>NC_089280.1:15600162-16200162 GCF_963678975.1 Dysidea avara | reverse complement strand
AACCTGATGAAATTGTGGATGGTGGTAATCCGCAACATCCTTCCTCAGAAAAGCCCGCTATATGTTATATGATAATGTATAAGGTGTTTACATGGATGCATGTAATACCATGTATCTGTGTGGGTGAATGTGTTGTAGGCTTATTATGTGTGTGTGTGTGTATACTGTAGTTTCACAAGATGGGCTACAATGGCATGGGAAGACAGTTGAAAATCACAATGCTAGTAAGTGATCATTTCTCTAGTTTATTAAATGGATCCAAATATGTGGTAATTCTTTAAAACAAGATGAATGTTATGCCATCATGTCTCTTGTACAATGTGCATACAGATGCATGCACGCACATGCATGCACTTTGGCTACTGTGCTAACATGTTCATGTATACTCAGTGAACCAGCACTAGGACATGCACCTGTGTACTACCCAGGTGCTAAGAGTCAGTGTAGGCAAATCCTCCTGAGACAGTACTAATAACTTGTAGGAGGCTTCACCATGTCTCACAATTGAATGTGTGGGTACCAACTGTGTGATACGTATGTGGAGTTGGTATTTGCTTCTCCAGTTAACACCAGTTACCCATTAATGTCACAGTTGGGTGGGCTGCTCTCCAGTGGATCCAAATATGTAGTGAATCTTTATAACAAGACGCTGTATAATTATGTTGTACCATTGTGTCTCTTGTTACATGTATGCACACACACATACACACACACGTACGTCCATACACACATACTTACACAGGGTGTACACACGCAAATATGTAACCATAATCATAAATGTGTTCTTGAGTGCCCTTTTTTATGTGAGTAGTTAAAAAATAATGTTGACTAATATTTTGTGTTATTATAGCCCAAGGGAAGACAACCAGCTGCTGTTTGTAATAATCTGGACAGGAACAAGAAACTGAAATGGATGTGTTAAGTTTTGGTTATAATTCAATACAGTTACAGTATTTGATTTTTTTAATGCAGATAGTGATCAAATCTTTAGTTGTTTAGAGGTGAAATGTTTTAGTAGAATGGTTTCTGGCTCCAAGTTTTGTAACGGAACACACTGAAATGAACTACTTCAATGCTTGAGAACTGACACATTCATTTACTATGAAGTTTGTACACAACTGCATGTGAGCAGCTTTAAAACCATGTGGTTGGTAGAGTAGTTAAAATACATTTGTTGTTAATCCTAAGTACCATTTTGGTAGTTTCTAATTTCTTTTTTGTTGTAGCTATAAGCTATACTTTATTCTCCTAGCAAGTTTCTGAACAACTCAACACCACACCACTGCTGGAGAGCAGCCTCAGTGGCATTTGCTGATGTTTGTGGTGCCACAAAACTAAACCTCAAACAGACTTTGAGGTTTGAACGCCAGCCTACTTGTAAAATGTATTTAAAACCTTCTTTCCATTGCTACCTTTGACTTGTGGGATACATGTCATTGTCTGTCAAGTCCTGTGGAAGTTTGATAAATGAAGTTATTTAATCTACTATTCACAAGGCATTGGATAGTGCCAAGGGCCAGTTGACTTCGTTCATTAAAATTTCACTAACAACAATCTTTTAAATTATCCATGTTCACATCATGGTCATTAAGATACATCCCATTCCACCACTGCAGAGCTGTAGCCAGACTTTACGTCAGGGTGTGTGAAGCATGCTGAAGCTAGGGGAATCTAGCTCCTAATGAAAATAAAATTAATATTAACAAGGAACTGAATTTGGTGACATTTCAGTCACTTAATCTAACATAAAAGTTAAGGTTGGGCATTTTATACTGAAATTGTTAAAGAGGGGGTTCCCCATGCCAATGGGCCGGGTCTGCACTTCCCATGCAGTCAAGAATAAGGTGACCATTTACTGTAATTGAAGACAAAGGAATGGCAAAGTGCAGAAGGTAGACATTCATCAGAACCACAAAAGGCACATCTCACCCATGAGTTTGTTGTTGTGGTGGATGTGCATGGCCTCTACCTACCATTCCAGTGAGGCAGGCAGACCAAAATAATCAATTTTTAAATGGCTGCCTGTAAGTGTTTTCTAATGGATTCAGTCATAAAGATGATTTTCATCATGTATCATAATTATTTCTAGTATTGAGTTAAACACAAAGAATGTAATGTAGGGCTGAAACAAATGCTGCAAATACTCAAGTACTTGCTAAGAATTTTGGTACTTGGTTTGTAAAATTGGTACTAAATTCTCATTAAGATCATGACCCAACTCACATGATACATTTTTCATCAGGTAGTGACACAATGAAGGCTGTAGGGTTTGATTGGCATAAATTCTTGTCAGGAACACTAACATTAGTACTCTTTAGTACAGTGTGTGTATAATTGTTGTTTATTGATAAAGCTGCATGTAAACTGCTTAAAGTCAGTATAAAACATGTCAAATGGGTAGGCCCCGGCCCAAAGTTTTACCTATTATGCTTTTGAGCAGTGTTCAAAAATCAAGCCTATTATACTCAAAATTATACTTCCAACACTCTAATGGGGCAGTCACTTACTCTAATACAGCAGTTATGAAAGACTAATTTACTCTAATATAACAGTCAGCTCTGGAGCATAATCTTGATGTCTCGATCTTATTTCTGAGATGTGTGAACAATTAAACAAGAAATAGTTAATTAATTATGCATTTTTAAATATGATAATACATATTGGCTGTGATCTTTCTTTCAAGTGTGCGCTTTTGAATTAAATTTTCAAGTTCATGCCTATTGTGGTATTATGCTTTTAATTTGTTCTCCTATTGTGCTTTAAATTAAGCTGGTATAATTGGCCGGGGCTACATATGTGTATGACTACAAGTAGATAATATTCATGAGTACTTGATCGTTAACTCTAGAGAGTGTTTGAATATCAAAAAAACCATCAGCTACTATATCTACAGGTGTTAGCTACATAAATGAACATACTCTCAACACACACTGAAAGTAAACATTTTTATAATATTAAAATGCACACAAGTAGTTGCAGCACAGCATAAAGTTAATTTATGTGTTTTTAGTACATTTTTAATTTTTTGTTTTGTTTTTCATATTTAATTTTTTTGTTCGTTTAAAGTTTTGAATTTTTTATTTCATTTTTCTGTAGGGTTGTTTACTTTCAAGGATTCTTTGCTGCTACTGTTCTGTGGGTGTCACTTTGAGTTTGTTCTTCTTTCTCCATTTTTCTTCCAATTCACGCAACTCCATGATACATTCTCTTTTAATTGCTCGTATTTCCCACTTTTCATCTTCCATCAAATATTGAAGCTTCACCTCCATATTTGGCTTATTCTTCTTCTCCTTTTTCATTTTCCTCTTGTAGTCTTGTTTCACTTCCTTTATCTTCTTGCTGTGCTCCTTTTCTATCTCATTCACTTTGTTTGTTGTTTTGGGGTCAGCTGGTAACATGTACTCAGGTTATTCTTTATCTCTTGTTTTTGTTTTTTCCTAAGTGCTCATTTTACTCTCAGCTCTTCATCGTACCTTTCTCTTTCTGCTTTCAAGTTGATTTGATATTTCTGTTTCATTCATTTTCCTTTTCTTGTATTTGTACCATCAATATTTCTTCAAAATCCTTCCTTTCTTCCATCAAAATTAGTTGGTGCTTTTCTTCCAAGTCATCAACCATCTTTCCAATTATTTCATACCACTTGTTTAGCTCTAGAGCATGTTGGAAAGCAATCTCCTTAAATTCTGTTAGTATACTTAACAATATATGAATGTATTAACATTATCAGATTCGAGTATCTTGCCTTGTTTAAAGGACTGCAATTGTTGCTGTGATGTCTGAAGTTGATCATTCCAGTTCACTTCAGAATCGCTCACAAAACTCTTCTTTTCACCCATCAAATAGTATTCTTCATCTAAAGTATCAACCACCTCCCCAACTGTCTTAAACATCTCATCAAGTCCATTCATTTGATTAACGACAGTTTGTTTGAACCCTGTATACCATAAGGTACATGTACTAGGATTATATTAAGTGTTCTCTTACCATCTTTAAAGAGTTGCAGCTGCTCTGATAGCTCCACTTGTTCAACACAATCCATCATTGAAGTATATCCTTCATCATGAGGACCAAATGATAGATCTGATGAGATCTTGTCACCAGTAGTAATATCCACCTGTGTGTGTTATACATGTAATACCAGTGTGGTAAAACCTCTCTATTGTGGATACCAAAGGACAGCATGACTTTGGCCATGCCAACTTGGTCACACATTAATTGATCATTCTGATAGCTTTAGACTGTGTGGGGCTCTGGTCAATATATGTAGAGTGGACCGTGAAGAAGTGACTGTTTTATTAAAGTATCTCAACAAATGTATGCTTTGTTAGAGTAGTTGAACAGTGACCTTAGTAACGCTATGTCAACAAACCCACCTATCTTTGTAATTAAGCCTCATTGCAAAGGATGTGTCAATATTTACTATTATTTAGCAAATAGGCTTGTAAAGTGATTACCGGTAGGTGAATTTTCTGAAAATTGATAATGAGGAACAACAACTGCACATTTGCCTGATACTCTAATAGAGCAGTCATTATGTTGTTAAATATTCTAATACAATAGTCCCACAATGCTTTTGAGCTTGATTTAATGTAATGAACATTTCCAATGCTCAGCAATGTAGATAAAACTTGAAGGCAATAGTACGTCACACAAAAAAGAAACGATGGAAAGAAAAATACGCAAAGAAACAACAAAAAAAACATGTTCATATCCTAGTGACTTCAGTGTGTCATTCTCCACTGTACTAAGCACATGATAAGTCAATCAGTAGTAGAGTGACCTTAGCCATATATGGAAAAGGATGGTGTTAAGTGTCACAAGGAAAGCTATCAAGGGAGCTTAATGATCACACAGAACACAAACATTTAATCAATCACATGTTTCCACTTTATTTATACTGTACTTTTTACAAGTACTTGTACATGCTAAATATACATTTAAAAAAATTATATAACTATGTACCTTCATTGTGGACTCCACATAATTGTCTTCATGATCAGATGAATGATCTAGTGGTAAACCAATGATCTTGTAATAGAATTATTAGCTCACACAATTATTATGTTGAAGACTTTTATATTATATGTACTACCAAGGTACAGTTGCTGCTGTAATATAGAGGTTTTCTATTTCAGGTGTAAGAATATATGGAGTCAAACCTGTTGACCAAAATTTTTGTCCTTAACTTACTAGGGAGGTTATCCCTATTGTGTCCTTAATTCAGAGAGTTTGTTATAAGAAGTTTCTTTGCAGGGGCGGATCCGGGAGCTGGGAAGAGGAGGGGCACAAACAGGCTAAATTTTAAGTAGTTAGGGACAGCAAACTCTCTTGTGTTTTTGAAGCTCGCCCCATAGTATTGTATCAATACTTAATTTTGCTATTTTGATTTTGGTTTTAAAAGCTATTTTTGGCTTAAAGTTTTAAAGGTTAGAATGTCTTAAACTCCACAACACAATAATTATTTTAGAGGCGCTTAGTACACATGAAGGTGCTGGGTGACAGTTACTCGGACGGTTTGACATTCACATTTGCTTTGACTTTTGTTGTAGGTGAGTTTGCAATAAATTATACAGTATACATATTTTTATATATGAGTTGAATAAATTGATTATGGCCTGACAAGGTTTATAGTATGTATGTGTTGAGCTGGATCCTTAAAAACATTTAATAACTCATGGATGCAATTACACACAATCTTGAAATTTGGCTCATCTGTAGTACTGCTTGACCCGCTAAAGATACTTCAAAATCTTTTCATTCAAATGCCTGACACAATATTTACGGTCAATCAAAAATTTATAGTACATATTTCAATCAAAAGAAGTATGGCTCCTCCACAAGGATGGGTAGGTGGGGGGCATTTGTCCCAAATGCCCTATCCTGGATCCGCCATTGCACTGTACCACATTTATACATCATGCACACATACATACCCATGGTTGTCATCTTCATAGTCTCATTGGTGAAGTCACAAGCTGTGTACAGAGTGAAAAAATACACTAACAGTACAGTCAAAGTATAGTATATTACATACACAAATGTACTTTATAGTGCTAAGTTTTATGAGGGAGAAAGACAATGTGTACATGTATTGCACCTCATCATAATCTTCCCTCTCAAAATGTCTCATTTACATTAAAGCATTTCATCAAAGTTTTACTACAAAAATTGCTTGTTATTAAATTAGACAAAATTTTCTGACGTTACTATATCAGGTCATAAATTATTACACTCAGTCCAACAATTCCCATTTCAAGCTAGTCCTGAACAACTTTAAAACCACATTCCCCACACCTCCTTAACCTTATGCAAATTGAGCTGAGATGAGGAGACTGAACAGCAGTGGACTAAAGTGTACCTGCGTGAGTGTAGTGTGCAGAGTTTCAGCAAATTAGATATTGATGCAGATTTTAGTCACAAATTAAGCAGTAGAGATATAGTTTAGTCTAGTGATGTCAGACTCGAGTTACAAACAATCAAATATTTCAAAAGAAGATTTCAACAACTCTCCAAAGTACAAACTACTCTATAGCACAAGTGTGTAAAATTTTTCACGAAATGTTTCAATTTAAGAGGAAATATTTAGACAAATTGGGTTTACCTGTTAAACTTTTATGCTATATAGTATACAGTTTTCACTGAGAAGGTTACAAAAGACATACAGTATACATTCTTACCAATGATAGTGTTATTGTCATCGCTGTTGTTCTCATCCATTATTGTCACATGATTGTTGTTGGTGGCGTACACTTCACTATAATAATTATCCTCAATGCCCAACTCTTTCAATTCATTTATTTCTGGTAATTCCACTATAGTTGGTAATCTGCAAACAGTTTTCAAATCCAATCGATAATCTTTCAATGGCCACAGGTTTGTTGGTGGTTCACTACTGGCCAGAGTACAATCATCAGGTCCCTCATCACATTCATCTTTATAATAGAGAAATGAACAATTGTACTAGTATTGATCACAGAGACAACACAACCTCACCATTACAATTATCAGTAATAGTATCAACTGCGTTTGTAATGGTGTTTGGTGGACGTAGTACATTATTGTTGATCTTGTGAAGTAGTATTAAAACACCAGTACGATATTTGGAGTATATCTATTGTATAAAATGAGTACAAAACTCACCCCAAATAAAAATGTTGATGGTAAACCAAACAATGATAGTTAGTAGACCACCATAGTCCCGTAATGGTTGACCTAAATATCAATCAAGATCACTGTGTGTGTATCACACAATTTTTATCATGTTTGCAAACAAGTTTATACAGTATATAACTGATATAATTTTGCTCTTGAAATGGACTGGATCTACAATAACATTCACCCAATGTAAAGACAGAAGTTCACAAAGAAACAATGTGGATATGGCCACTGAAGAAGTCTTAACTACCTGTGTGTAAACCACAGTACAGTGCTCCCTCAATTATCCGACCCCCTTGGGACCAAGACATGTTCAGATAATCAAAAACTTCTGATAATTAAGACATCTATTTATACACAGAGCCCTGTTCAAATACTCTAATAGAACATACATCTTAGACAAAATACTCTAATAGAGCAGTAGTTTCTACTATTGATATAATAGAGTACAGGTAATCAAGAGAACACTGCAGTATAGTTCCCATTAGAGCTGAAATGGATAGCAATTTTTACTATCCGAATATCCTGAGCTAAATCTTTCCGGATATCCTACGGATAGTGACATCATTACTTGCTATAAAAACATGACATATGTTGCCATAAACCTGCTTGCTATACTCATAATTTAGATCAGAAGCCAGTATAGTATTTGTACACTTCTGGTATAATAATCAGTGTAAAGGCTTTGTATCAAAGAAAATTATCATGAAATTGCTTTAAATCATTAGCAACTATCCTGATAGCTTCAAATTACTACCGGATATTGAAACACTATCCGGATGATCCAGATAATAAGAATATCTGCTTCAGCTCTATAGTTCCCATGGAAATAACATCATTATTGCAAATCCATACGTTTGCTTCTACCTAATTGTAGGACATTACTATGTAGTCATAAATTGGCTGTTCCAGATGTGGTAGAAGGATATATGCTATTTTAGCACAAACACATATCATACAGTACTGTATACTGGGGATCATGAAGGTTTAGGCTAACAAAGGTGCCTTGTTGGGTATAACCAAGCCCAAAAGTGCCTTCGTATGACCTGAGAAGCTTCCAATAGATTGAGACGAAATTTAATTTTTTTCTTAATGAAATTTTCTACTGAACTGTTTGATGCCTTCCGACGAGCATAACTTGAGGCTATGGACTTGATTTTTACACTGTCCAATGTTACTTCAGGTACCTTTGGCATACCACAGTGCATAGAATGCATGCTTTGGTGTCCTCCTTTGTGTCCCATCTATCTTTGCTGACAGTGCAAGGACGAAGGTATTGACTCATGGCAGTGCCATGTGATGGCTTCCCTACATTTGTAATGGTAGGTTTTCTGTTGTGACTGAATTGATTACAGAGGTCCTTCTCATAATCAATTGTAATGCTGTGTAACAAGCTGAACATACCTGAAACCGAAGCATAATGGCCACTTCACTATTTTAGTAACTGATAGTTGGGGCATGCATTTAGAAAAAAAAAACAATAAGCCTGGCACTAGTATATCTTCAGGTGTAGGCAACCTCCCTTGTTTCACTACTTTTATTACTTTGATCGAATTGAACTAAAAAAATCTTTGTACTTGTTTTAAATAAATACTACAGTTGTCATGTCACGATTACCCACTTGTCTATAGCTCCTGAGTGCAGCTCTTGATAAATGATCTACCCAAGGTATGGCCAAGTGTGGTAAAATGCGCCCGTGTATGTTTAATTCACAAACAGAAGCCTGTTTGAATGCTCTTTTTTTAGTAATCTTTAGCAGCCTCTCAGCCATATGCCATAGAAACTGTCTCAAGTATTTAAACTTATAGATTAAACTGTATAGCTTGTGTTGATAGGTTTATTTTTGTATTTTTTCTTTTCATCCCTTTTTGTACCTTTCATGCCCACAGCTACATACGCCATTTTGTGGTTGCATGCTGTTCAACTTGAGGTCTCACCTACCTTTGTTATTATTCATTCTGTAGCTACATGTATTACATTACTAAAATGGTTTTCTGTCTCGACCATCCGTATTAGTACAAATGTACACCGAAATATTGGCCAGTCACAGTTGCATAAACTTGTAAAGTTTCTAGCCTTCATGGTTTTATTGAGCATGTAGGCTCCAATATCTATGGTTTAATGCACAAAGCCTGTAACTGGTCTTAAACACAGTTATCTCATCTATATTATAAGAGTGAAAAGCGACAACCAGCAAACTGAAGTAGCTACAAGATGTGGGATAGTTGATGGGTTAAGGCTTGACATAGTTAGGGGTATTACTGAGCTTTTGCATGACGATAATCACTATGTTCAACTTATTAAGGTAGCTAAAGAAATATTTGAGCAGCATGATGAGCCAGCAAATATTAGGGTAGTGATTAATGAGAACAAACGGCCTGTAGGAGAGCATGCTAGGAGGTACAATAGCCCGATGTGTGACGAGGTAGGAGTGCTAATGCCTAATCATAATGTACATAATAGGGACATAGTTTTGCACTATAGGGATGGGTCTTTGCAGCGCATTTCTGAACTTCATAGGGGGTATGATCCTTTACAGTATCCTTTACTCTTTTCTTATGGCACCAATGGATGGTACATCAACCTGAAATTGGCTAATGGTAGGAAATTGACAGCCATGGTGTATTACCGCTACCACATCATGGTCAGGCAGCAAGTGTCTGTATTGCTTAAGGCTAAAAGGCTTTTCCAGCAATTCCTGGTTGACGTCTACTGTAAGATTGAAACTGAGTGCTTACAGTTTCTCAGGCGTGAGCAAAAGGTACTACGTGCTGATTGCTACCAGGATTTGCGGGATGCAATGATAGATGGGGATGGTGACCCCAGGAATGTTGGTCATAGGGTGATCCTACCGTCGTCATTTACTGATGGACCACGCTACATGCACGAGCGTCAGCAGGATGCAATGACCTGCGTTAGGAAGTATGGCCATCCCGACCTCTTTATCACCATGACCACCAATCCTAATTGGCCAGAGATTAGGAACAATCTACTACCAGGTCAAGAGCCTCTGGACCGTCCAGACTTAGTGGCCCGTGTGTTTAGGCTTAAGGTGAAGAAATTGTTAGAGATGTTCACAAAGGAGATGATTTTTGGGAAACCACGGGCTTGGCTCTACTCAACAGAATGGCAAAAGCGCGGTTTGCCACATTGCCATTTGCTGCAATGGCTTATTCTAGAGCACAAGATCACTCCAGATAAGATTGATGACGTCATCTGTGCTGAGATCCCTGATCCAATGGTTGATCCTGAGCTGCATCAGATCATGATTTCCAACATGGTACATGGGCCCTGTGGGAGCATCAACCCTGACTCACCCTGCATGGAAGATGGCCGCTGCAGTAAGAGCTACCCAAAGCAGTTCAAGGCTGATACCCAACTACGTGCAGACAGTTACCCACTGTACAGGAGGAGGAGCCCTGAGGATGGTGGACAAGTGGCTACCATTAATATGAGGGTGATGGGGTCTCGCGTTACTCAAGAGATTGACAACAGGTGGATTATGCCTTACAACAAACTTCTGCTTCGTTCTTTAAACTGTCACTGTAATGTCGAGCTTTGCGTGTCCATCAAATCCATCAAGTATGTACTGAAATACGTACACAAGGGTTGTGATCAGGCAACCTTTGCTCTGAGGTCTGATCAGGTGGATGAGATCTCAGACTTCCAGAATGCACGCTACATCAGCAGCAGCGAGGCTGCCTGGAGAATACTGGAGTTCCCCATACATGAAAGGTTCCCTCCTGTTGAACAGCTTGCTGTTCACTTGGAGAATGGCCAACGAGTGTATTTCACTGAGGAGACTGCAAGAGAACAGGCTTCTGGTGACCCTCCGAAGACTACGTTGACAGAGTTCTTTGTCCTCTGTCAATCTGATGATTTCGCCAGGACTCTGTTGTATGAAGAAGTGCCTCAGTATTACACGTGGAGCAGGAAGACTTGGAACAGGAGAAAACAGGGAAAGGATGTCGCTGACCATCCTGGAGTTAAGGAGGCTCAGGTTATAGGCAGAGTCTACACCATCAGTCCACGTCAGGGAGAATGCTTCTACCTTCGATTGCTGCTTCATCATGTTAGGGGACCCCAGTCTTTTGCTGACTTGAGAACTGTTGAAGGTGACCTCTGTAGTTCCTTTAGGGATGCATGTTTGAGGTTAGGTCTTCTTGAGGATGATAATCAGTACCACTTGGCTATGGAAGAGGCATCAGTCAGCAACTCACCTGCAAGTCTTCGCACCCTGTTTGCAGTGATCCTTAATTGGTGTGAACCATCCAACCCTCTGGAGATTTACGAGAACCACAAGGAAGCAATGGCAGAGGACTTCTTGCACCAGCAACATACTCAACATAGGGATGATGACTTGGAGTTCAATGATGACATCTTCAATGTGGCTCTCAATGACTTGCAGGAAAAGTTATTTCCATGGGAGGTAGGGAACTGTCTGAGTATGGGCTACCCCAGCCTCAGGCAGTGGATAGCGATAGGTTTGCACGTGTGTACCGTAGGGAGATTGACTATAATCCTGAAGAGCAACAGGCATACGTAAATCGTAATGTTCCATTGCTTACTGCTGACCAGCAAGATGTCTATGACACCTTTTGCTCCATGATAGATAGAGACGAGGGAGGCATGTTATTCTTGGATGCCCCTGGTGGAACTGGCAAAACTTTCTTGATCAATCTTATTCTAGCTAAACTTAGGTCTGTAGGTGACATAGCATTAGCTACTGCTTCTAGCGGAATAGCTGCTACTCTCTTGACTGGAGGACGTACCTTGCATAGCACCTTTAAGATCCCTTTGGACTTGCATGCATCGGACATCCCCATGTGCAACATCAAGAAAGGAACTGCACTATGTAGGGTGATCATAGAGGCTAAAGCCATAGTAGTCGACGAAGCCCCCATGACCAACAGAGGTGCTTTTGAAGCTTTGGACCGTACCCTGAGGGATCTGACAGGGAATGATAATCCAATGGGAGGCAAGTGCATGCTACTGTGTGGTGACTTCAGGCAGATTCTACCTGTCATTCAAGGTGGCACTAGAGGTAACATTGTTGATGCTTGCCTCAAGCGATCTCATCTGTGGAACAGTGTGGTGGTTAAACAACTACACACTAACATGAGAGTGCACCTGTGTGGGGATGTGGCAGCTGGACAATTCGCTGAAGAACTATTGGCCATTGGAGATGGGAAGTTTCCTATTGACACTCTACCTGATGTTGTCCAGCTACTTGACACCATGGGAACCTTTGTGGATAGCAAGGAGGAACTGGTTTCCAGGGTGTATCCAGATTTGCTCTCTAACTTTAGCGACTTGGCTTGGCTTTCTGAACGCTGCATTCTTGCTCCTCTTAACAAGACCACTCATTCCATCAACATGACTCTGGTGGAGCAGTTACCTGGTGACTGCTGTGACTACAGGTCCTTGGACACCATACCTGATGAATCTCAGGCTGTTCACTTTCCAACAGAATTCTTGAACTCTTTAGAGGTATCTGGACTACCTCAGCATCTTCTCTTACTTAAAGTAGGCGCTCCTATTATTATTCTACGCTCTCTAGATCCTGCAAGGGTTACTAATGGCACTAGGTGTGTAGTTACTAAACTGTCGGCTAACACAGTAGAGGCCAAGATTTCTCACGGTAGATATGCAGGACACGATATTATAATACCATGCATTCCTCTCATTCCGAGTAACTCGGTTTTGCCTTTTGAATTTAGACGGCTTCAATTTCCAATCGCACTTTGCTTTGCCATGACCATTAACAAAAGCCAGGGCCAAACTTTTAAGGCTGTAGGATTTGATTTGACAGACGAAAGCTTCACACACGGCATGCTTTATGTGGCACTATCTAGGGTAGGTTCAGCAGATAGATTGACACTTTTAGTTAGAGGGGATTGCAAAACACGTAATGTAGTCTATAGTGAGGTTTTTAGATAGGCAAACACATGCATTTTAGTTAGGTTTGTCTGCTGCTACTGCTGCTTTGTGATATTGTGGATCAGCACCTGTGGATGGTGGTAAGGAAGGTATTATGGTAAAAAAATGTATCAGATGGTTGCTTTGTATATTTATGTATGTGTGAAACTATTTATCTTTTCTATTCTTTTGTCTTTATGCATATCCTGGATGGTTTGCTCGGAGGAGGGATGACTGCAGCTACACAGTGAAATGACACGGTCCCGTGGCAGACTGTTCTTCACAACGTGGGGCACGTTGTGAAAATGGGAGCTATTTATAGACTTTGCAGCAATGATTTGAACTCTTTCTACACATGCAGAGTGGAGCATTTTTCGGTTTTTCCTGTGCAGCAAAACAAAAGAAAAGGCTGGCAGGTTTTTTCCATGAGCTGTCTTGGGCTGGATGACTCAAAATTTTTTGTTTTCATTTATTATTATTATTTCTTGCTAGCCCCCTCTCTGTGCCCATGCTGTTATATTTTATAAAGCCATTATATTTTGTCATAACAGAATCGTTGTAGTGCAGATTACAGTAATTCATGGTATGTTTGGTTGATGGTAGAATTTGAGCAACTTAAGCCACAAAATATTCCAATAAGAGTGCACTTCTCCACAATTATTGCATTCATGCAATCCTTACACCACATTGTTTCCTTAGTCTTTTATAAAGTATCTATAATAGTATATTACCAACTATAATTTCATTTAATTTCCATGTCATTGTACATACTGCCCTGCACGATAGGGCAGGTACTACAGCTAGTACACAATATAGCTAGCTAAACATACCTGGACCATCCATGACCGCGTATAATGCTGATCACTTCTTTACAAGTAGCTATCTCCACCTATTTAGCAACAACAGTATACATTATGTAGGCTATATATGTCAATCGTACAGATTAAGTCTTTCTCTAAAATAATCAACTTGAAGGGACGTGGATAACTCAAAGCTTATGCTTCTCTGCAAAATCACAGTTACTTATCACAGTACAGTTAATCGCACTATATAATCTCTCAAAAATCACGTTCAAAAGAAGCAAACAACGCACTAAATGCTGTTGAAGAACATGCGCATTTGCGTCTCTTTAGAAACGTTTGCATCACGTGGTGCGTTACCAGGGTGACAATGTAGCCGAATCATGAACAGAAACGACAAGTGTGAAAAATGACATTCATAGATATGTTCAATTCAAGGTGATCTTTATGAGCAGAAGTTCACAGATTTAGATCCGATATAATGTATATTTTTTATGTGCGCGCCAATTTGTGTCTCACGTGATATACTATTCGGAGCCATGTGCTTCGGCCGGCCATGTGCGGATGTGTGAGAAGTAAAGCTCGGTCAGGTGGTGAGGTTGTTGGATTACTGAATTAGCGGGATAATACGGACGATATGAAGAGGACTCGATGATGACTGGCGAGTTAAAGTTGGTAAAGGTTGTCCATTTCGCAACTGAAATAGCTTCATGCTAGCCCGGCATTTCCGAGGGCATTTCAGTGAGATTCTACATTGGTAAGTCGTACAGATGTATCTAAAATCAGTAAGTGTGTTGTAAGACCACACCATATATAATTTTGCTGACTGACCGACCAAAACAATAATTGTGTTTTATTTCTCCTACATTACAAGGTGAAAAGGGTATATGGCCTATGCATAGGAATTGAAAAGTAACATACTAATCTCTCTATATACTAGTATTTAAAATTTGTTGATTTAAAAATAAAGTAGGGATACATGCAATAAAAGTAGTGAAACAAGCTAGGTACTTCATTTTAAATTAACAATTTAAAAAAAAAAAAAATAGTTTTTTTTTTGTTGTAGCACAGCTAGCTACAATGAACTTGTGACTGTTCTATTAGAATATCATACATGACTGTTGTATTAAAGTATAGATATCTTGAGTCAGGCAAGAGGTGTGTAGCTAGCTAGACCAATGAGGGGTGAGGTCACACTAAACAGCTAGATTGTTAAGAGGTGTGGTCTCCATACTCTATTGCTATTAGTCCACCTAGATGTTCAATTGGATGGGCATGGCCACGAAGCTATCACACCAATCACCATCTCTTATAGTAGCACCGCCAGGATTGAAGCGCTTCTGAAATACAGCTCTGATTTTGTGGCATCTAAATATGCTGAAAGAAAGTGTTGATACGGAAAATTAATGCCTCAATATGGTTTCATTGGGTGGAGAAGAAGACAAGCAGCCTGATTGAGGATATTGGAAAAGACAAGGTGCAGAGTGCCTACATTCGTCGGAACCCCAAAAGGCACATACCACCGGTGAGTTTGTTGTGGCGTAAAAAGGTGGCCATGCACTGCCTCATTTGGCCTCTATCCTTGCGACTGTGGTCAAGCAGGCTTTTAGTGAGAGTAAAATCCGAGTTTTAGCAAAATAAATTTACAAAAATTCTATATCCAGTCACTTATTAATGTTTTCTTGTTTTTAATGTTATTATTCCATAAATGTGATTTTCAAAGGCGGTATTTTAGGCGGCGTAGGTCATTTGTTTGTTTTTTGGGGGGGGGGGGGGGGGGCTACATAATGTTTGATTATGTGTTGTGACGAATAACCTGTGCTAACTAAAAGTGCGTTTGAGCCTTACGTGTCATCTGCTGTACTGGTTTTAAGGTTTGAGTTTTAGTGTATCCTTACAAAGTATCCTTATTTAGGATTATGACTGGTGTGTTATGTTGATAAACTATTGTTTAGCTATACAGCCATCTAAGATGTAAGTTCTAAACTGTATGTGCCATTACTTAAGTTAGAGAGGCTTGAGTCACTAATAATTATAGTCATTTTTAGTGTTGGGGGTAACGCGTTACGTGATAATTATTACTTTTGTGAGTAATATAACGAAATACGCTATAAAAATAGGTAATATAACTCAAGTTATTTTACTTACAATATACAAATGTAACGCGTTACCTAAGTAATGAAATTACTTTAACGAGTCTAATATTACATAATATCATTACTACAAGTAACAAAGTTACTAATCTCGTTAGTAATCCACTAAGTAACGCCTATCCACAACGAAGTAATGAAGCCTACTGAATGAAGCTTATTCACCAGCTTCTTACTTATAACCAAGATTTGCACATTGTCCAACAACAGAATCATGTCGAGTGATAAGGTGGTAGTTTCACACATGATAACTTAAGGCTGAGGAAATAAAGTAATATAATATTTTTATAGTTATTTTATGGGTAATATGTAACTGTAACTAAATAGTTCAGTTGAAAGTAATATGTAATGAGTTGCTTTTAAAAAGTAATTGCCCCAACACTGGTCATTTTGAAAATTGGATTGTCAAATGTTATTGTGAACTGATGAGTTCAAAAACAATAATTCACTTTGATAGTGACAAATAAGATGTTTATTATGAAGACTGCATGATGAGACAATTCCTGATTATGGAAAGAAGCCTTTTTATCAAAGGGTAGTTAAACATGTCATGTTATGAGTGTATCCATTCACTGAATTACTGGTCCACATAGGTTTGGGTATGGCTCAAAAAACATCACCCAAAATCCTGCCTCACTTTTCCGTGACGACGGTGCAGGACAGGTAAAACCAAGAGTTTATAATGGTGTAGGGAGAGTATTGAACTTCGCTATACCCAATTAGTATAGTGGCGTAGCCCCCAAAATTGGCAATATTGTGCACTTTTTCATAAAGCCATGACACTTTCCACATAAATAGTACTCCTCAATACATGTATTTTAAGATGTAGCTGATTTGACCTTTACGGCCATTTTTGTACAGAAAATTGATCATTTTTGTCTTTAACTCCCTGAGGCAGTAATTAACTTGTAAAAGCATGGTACCAAACAAAGATCTTGCTGAAAGAAACAACTTGGTTTTTATTTGAAGTCAATAGGTGATTTCATTACAAAGTTATGATCATTTTTATTAGCTTCAAAATTTGATAAATTTATGCATAATTATCTGCCCACAGGCAATTCACACCTCGAAGGCAGGTAAAAATTGTGCACTTTTTCATAAAGCCATGAAACTTTCCACATAAATAGTACTCCTCAATACATGTATTTTTAGATATAGTTCCATGGCTGATTTGACCTTTGGCGACCTTTATGGCCATTTTTGTACAGAAAATTAATGATTTTTGTCTTTAACTCCCTGAGGCAGTAATTAACTTGTTAAAACATGGTACCAAACAAAAGATCTTGCTGATAGAAACAACTTCGTTTTTATTTGAAGTCAATAGGTGATTTCATTACAAAGTTATGATCATTTTTATTAGCTTCAAAATTTGATAAATTTATGCATAATTATCTGCCCACAGGCAATTCACACCTCGAAGGCAGGTAAATATATCAAATTTTGTAGCTAATAAAAATGATCATAACTTTGTAATGAAATCACCTATTGACTTCAAATAAAAACGAAGTTGTTTCTATCAGCAAGATCTTTTGTTTGGTACCATGTTTTAACAAGTTAATTACTGCCTCAGGGAGTTAAAGACAAAAATCATTAATTTTCTGTACAAAAATGGCCATAAAGGTCGCCAAAGGTCAAATCAGCCATGGCACTATATCTAAAAATACATGTATTGAGGAGTACTATTTATGTGGAAAGTTTCATGGCTTTATGAAAAAGTGCACGATTTTTTGGTTGTGCCGCTATACTAAATGAAAAATGAGCTGGTAAAGTAGCTCTCATATCTTTGTAAATCTGACCTCTGTTGATTGCCCAGATTTAACACCTTCTTAGTTTGGTTGGGTGGTCTGCATTGAATCCCTATAGCTAAAACCCCATCTAAATGTGTCACTTTCACTACCAGTTTTGAGAATGGTGACCATGAATCTCTATTAAGACATCACAGAGGAGGTATGACACTAATTAAGCACTATTGAAAAGAATTTGCAGTACTAGTGTTCTTCAAATAGTAAAATCACAAAACTCGATTCGTAGACAAGATTTGATGAACTGCAAAGCTACTTAGACACTTGTGCAATTGATTTTCACTGGTTTTCTCTTCCCAACTTGTTGCTTGGCTTGATTTCGTACGGTTAGTTATTCATCACGTGACGGTTCCTCCAATAGGCTGTGTATATCAAAACTGAACCACTGGGGTTGAATGGGGTTGAATGGGGTTGATTGCACTGTTGAATCAAGCATAAGAAAAGAGTTCGATCAGCACATATTTTTTGTTGATAACCCCACAAAATAGCTTCCCTGTACATAACATATGCGCTCACGTGTGCATGTCGTACGTCCTCTGAAGATATCACATGCGAAGTTGATATCTATGGCTTTCCAGGTTAGTTGGCTGTGTCTTTCTCTCTTTGTTCTAAGATCCTCAGTGCATTGTCCCATACTTTTCTTGAGTACACTGTTCTTTCACTCTAGCTTCATCCTCTCGACATGTATGCGTGCGCCCACTGCGCTTATAATTAGTCACCAATCAATGCAAATCACCAAGTCATTTGAACGATGCCATAGGACTTTACGGGCTCATTTTTCACATGGTATAGCATAGTCTGACACACTCTCTACACCATTGTGAACTCTTGGTAAAACTAAGCCCAAAAAAGCCTTCAGATCAACCCGAAACGCTTTCAACAAGTTGCCATGGAAATTTTTATTAAACAGAATTTTTTGATGACTGACTATGTAAGTAACTGACTGACTGACTGATGCCTTCAGACAAGTATAACTCGATAACAGCTGAGCTAAGGCTACTGGCTTGATTTTTTTCACTGTTTGACATTGCTTCAGTCAGACATTGGACTTGCCAGTGTCCTTTGTGTCCCATTCATCGTTGTTGACAGCAAAAGTGTTGGATTTGGCAGTAGCACGTGATGGCTTCCCTTCATAATAGAAATCATCTGTATTTTTCATAGTTTGCAGAGGTACTTTTTGAACAGTTCTTGATTCATAATGCTATGAAACAGGTTGAACATAGCTGACAATGAAGTGTAATGGATACTTCACTTTTCAGATGTAATTGATAGCTGGGGCACGCGGCGCCATTTCTTTCTCAACTTTTCATGTGGTGTGTGTGGGCTCACCAGGCATAATAAATATATTTTACAAAAAAGTTAACAAACAACTACACAAAAAAGTTTGGAATTTTCAACTAGAGTAGGGACTATAGCACACTGATAAAAGTACTGAAACAAGCTGGAGTAGTGCACGATATTACGGGTTTTGGCAATTGAATTTGTCACATTGGCACAAGAATTCGTCATAATAGAGGATATGCACTGCCGAATACATTCTAATGAACACGTGATTTTTCATACGTCATGACTGCGAATCGATTCATTACATGGACGGTAGATCAGTTACGAGCAATTCTTACTAAGTGACATATCCTTCTGCCTAAGAAGTAGTACATCCGGCGAGAAGAAGCTGGCCTGTGGCTTTAGTGGCGAGTTCCAGTTCGAACATTCATTCACTGCCCATACTTTTATATGAGTTTTTCGTGACCTTGTGGTAATCGTTCACGACAACAGAAAGCCTGCTTGTAGCTTAAAAGGCGAGTTATACTTCGAGCCGCATTCACTACCCAGTACTTTTATATGGAATTTTCGTAAATCTTCGATAGTCGTTCACCATCAACTTTTTTTGGAAGTGCCGCGCCGCTGATCATTTTTCGTTCGGATAATATAGCATGCATATCCTCTATTAAATTGTCTTCAAGAAAGCAACCGCTCATCACGAAGTGAATCATTTTTGCCATGGAGAGTTACGCTTGAGACACTAGAAGGTAATTGAAACTGGTTGTACAAGAAGCTGATAGCTGTCTGGCAAGTTAGTTTGTTCGCGAATGACCACGCCCATCGCTTAATGGCATAGTACAGTTGCCAATGTTGCTGAAGAAGTTGTAGTTAAAGAATTATCACCTTGTAAAGAGTTGTTTACAACAGTTGTACCTGAACAAGATCTTGTAGCAGCTGCTACATCTTGTTTTCGTGTTTTCTCCAGCTGCCAATCTTGAATTCAATTGCCAAAGTGAGGAATTCATTTGCAAACAGGATGAATTCAATTGCCAAAACTTGTAAATCACAGTAAAACAATAAGAAGTGTTATATCCCTACCATGCATTTCCATTATACACTAACACTTCTTATTGTTTTACTGTGATTTAATATTGTGCACTACTCCATCCAGCTTGTTTCAGTACGTTTTTATTGATGTGCTATGGTCCCTACTCTAGTTGAAAATTCCACATTTTTTTGTGTACTTGTTATCTATATGATCAATAGTTTGTATACCACACATGTAGCTCAATATCTTGTCTTGCTAATTGTAATCTAGTATTAGTGGTCTGTTTAATAGTGTGAGTTTGAACCTTTGTTATACTAAATGTAGTTTTACAACAGCTTTATCTAAGTGTGTGCTTTGGGAAGTGTTTATCTGGCTAACTGAAGTTAACACTGCGTACTCATTGCTATTTGCAATCATTATAAACCAAAGAGTTGGCAAACTAAAGTGAATAAAAGGTTAATAGGTGATACTATATCACTTCTATCATACAGTCTGGTACTACTGTATAATAGGGATCATGAAGAACTGGACTTTTCCAGCCAAAAATTTGCCCTAAAACCAGCCTCAATTTCCTTTCATGACAGCTTGGCAGCATTGGTTAGGTACAGCCAAGCCCAACCCCTAGCCCTTCCAAAAAGTTTCTATGGAATTTTAAAAAATTCTATAAAGCAGAATTTTGTGTTGACTGACTGACTGACTGACTGACTGATGCCTCCAGCACAATGGATAAGGCTACGGGCTCGATTTGCTGTTCGATGTCGCTTCATCCCAAGATGTGTCTTTGCCAACCGCAGTACATACATCATAAAGTTGCCTCTGTGCTCCTTTCTTCTAGCTGACAACACAGATGTGGCTTTTCTGTGGCTTTTCTGTGGCTGTGTAGACTATTATGCTTATCCCCCGTACTGATTTTCCATAGCAATTGGATAGATTGCAGAGATGCTTCTTGTACTTACTGTTCTGTATTTGTAACACTGTGTAATGGGCAGAACATCGCTGAGAATAAAGCATAATGGCCACCTACCTCCCTTTCTGCTATGTAATTAATTTTTGGAGCATGCATTCTGATGCAAAGTTACTTTTATGGTATGCCTGGCATCATTCCTTCTTTACATGTTGGTTTGTCATAATTATGTTATTGGATTAGGGATCTAAGAAAGAAAAAAGTGGTAAAACAAGGAATTAATGCTCATACCTGCCAGTGATGTGCCCAGGTTTAGAAGAGTGGTGGCTACAAGAGACAGGGTTGGGTCCAGAAATGTAGTGTGGGGCCTTAACTTTGTATATATGTCAGAGGTGAATTTGTAGTGGTCGGTGAGTGGTAGTGGTGGCTATTTTATTTGCGACCACTGCCGACCACTGTGGGCACATCCCTGACCTGCAGATATACGCTTATAGACTGAATTAGGAATTAATTGTCCACTAGTATATCTGCAGGTATAGGCAACCTTTCTTGGTTCACCACTTATAGCAATTCCCCTGTTTCACTACTTTTTTTTATTTTGATTCCCAATCCAACCTAAAATTCCGTTTACTTGTATTACATAGTGTAATTGCATGGTGTTAAACTTCTGTCCATGTGTACTATTTTACAAAAGGCTGGAAAAAACAAACAGATATATTAGTACTGTTAACAGTGCAATTGTATCATTGCTAGTGGTAATCAAATAATTTAAAGTAATGAAAGGTTTTGGTTTAATACAGTATGGTAGTACTGTATATTAGGGATCATGCAATTTGGGCTTTCTTGCCCAGAAATATCACCCCAAAACCAGTCTCAAATTTCCTTCATAACAGCTTGTAGTATTGGATAGGCATAGCCAAGCCCAAAAATGCCTTCAGAGTGACCCCAAACCCTTCCAACAAGTTTCTATGGAATTTTTAACAGAATTTTATTCTGCCTAACTAACTAACTGATGCCTTCAGCCAAGCACAACTCAACAATGGATAAGGCTACGGGCTAGATTTTTTCACTGTTTGATATTGCTTCATCCCGAGACATACCTTTTCACCAACCGCAGTACATACAATGCACGTGTCATGGACTTACCTTGGTCCTCATTTGTGTTCCAGTTCTTTCACTTACAACGCAAGGTGTTGATTTGCAATAGCGCGATACAGCTACCCATGCTTTTTGCCCACATTTTCTGTAGTGACTGGATTCATTGCAGAGAAGTTTCTTGTACTGTTCTTCGTTTGTAACACTGTGTAACGAGTGGAGCATAGCTACAAATGAAGCATAATGGCCACCTCATTTTTCAGTTCATAATTGATTATTGGGACACGTGTTCAGATGCAAAATTATTTTATGGGATGCCTGGAGCCATTCTTTCTTTTAATGTGGTACCATAGATAATGGTGGTACACGTGGATTCAGTAGTCATAATTGTGTTATTAAAAATGTAAACAAACAAATAGAAGGAAAAATTGGGAATTTTAAGCTGGATTAGGGATCAAAGAACAAAAAAGCAGGGAAACAAGGGAACAGCTAAAAAGTTGTGAAACAAGAGGGGTTGCCTATACCTGCAGATATACTAGTGGACATGTAATCCCTAATTCAGTCATGGCTATAGACTGAAGAGTAGGGATTAGATGTCCATTAGTATATCTGCAGGTATAGGCAACCTCCCTTGTTTCACAACTTTTCAGCTGTTCCCTTGTTTCCCTGCTTTTTTGTTCTTTGATCACTAATCCAGCTTAAAATTCCTAATTTTTCCTGCTACTTGTGGTTTTTGTGATTAATGTGCAAGTTTGGTAAATGATGTTGACACTTTTGTAATTAAGTCTGGCTATAAAAGCCAAGGAAACAAAATATCTTGAGTCCAGTTCCTATAGTCAATAAAAAAAGTTAAAAACTATTGTGTACTTGAATGTAATGTCTAAACAGTTTAGTTATCGCCATGCAGAACAGAGGATAAAGAATTTACTGTTGTTAAAAGTTAAACAGTGACTTTCTTAAACAGTGACTTGCTGTATTATCTGTTTGATAGATCTGATAGAATTTGTGTGGTTGTGATCTTTACTTATGTTCATTGTGTGTTCAATGGATGTTTTCACTAAACCATATTGTACCCAGTAATGTGACATGTATTTCAATTGGTTGTGATTTGTGACTAGTAATTTCTTGGACCTTTTCTGACTTCTTTGTTATTTAGAAGGATAGCCAATCACATGTTAAGTTTTAGCCTTATCTAGTAAATGATTTTGGAGTTATAGAGCCATAAGACAAATAGTCGGGTTTCTGTTCAGCACGTCATGTTTAATTAACCCTTTATTACCGAAGTTTTTTTTACAAAACCACAAGTGTGAAAACTTTTATGGCTTGTGTGAACTGTGGGCGATACGAGTGGACCCCACCCATTAATTAACCCATCAAGCTATATACCGTTTGATAGCCATCTCTCTCTTCTACCAACACAGCTAGAATACTTACAGATCACACACACAACTCACCGCGCTATGAAGTGAAGAAAGCGTATCTTCTCCGTATCGCCATGGCATTGAAAGATGGGCGCCGCCATCTTACTAATCAACGCGATGACATCACACTATTTATTTTTAGAATCCTTATCACGTGGGGAATGGAGTAATTCCAACTAAAGCCTCCTAGTAGCAGGGAGAAGGCGAACATGAAGTTTTAAACAGGTATTATTGTTTTGTATACGCTATTTTATATTGCCAAGTGCCATAACTTGCCCATGCTTCTTCCTATCGCCGAACGGTAAACTTCATTAAAAACGCCCGGTCCTTCTGAGCAGTTTGGTAGCAATTTCAGCTTCATAGCCCCTAGGAAAAAGGAGTTATGGCTCTGTTTATAAAGGGCACTCGTTATGGCAATGTATTAGCTATTCGATAATAAAGGGTTAATGGTCCGATGTTCACAGTCATGCAATGCACAAAAACACCTTTTAATAATTCAGTTGTGTTGATATTAAGTAGTGCTGGGCGGTACTGGGATACTACGGTATTATCATCAAAGATATTCACTTTCAATATTTTTGGCATTAATGTATTGTGTTATAAGGGAAGCCACACACACATGTAATTAATTTATGTGTTGATGGTTTGGTGGTGACCTGCCTAACAGAACACTGAAATTTCAGGTTACCATACAGCAGGAATTTTTGGAGGGACAACACTTTTGCAAAGTTGATTTTCATAAATTTAGAAAACAGCAATAATATTACATACATTTTCCGGCTACACAGTACACTACTGTAGTGCCAGCTTATAGCCTAATGTGTTTTGTGGACTGGACTTGCAAGCTGGACTCACCAACTAACAGCTTCTTAATAATAGCTCTAGCGCTATAATGCTGGAGATACCATTATCAGGCTACAACTGCTGATTACTGCTCCTTATGAAAGATGGAGTACGCACTAATTTGTTAGAATATATGTGAAACTTGTTTTTGTGTACTATTAGTGGTAGAGGCTATTATTGTAGTGTAGATTTATTTTGTTGCTCCACTGAGCCCTTAACACTGAGGGTTATGCTTCAGTGATGGACCAGAAAGGTATTTAGAGCCATGTAGTCTTGCACTGCGTAGTAAATTTTTTTATATTAACTCGTGCATGAATCTTGTATGTATGGAATTCATATAGGCAACTCCCTAGGTAATTTTTTGTAGCTTTTCACTGCAGTCAGTACTTCAAAAATACATATATACTCAGGCTCGCCCCATGGTGCTGTTAGCATCTGTCTAGTAATAGTATAGAGGTCAGATTTGTATTTGCCAAAATATTAGATATCAGTCTTAAGTTTCTATCACTAAAACTTGTTGGTATAAGTTGGGAATAATCAAGTCTACATGTGCTTTTAAAGCGACCGAAAATGCTTTTGGCTACTGACTGATGATTTCAACAGGGGTAACTCTGATGATTAATGCTGTGGGCTTGATATTTTTGGTTAGACATTGCTTTGGCCTGCATGTGTGTTTTGGTGTACAGTAGTAGGTGCAATGCATACATCATAGATTTACTGAAACCTTGTACTCTTGTGTTCAGTATTATTCGCTTGCAGCACTAAGCATTTGCATGTAATGTGTCAATGGTTTTGTGTGTTTTCTGTTGTGTTAGAATAAAAAGGGAATTATACATAATAATTTTATACCACCTAATTGAAGTAAATTCAAGTCAAGCTTGTACATACATATGTACAAAGGGCAGTGTGGTAAGTAGAACAAAGTGAGGTTGCTACTTTGCTTGCTAGTAATTAGTATGAGGTGCTTGCTTTGTTGTGCAGTTAGCCTCATCCACCTAGTGCCATTCTTTCCTTTGACGCAGTGTTGTAGAAGTTAGTAACGATTATGTTACAAAAAAGTTTATAAATGGAGCAAGAATTAATAATTATTATTCAGTTGAAAGGGAATGGTTTCCAATTTTACAGCCCCAAGATGTATTTCATGTGTGTATATTAAGCCTTGATAAGCAGTTTAATAGAAATAAAAAGGTTGAATTGTTGGAAGTTTTTATATTCAAATCATCAATATTCAGTGGCATTATAGTAAAATTCACCAAAATCATGTATCTTCACACTTAATAGTTTTTCAAATTTTTACCTGGGGAGCATACTGCCAGACCCCATGCTTCGGATTTCAGAGTGTGCACAATCCTCGCTCATAATCCACTAAAATCAACCACACACCCCCCACCTTAATATTCTAGATTGAGCCCTGGATCATGGTTTGTACTCTGCCACATGTGAAAAAAGGTCAGAAACTAACCTTCATGGTACCATAGCATTGTTCAAGCCCAAAAGTGCCTTCAGTATTATCCTTAATGCTTCAGATCAATGCTATATTTAATGTTTAAAAGATTAAGATAAATTTTCCACTGACTGACTAGAGTAGAGATGTAAAATGATTTTAGCATATTAAACAAACACTCCAAATGAAACATGTGGATGATATAATGTGGCATCATTGTTTTGTTGAAAGGATTCATACCTGGTTTATATACAATCTTAATATTTACACAAAGCATGATTCAAATATCTACTGACCCATTGTAATCCCCACCATCTACTAGTTTTGTATTGTAACTATTGAGGCTCATGTGAAATTCTGTAAGGAGCACTTATAAAGCACTTCTGGCCTCCTCTACTGAATAGCTGATGCCTTCAGAGAGTTGGTTGACATTGCTGACACTGTGGGCTTGATTCAAGTCAACAGACGCACCAATGTTACTGCCATATTTGTATCACACTAATTGTTTTATTACAAAATGCTTACCTTCTGAGTAAACTATTATCTGCTCTATTATGTGGTGACTGTTCTATTAGAGTATCTAGACCTTTTTCATGCATGTGTGGTTACTAGTTAATCAACATATAGCTGCAAGCACAGTTATTATCCAAGTATGCCAAAACACACAACACCAGAGTTCTTATATTTTTTGAATGCCAATCTATACAATAGTGGGTAGGAGCATGCAAAAATTCTCCCTTATCTGTGTTTTGGCAAAAGGCAAACTGCCAAGAATCTGTTCTCCAGTAGTATATGCTGGTCACGTCACAATGACATCATTTGACTATAGATCACAATAGTTGGTTTTTGACACCCACAATCATTACTGCACTTTGTTTATCATTTTGTGCTGTATTCTCTTGCATTTTGTGTTTCTGTATAAGCAACCACAGCAGACATGCATCCAATGATTTCCTGGTTGTTTTATTAGAGTAGTTAGGTTAAGTGATTGTTGTATTAGAGTATTTTGTAAACTTAAGAGTACTGTTGTATCAGGACAGGTAATACACATGTACTAATCAAATTATGCAAGTTGCTATAACCTTTTCATGGGAACTCCATAACTATCATCTGTTGTCATTACTATAACTAGTGCACCGATATGGAAATTTATCAATATACTAGATGACTGATATACAAACTTCAAATTACCGATACCAATAATTTTTAGTGTTGGGTTGCATCTGAACATTAAAGGTTTTCATTATGAATTCACACTACAATAGATGTTAAAACATGACAAAAAGTTGGTTCCAAAACGTTTTCAAAGGGGGGGGAAATTGTGATAAAGGAAAAGTGGTTTTATTTGGAAATCGATCTCTTGGCCATTGTGAGACAGTTAGGAACTTCAATTTTATGTTCTACCCATAGTGCTACCATATCAAGCATAGAAAAGTTTGGGCAATTATAGTACTTGGAATATCTGCTAAAAGGTACTAATATTGGTACCGATATTTATATCAGTGCACCTCTTTAAATAGTTTCTTAATGGAATTATACTTATGAAATTCAAGCCACAGATAAAGCAGATTGTTTAATTTCCAGTGATCTCCACCATCAGTATTGCATGAAATGTTTTCTGATGTAGAAAACACACTAGTAAATGTGTTTCTACCTACCCCCTCTGGTCTTGAGATGTGATGATAGTCTTGGACAAAACTATGTACTTTTTGTTTATATAGTAATTCACCTATGACCTGAGATTTTTCTTAAACTACAAAGAATATTCAAACATCCTGCACATCTCCATGTAGGTCAATGTTGCAGAAACTTGTGTATCAAGTTTTTGGACTTAATTGGTTCTTCATCATGATAATGACTTAATGGGTTGTTCATTCTGATACTGCAACCTTCCAGAACTTGGTACAATTAATACATATCACAAATAGCTTCTCTTTGAGGTGTAGAGCTTATGACTGCTTTATTAGAGTATTTCTTTGGATTTAAGTTTGTAACTGTGTACGACTAACATTACAGACAACAAGATGTGTTGCATATTCTCCCTTAGGTCAAGGATGTCATCTGCAAGAAGGAAGGAATAACATGCTGTATACAGTGGATTGTTTAAAATATGCTAAAAAAAATGTGGTTCCTCTTGAAATCCATGTATTCAGCTACATTTCTGCTTCCAGCAATATTTTTTCCCTAGTCACATAAATAGGTTTATTTAGCTAGTTATCACAACAGTCCATCCACTAGTATATCTTCTTGCACACAGTTTTTAAAAACTAATTTCTATGGTAGATTAATTTTGATGTGTGTATGCCACATTCAGTGGAGAGTGAATTGCTGGCTTATCACTGTTTTTTGTCAACAGAGTTTAGCCAAACCAATTGATTTGTTTCATTTAATACCCCCAAAGGGGGTGGTGAGCCACCCAGGAGGTACTGCAATACCTGGGTAACTCGTGGAGAGGGTGAAGCAAGCTTCAGAGTTCCACAAATTAGAGTAATATCGAATAGGCTAATAGCCTATGTGTCAGATATTACACTGACAAGAACAGTTATTTCTACTTGATCTTAGCCGATAGGCCGAGAAGCGATAAAAAAATCATTGCTTACTATCATTCTTTTATACCCCTACGTGTTAGTTTTACTTGTGGGATGAAGTTTCCACGTTTCTCTAACGTTATTTTCCGGTCATTGTAGTAAACTTTTGAATATTGCTTCAAATATTTATGATTGTGGGATTCTATTCTCTTAAAGTACTTTTTCTCTTAATCCTACTTTTTAATTTTGGGATCTATCAATGTTGAGAGCATTAATTTCGGAATATTGACGGGTGTTCCGTCTCCCTATTTTCGGACCTGAAAATGTTGCGCTAGCGGTCTTGTTCGCTCTATGATAACGACTGGTGACGGACGCAAAGGATTGCTCAGGGTGGTGATATATGAGAGGTTTGCTGTGTTGTAGTATAGACTTAACGCAAGTACTCGAGTTACAGCATAGAGCCAGTCAATGCCAGTTCCTGTAAGGTGAGGTGCCATTCGCTGCTTTAGCGAACAGAGCAGATTTTGCTTTAGAAATTCAAACCATTATGCACCTATCAATGTAATTCCCGACTACCACTGATACGGGCTGAGGTTGGGGATGGTGGGGGAATTGATCGCTAAATTTCCCCGACATAGTGGGGATTTGTCTTCACTAAAGAAAGGTGTGTGCTTTCAGTTTAGGAAGGAGTGTCTCGGGTGCTAGCTACTACGTTCGTACTAGAATCCACTCGAACTAACTCATCACTAGACCAACTCCACACAACCATACAAATCCCCTCTTAGCCCCAGTATTCCCGGGGGTTACAGGTCGAGACTTGGTTGGAGTTTGCATTGTCTGTAGATGGGGAATTGTAGTTTTCAGTGATGCAAATCCCCACCTCAGCCCGTATTAGTGGTAGTCAGGGATTACATTGATAGGTGTATTACAGGCTGTATGATCAGTGGTGGTGTGTGAAGGGGTTTTGAGAGAGGGAACGAGCTGAGAAAAAGATTGGAGAACAGTGCTTTCTCTGACCCTCGGCTGCAGGGACTAGGTATGCAGCTGTATCTTGGAAATGTTATACAATTCCAAGACACTGACTACTCCATCCTTTCAGATGTTCAGAAGCAGCTATCTGCTCATACCTTAAAGCCAAACACCAACTTTATACAAAGAATCAATGTATGAGCTGGTGCAAGTGTATGCAGTCCTACACAACTTCCAAACTCCCGAAGCACACTCAAGTAATAATTGCAATGTCCATACTAACAACGTTCTATTGCCCAGGTATTGTTGTATTCAATTCTCTAGTTTCATCATTTGCTTTGTGAGAATTGACATGCCCTCTGGACTCTACCTTATTGCTAGCAGAGTTTGATCCTGATTTCCATGTGAGTGGGCATTTGTTACACTAACATCCTGTACAGTGAAGATCCAAAACCAGTTTATTCTAGTACTATACTGTCTATGTTCTCCACACTGAAGACTTGTGATTTGATCCACAATATATCATCTGCTTTATCTCACTGTACATACAAATTTCACACATAGAACAAAGTAGCGATTATCTTTGTATGTAGGTAACTTCTAAGTATACATGTACACAGTTGATAAGATGAAAAAGCAAGTGGTATTGACTATTGTCATGGAATAGTAGTATTGTCAGTCTAGTGACAGCAACTTGTCCCAGGTACCAAACACTATTCCCAGAGTATGAAATTGATGAAGTATGTTTTATCTGCTATGTACAATCAAGAGTCCATAATATATGAACTCTTGGTACAATGTTGAAGATTATACCTTAATCATACTACAAATTCTTACATGTAACAACATTGGCTGTTTCCCCTGTAAACCTCACATTTGATTCAAGTTTCCCCAACGTACCAAGACCATGTAGTTTCAAGTGTCTCGATCTTTTAATATAATAAACATACAGTAATAATATTGGTACAAAAACTAGAAGTTTGCACGATATTTCTTCACTTCAACCATGACATGATGGATGTTAATCAGGTCTCCTTTAACACCTAGTTCCTTGAAAGGTGATTGTGACAAGAGTTTAGTGAATCGATGATAGTATTGTATTAACTGCATCAGAGCTCCCTACAGAACAGTAATAACAGTTGTGTTGAAATGTGATATTTACGTAGCATATAAGTGATTTTTAACATGCAGATAGATGTGTGTTCTATTAGAGTGAGTGAGATTTCACTACACCATATTTTGCAGTAGTTCTACATACTGGTATGGTAACATACATAATGGTGAAATTACCTGTAGAATAGCTGTGCCATTTTTGAAATTGGTGAATGTACGCATAATGTCCTGATTAATGAGATCAAGTGCTTTCTTCCAATCACTAGAAAATCCTTTTACTATTTGATGGATGTGTTCTAAACACATGACTTCATGTAACACACAACAGAACCTAACACAAATCTTACTTTCATTGACATTTATTTTTCTCGTTTCACCCCTCTCCAAATATCCCTCATTGTCTTTGACAAAACTAATCATTCCACCAAAGAATGGAGCCAAAACCTACACAGTAGATTGACAAATACACACACTGTGTACAATTTGTACTGACCTCTTCAATGTATTCTTGAGTGCGGGCATTAAGTAGGCCTTGAAATGATACTACTTCTTTAGATCCCTCTGATGTGTGTTCCTAACACACAATCATCTAAAAGATTATCACTTATTGTCAGTTTTCACTCACTGCTAGTACACTCAATAACATATCATAGTTGTTGATGAGGAATATTAACTGTTCTTTCCTCTGCTGGAACTCAGCCGCCATTCTCAGAATGAAGCTCTCAACTTCAGCTTGTAGGGCTGCCAGGCATGTTGTGACCTGATATGAAAATATATGTAACCGGGAGCTAATGCCATGAACACTATACAAGTTAATGTGTGGCTGAAGTTTCGACTACACATATACGTACTGCCAACACATGTTACACATACTAAACCTTTTCATCTTGCTGACTTGAGTTTATGGAGACCAGTGCAGCAGAAAACTCGGCATATCGTCTTGTGATCTGTATATAATGTACAGTTTATATTACTGCACTTCACATAAATTACAGGTAGATAATCCAATGTGTACAATTAATGGCAATCAATTCCCCAAAACGTGGTGGCCTAATTGTAGTTACCAAAGAATATTCTAGGTGGTGGCCTTGTGCTATTGAACCATACAAAGTGCATAGACACTTAACACGTGCACTATAAAGAAGCTAGGCATTATAAAACCGTAATCTCTAGAACTACTATCTAGCATTCCAACAACATTTACACATGATGCTCACATAATGTGGTCTGGTATCAATAGTACCCAGTTTCTGAGTGTTACAATCTCTGACACTTTTAATATTCAGCTCAACTACATGGTGGAACCTGGGCCACATTACTGCCAGCAGGTGATCAGAAAATCTACCAAACAATAATCAGAGTGATACCATGACAAAAACAGATGAGGTATGCACACAGTACATATAGAAGCAACCTTCATGTACCTGTACTTACACACTCATATATGTATGTACTATATACAATCGACTGACATTTCTAAACAAGTGAGATTTCGTCGCTGCATGATAGCTTGATATCTGAAGTTGATATGAATACACAAAAATATTCCAATAGTATCAAAACAGCTCTCCATATAAGACTCAGTGTGTTTCTATGTGACAAAGAGACAAAAATGTAACTAAAAATTAAAAAAAGTCTACTAACCAGCAAGAAGGCTTGGGTCTTGGTGAAAATGGAGTCAAACATTTCTTGAGCTGCTGCACTTGTCAGTGAAAAGAAATCAGCTATGAACAAGTACTCCCGACAAGCATTGTCCATCAGTGCATAGTGGACACTCCGAAATAATTGCTCATAAGAATACTGTAGAAATAAAATCATAAATATTTCAAATACTCAATGAGATTATAGCTTTTTACCTTCTTTTCATTTTTCTGTGCATGTGGTATGACAATAATGGGAGACTCCAAGCCAGTGGTGATCACAGTGTCTCTGCTACCCAACGTGAAGGTTGTGGAGCGATTCCTCAAGCTCACTTTACTAGAGAAAAAACCTACAGCACAGCAAGGGGATAAGACCAGGCATTTTATTTTCATTCCTATACTTCTTCTAGCAGTGTCTTCAATTCCCATAAGATCATCCTTATCAGCACTATCATCATACTGTGGAAATAATTGACATGGTTAAATAGAATTTAAAATTAATTTCCATGGAGTTCAAAGCACTGCAAAGCTAGTGCAAATACGCTCCTGATTTCATGTACCTGTAGTTTCATTAGCTTGGAATAATAATCTTTAAAGTAGGAGTAATATATTTTACTCATAGTATCAACATATTCTGTTTGCATTTCAAGAGCCGTTGGCCTGCTGTGGGCCATTAGGAATTCATTAAAGTACCTACAAATGGAATATTAACAATTTGTCCCATTGTCAAATTTTCTAACCTATAATTGAGTAACTGATTCTGGGCCATCTGATAGTTGGCCATTGGCTTCCTAAACTGGTAAATCTTGCTCAGTAGAAACTCCCTAGTCTTACTGATAGCCTAAGGAGATATGAGATGCACATGTTAGCTAAAATACTGAAACAACTACAGTGTAGTAACGTATGTATGAGAAACAGGACAAACGTGCATCAGTGATTCACCTTCATTTTGAGCTTGATGATGTCTTTCTGGACATCCACCACAGCTGCTATCTCACGGAATTCTTGTTCTTTAATAAAGTTCAACTTATGATCTAGCTCATGTAAGTTCTCTTGAAATTCCTTCTCACTAGCTGGAGTCTCCAGTATATGTCTGTAATATATTTACCATAAAGGTACTACCAATTTAAGAGTTTATAATACAAAGTAGCATCAAACTGCCTATATAGCCTGTACAAACACGTTGGGTAAAGTAGACTTTAGATCAAATTGACACTTTTACTGGTGATCGAGAACCGCTGATAGGTGTCTGAGTATGGGAAACCTTTGCACAGTATAGAACAAACCAAGGTGTCAATGTTCTACCTTACCCAGTGTGTTCGCTGGAATGTACTCCAGTTTGACACTCTCTCTTACTACTTTATATGGTACTATGCATCCCCCTGACATAGAAAAGCCACTGAACCAAGGAAACATGCTACAGTCACATTAAATAAACTTGTAAACAAATTTTAGTGAACAGTCACTATTGAAACTGAAGCTCATTCATGTACAACACACACACACACAGTCCTATAATAACAACTCATTTTGGGTTCATGTTGAAAGAATTACCATGCTAATTGAGGCTGGGATATCTCACTTACACAAATAGCTACACACTACACAAGTATGGCACACAAACTATCTCTGGTCCACTGACGTTATTAGATGATCAGTGAGGTTAATATCATCCACATATTGGCTGAGGTCATCCAGAATGTCCTAATGGTACATGTGATGGATTAAAGAAGAGAGTCTAAGAAGAGTATACCTGTCTATTCTTTAGTTTAGAGTTCAGGGATACTGACTGCTCCTGTAGTGTTTGAATCTCTGAGCTGATGTTACCCAAGTCCATCTGTAGTGAAGTATACGATTAATACGTACACACTAGTGACATGCTATTGTCTAAACACAACTGTATTAACTACAGTACTATACTAGTACACAAACCTGAAATTTGCTTAGCATTCCTTCCATCCGCTGCGTAAGCAAAATATTACATAAAACATTATATACATACACCAATAGTTAATTTTGTATTTCCAAACACTACTGCTGTATTTACACAATATAACCACCAAGTTACTAAACACTCACCTCAAGAATTGTGTCACATGCTTTGATCTGGTAATGGAGGCGAGCAATCTCAGTGCTCTGGCCAATATCTAACATGTGTTAAGGAGGACCATTGAGATTTTGAGATGACAGGATTACAAAACTATTCTTCCAACACTCGTTGGCTCTTATTAGCACACAATGTGAATTTAATGCTTAGCTCTTTGTCTATCTTGTTTTTCCTGTCGGAGAGTATCCTATGCAAAAACCATTAAGCCATTTACATAATCATTTTATTGCAAAAATCACATGTGGTGCCTCATTGGATACAGTCTTCAATGGAGTGTGTTTCCACCTTCATCAAGTCCTTCTGAATTTGTTGAGAATATTTTCTCAAGTCCCAACCCTGTCAAGTCACAGACACACTCAATAAACAGTTGAGGATATAAAGCACATACCTTTCTCAGAGCTTCCTGTACCAGTTCATCTTCTAAGTTCTCCTGAATGTGGCCTGTGTCATATAGCAAACAACACAGACTTAGGACACATGGTCAGCCAAAAAGAATATTATATCTAGATAATTAATTACTGTATGTATGAGGCCAAGTCATTTATGTACTTAAGGTGTGCTTCAGGAATTATGCAGGTTTGAGTGCCCTATGTCTAGATTATTCCAACACAAATATCATCTCTCTACTTTTAGGCAAAAGTGTCTTCACATGCAGCCATTAATGATTCATGGACAGGGTGGAGCATAGCACCACAGATTATGAATCCTTATCATAAACCAACAATGTATCAAGGTTTCTTGTCTATCCCACACATATAATACACACAGAAGAAGAAGGGTTTTATTGTACAGTATATATGATATTTGGCATTGTAAAGAACTCAACCATAAAGGCTAACACACTTGGTTGACATTTTTTCCAGACATGTCTAACCAAGTTATTGTTGATCATGCATATGTATACACTACAAGCATAACTATGACACAGTAACAGACATCTCAATTATCAGCCCCTCAACACTGTGAATAGGATACCTGATACAGTCACAAAACTGTACATCATATAAAATGGTATGCATGTGTATTAATTGTACATGTAGAATACAATGGCAAATACTGCCGATATATGTGTAGTGTGTGTGTGTGTGTTGGGTGCACATGTGCATGCCTTGCATACACAAGTACAGTGAATACTACCTGCTGCTTCATCTAATATATAGTCCTCTTGTGAAGTAATGTCTAGTTGTGCAATGTCCAAGTTTTCTAACCCATCATCATCAAACTAAAAGGCATATACTGTTATAATGATAGTTCTATTATTTTCAAGCACAAGTTTTGGTTGCAATGCATTCAAGAAGCAAAGCATAGTTATTCACCAATACAAGCTTAATACAGCGTTAATACCTTACCGGATTATAGTCTGATTCCGTTTGGAACGCCAAACGAGTTTCTTCCATTTAGTCGATTTATTCTATCTAACGCCCACCTTGGTTATTCCCGTGACACAGGGTATTTCAACATGTCTGCTTCAGTCAAGGTAGTGGTCAGGGTCAGGCCGTTTAACACTAGGGAGATCAACAGGAACGCAAAATGTGTTGTCACCATGGAAGGGAACAAAACCGGTGAGTGGATTGTTCGCGCAATGCTGTTTGGTGGGCCGGCTCGAATCTTTTCAAACCTCATATTTATTGTTCGCTACTATTTGACGTTATTACACACGGTGGAGGCCACTGATCTCTGTACCCTTGCTAAAACCTAGAGACATAAAAGATGGGCGGCGTTGAAAAGCCTACCTGTTGACACGGTCACCCCACGAGCTCGAGGTGATATTCGGGAGTAGCTGTAATGTCAATGTAATCAGCAAAATTATATGTAGTTGTATAAGCAGATTTACACACAAACACCACACCACCTTAAGTACATACATACACTTGACATTGCCAGTTATATACAAAGTCCAGTGGTCCTTCATCAAATTTACAAGCGCAAAGTAATTCTTTATTTGCACGTGTCTGTTTTGGTCAGAGTTGTACTGTTGAGACTTGTGGTGAATGTATTTATCATCTAATTGAGGAATTTCTTACTAGAGATGAACATTATGTAATTATCATTTCAGGGGTTCTCAATCCCAAGACACCATCAGAAGAAGCCAAGACGTTCAGCTTTGACCATTCTTATTGGAGTCATACCGGGGTAAGAAATATACGTGTGCTCCATAATAGCTTTCTTTATAAATTGTTTTAGCCCGATGATCCCAATTTTGCTTCACAAAAGTTGGTATATGAACAAGTTGGCAAAGACATGTTGACACATGCGTTTGAAGGGTAAGTAGTGTACCATATAGTACTGTGTGTATGCAGTAGTGTAAATTACACGTTTTATATATATTCAGAGTATATATATATATATAGTATTTAGATGCTAACTCTAAAAGTGAAAAAAAAATTATCTTTTGATTTTTGTCTTTTATTTGTTAGTAAAAGTGTACTTTATTGTGCATAGATTATATTGCTTAATTGTCTAGTTTATGTATATGCAAACAGTGTACCATATTGGGTCTCCTGAGTGTGTACACAGTGTATACATGAAGGTGTTGTGTTATTATTTGGTGGGGGGTTTTTCTTGTTCCTAATGTAGTTCAGTACAAATTGTCAAACAGGTTTTGTGTCTGTAATTTTATATAGGTAGAGTACTTGTGTAATCCATGTAGTGTCATTACACTATAGCCAATCTTTGTGATCTGTTACAAGAACACATGGGTGCTATATCAAGAGATCTTATTATTTGTATGGCAAAATATTATGGACTCTAGCTTGGCTGTATATATGTTAATAGTTAAAGAAGGCCACTTGGGCAAGTCTCATTGTTTCATTTATGAGATAAATTATATTTCTGGTTGCTTAGAGAGGTGTTGGATTAGCTAGACAAGATGATTTAGTTCCACAGTGATCAGTAACATTTAAATGGCTCTTGTTGTGAACCTTGTATTGTCATAATGTACACATATACCATAGAGTGACTACCTAACCTTCTTCTGTGGTAAATCACCCTGGCTTGTCTGTCTGTTTGTGTGTCAGTCTGAGTATGCATGTATGAAAGGGGACTGTTATTATACACAAGTTTACTGCTATTGACGGGCACCACCACTTGAGGTGAATGGAGTTATTGTTATACCATATAGGTACAACATGTGTATATTTGCTTATGGTCAAACTGGAGCTGGCAAGTCTTACACTATGATGGGTAAACCATTTGATCCTGGTGAGGAGGGAATTATTCCACAGGTGAGTGTGTTATAACTATCCCTTTACACATGAGAACCCAATGTATTCTATGTGATGTATCTGCTCTATGATGACTATATAACTGGCTTTTTTTTGTAGCTTTGTGAAGAATTGTTTCAGAAGATAGAATCTAACTCAGATCCTGAACTAACCATGTCTGTAGAGGTATGTGTACTTGATGTACTCATAAGTACCATATATGTACATATGTATGGCCTAAGTATGTTGTGCAACTCACACACACACACATACACACACACTCACACATACACACACACTAAATGTATTTCGCTAGAGCGCTTATCAGTTTCTGAAACAATTAGGTAAGGGATACTTTTATTGTTTGCCTTGTAGTGGCTTAATTGCTTTCTTTTCACATTGCCTGTATTACAACTGACCATAGTGCATTAGACCATAGTGAAATATATAAGGCTAAACATATGTATGTATACAAGTCATATTTTGTGATTATACCATTCAGGTCAGTTACATGGAGATATACTGTGAAAGAGTAAGAGATTTGTTGGACCCGAAGTCTAAAGGAAATCTTCGTGTCAGGTGTGTATCTAGTAGTTACGTTGTGTACTTGTGATACACACACAACTTGCATCAACCCATACACTTTTGAATATCCATGTGTATACACACACAACACTCACTTTCTCCTCAGAATTTCATTAGCCCTCTAGTGAGATATCCACTCATGTACTTAGCCAAGTATTTACTGTAATTTAGGTTGGGCAGTGGATCGACCCTTGAAGAAGGGTGGGTGGGCCATATGATATAACGATAATCATGATACATGATATAAACTGTTAGAAGTAGTGCTATATGCTTATATCATGATATAGTTATGGAATTTAATTAAGGATTGCAATTTGCACATGTATTTTTTTGTTGTAGAAAACTATCACAAATGTTTTGTTAAATGTTAATCACTACTTTATTGTAGAATATCAAAATCATGGATGAAAAGATAATGTCTAGCCTTGTTCGAACATAAATGTGTATTATGATAATTATTCTATGACATCATGATGAAGCTATATTGTGGCATCACAACAAGCCGTGTGTTGCACATGCACACACAATTTACTTAAATCTTTTCTTTTACAGAGAACACCCTGTACTTGGTCCATATGTGGAAAACTTGGCCAAGCTAGCAGTGACCTCATTTGATGGTATTAGTAATCTAATGGACGTTGGCAACAAAGCAAGGTGAGCAATGATGATATGCTAGTAATAGTAGTGCAGTGGAGGAACGTTTTCCATTGCGCACCATATTCACAAATCTCTTAGTTTTGTATCTTGTATAATGTTTAAAGATAGTTATTTTTCTGTAATAGTTATGGAAACAACAGCACATAGTCCCTTCATAATTCAGTTCAATTAGTTGAATTTCCCAGAATGTGATGTTTATGGTTAAAAATTTTACATTTGAGTAGGGATCATAGAAGCAAAAAAAAATAAAAAATCAAGGGAGGTCACCAAATCCTGCAGCTATTCTAGTGGACATTTAATCCCTACTTCAGTAATATACAGCCTGTCAATAGTAGCCATGACTGAATGATCACTGCTAGATGATTCCCACTTCATTTTCAGTTATATTCCTCTTGTTGTACAGTGTTACAAATGAAGAGGGGTATGAAGAAGTGCCTCTGAAATAGAGCTGGGCAATATTTCAATATATTGTCAATAACGTGATACTGAACTACACAATATATTGTATCGAAGTAAATTATAGAGCCACAATAATATCGTCTAGACAATATATTTGCCAATATCGCCTAGTTAAATCTGGCTAGTGGTTGTGTTTCTTGCACTTGCTATATACCTACAAGGAAAGGCAATTTGGTTATGGGCAAATTCCAGCTGTTGTCTGGCACCATTTCACGTTCTATAATATAATATGATGTAATAATGTGTTATGTAATGTTACTAGTCTCACTGCTTGACAAATTTAATTATACTCAATATTTAATCATATCATGAATATAAGCTTGTCAACATATCGAATAGCATTATTTTCAGTATCGCCCAGGACTACTCTGAAATCAATCCTTTCGCTATGAAAATAAATTACGGACAATTCAGCGGAAGTCATTACTGCACTTCTCACAAATCAACACCTAAGTGGTAGTGGAAAAAGAAATGGTGACACAAAGGTTGACAAGATTTATTGTAGTAAGTGAATAAGCTCATTTCAGGCCTAACTGATGTTGAACAGTGTAGAAATCAAGGCTGTAGCTAATACTATAGTCGAGTTATACTTAGCTGAAGGCATCAGTCAGTTAGTGAGTTAGCAGAAATTTCAGTTCGGTAAAAAATTGTATCTCATCAGAGGTATTTTGTTAGGCACATAAATTATATACCTATACACATGTAACCAATACTGCCAAGTTTGTCATGGAGGTACGTAAAAAAGAAAGGGAAATTTTGTGATCCCTATTAGGTGGAATTCTCTGAGACATTTATTTCCTAAAAGTCAGTTGCCATGGTTACACTAATGTAAACCATATGGTGATCACATGCTTAAAGTATGTGTGATAATGCATGGCTGTGAAGCCTGTCCTGTGAGCATGTATATGGATGAGTTATTTGATGGTCATCATTGATGTATGGTAATTTGTCAAGTCAATCCATTAACAGCTGAATTCCTTGCAAGCCATCACCAAATTGTCGAATCATGTTATACAAGCCTTATTGTGCACAAAACTACTGAACTGAGGAAGTCAACTATGCAATTGCTTATGTTTGCATAATAAATTTGGTGCGACCAGCATGAGCAAGCAACCGGAAACTCAACTATAAGTATTTACACGTTGAGCTGAGCCCTAAAAAAACAGCTAAATAGAAAAGTGGAAAAAGAAATAACATTTCAACCAACCATGTGATTAGTGGTGACAGTATAGTGGTACTGTATCAAGAACAAACACACAGTGTGGCTCCATTACAAGTTCGGGGCTGCATACATTTATTGCTTCCCAATGGTGTTGATTGGTTATAAATAACAATTATGTCACACATTTGAATCAAAAGATTTTGAAATGTTTAAGTAGTACTTACTACAAATGAGCCAAATTGTGTTTGAGGGCTCATCAGCTCAACATGTACATAATATATGCTATTTACATTTCTTACCTTTTGTTTATGGTTTAAATTCCATTTTTAGTGTTGTACCTCATATGGAAACAGTGTCTTGGTAGTCTAACAATAGAAGTTTAACCTTTTATAACAAAAAAAATCCATCAGGATGTTTTTCTTTGGATGGCACTATGACACCATTTATCAGCGGTAACAACTAACAAGAAACCATGACTGTTGACACCAACCGAAACAACTTAGCTGATAAATGGCCACTTGCATGCTGCCTTCTGACCAATTTCTTCTGACCCAAATTACATGGTGATTTTCTGTCTTTCCAAGACCGATCCTACAGTTTGTATGAAATAGGGTGGCTAGCTGAAATTTTGGTGAGCTGTAGTTGTGTTGCCTTCGGTGGGATGGGCTTTGGTATCATATAAATTTTGTAGCCAGTGAAATCTTGAGACAATTAACACTGGACAATAAATACAATGGCTATTGATAGTAGTGCCAACAAGTGCCACCATAGACTATTGACCCTGACTGCTTGGAACAACTCAGGTACTGTATCAAGTACACTAGTTGTACATGTATATGTAGTATGTATGCTGTGTGTCACTGTGTATGTATGTGGTGATGTGTGCCTCTTGTTTGTAGGACGGTAGCGGCTACAAACATGAACGAGGTCAGTAGCCGGTCACATGCTGTCTTCACCATCGTCCTCACTGAGAAGAGGTAACTAGCTAGTTCACAACCTCATGTTTGATTTATCATGTTTATTTTATCATCACAGGCTAGACGCCATGACTGGTCTCTCTACAGAAAAAGTATGAACTAATCTTTTCCCTCCTATAATGATGTCTATATTCACCATAGGTCAGTAAGATGAGCCTGGTTGATCTTGCTGGTAGTGAGAGAGTGGAATCGTCTGGAGCTACTGGAGACAGGCTTAAGGTATTGTATAATTCTTCATTTTAGTGGCCACCACTACCTCTCCAAAGGACACATTAATAGGGCTCAAACATTGTGTAGGTGATAAGGCCACCTCTTTATTGAGACCATAAGTTTGACCATGTACAAGGTGGTATGATAAGATTTCACTGTATGTAACTCTCAGAAAGGACACAAGCTTATAAAGTTGAATGACTGAATCGTGTTCCCAATAAGCATGCACACAATTATTTAGTCCCCTGAAATACAGGACACTTCACCAATAAGAACCCTTTTTCAAGATGTTATTTTTGACAGTTACAGTAACTTACCGACAGTATTAATAATTCACTTGCTATAATTTTATTGTGGTGAAGCATACTGAATTTTGTTAATCTACAAAATTAAATTTCTTACCCAGCAATCACAACTCCGTAAATAAGGCAAATAACTGTTAAACATATGGTGTATGTATATAGATGCACATGATGTGTACACACACACGCCCTTACACTTGCATGCATGCACACACTTCATATTTGCAGTACTTACAATGCATTGAGTGTCTGTTTGATACACCATATATTCTTCATATTGATATCTCATAGGAAGGTGCTAATATCAACAAGTCACTAGCTACCCTAGGAAAAGTCATACATTGTTTAGCAGATCAGGTACGTCATGTAATACTGGTAATGTGTATATGTAAACTTCTATGATGATTGTAGTCTAGTAAAAAAGCCAAGAAAGGAGGGAAGAAGGACTACATACCATACAGAGACTCTGCACTCACATGGATCTTAAGAGAAAACTTAGGTACAGTAAATGATTGTGTGATTTTGGGTTACCTCACCACATTACAGGAGGTAATTCAAAGACAGCAATGGTGGCTGCCATCAGTCCAGCTGATATTAACTATGAGGAGTCTATGAGTACATTACGGTAAGGGAGAATGGAACTGTGATGTCATATCTCTCTCTCTCACACACACACACACACACACATGCATGCACGCACACACTCACTCACTCACACACTCACTCACTCATGTATATAAGTGTTCTGTTTTGTGTTGTCACTTCAACAGATATGCTGATAGAGCTAAGCAGATTGTGTGTAAGGCGATCGTCAATGAGGACCCTAATGCCAAGGTATTCAAACAGTATAGCAGTCTGGGGATCAATTTGTACGGTAACTTCAGCTTGTTCCTATATACATATGCCACATAATTCTGATTGCTAGAAGTGCTTCCTTATATAGTGGGTGCTCTTTTGGTAACTGTTAGCAAGTTTACAAATAAGCTGTTTTCCTGGTCTGTGTTCACTGCTCAGTTTCCAGGTTTGGGGTTTATATAACTGCTATGTCTATAGTCTATATAGATGGTAACTATTGTACAATCAATGGTGATGTTGTATGTAGTGTATAATAGTATTGATAACAACACTATACTGTCTTTGCAGTTGATTCGTGACTTAAAGGATGAGATATCAAAGCTTCGTGGTTTCATTAGAGCTGAAGGCTTGGAAGGAAAAGTGTCAGCTTTAGGTGAGTCAATGTACATGGAACTTGTTAATATGTATGTACATTTGGAGTGGTAAATATCTGGCACTTAATTTTAAGATACCAAAGTCCAAATGATATCACACTAAACATTTTCCATATAATCACAGGTTGTCTTTGTGAATAGTTAAAGACAATGAACATAATGAATGCTAGCTGCAAGAAGGGACACTGCCACATTTTGTATATATTATGCTTTAACAACTAGTAGTTATTGTGGTGTTCATGACTTGGAAATTTCACAAGAAATACAACCATTAAATTTCAGCTGCTTGTAGGTTAGTACCATGGCCATTTCTCTAGTACCATACCCAGAGATGGGCATTGCCCTTTCTTGCTGCCCTTGTATTAGCTATTAATGTACTGTAAGTCACTCACCATTTTGAATTTTCTTCAACTACGTACAGTTTTATAATAGAGGCATGCCTCAAAAACATGGCATCTGATGGAGTATGTTCTGTTAGAGTATTTTACAATATTATGCAAAAATACTCTAATAGAACATACATTATGCATTTACCAACAATTCTATAGGTTTATATTCAAGTATTTGTCTTAGTGTACATACTGTAGTCTCATATTGATATTACAGGACTTGTTGGGCTAGTTAATCTGCAACGAGGCAGTGGTGAGCCAGGTCATGTGATGACTCGAGAACTGGCACTGGAGAAGCTAAAGGTACCACAATTGTGTTTGGTGTTTGTTGCTAGCTGTTTGGCCTTGTAGGAGACTGAGAAGATAATGGCTGAACTTAACATGACCTGGGAGGATAAGCTGAAGCGAGCTGAAGAAATGCAGCAGCAAAGGTATGTATATGTACACACACACAAACACACACACACACGCACACACACGCACACACACAGAGTCATACGTATTTACCATCAAATACATTGCTATAGGGAAATACAACTAGCAGAGATGGGTATTGCATTACATGAGGAACGTGGAGCTCTAGGAGTGTTCTCACCCAAAAAGGTACACCAACCCACTCACTATTAAATACCTGTACAACTATATAAATGTGTTCTGTTATGTAGACACCACATTTGGTGAATCTGAATGAAGATCCCTTAATGTCGGAGTGTCTTCTTTACTACATCAAGGAAGGCATTACCAGGTCAGCCACATCCACTATAGTTTATGCAGCAGGAGCCATTCCTAAATGTTATTTGTAGGGTGGGTAGCAGAGGTGATGTGGTTCTTAGTGGAGACTACATCTTTGAAGATCACTGCATCTTTGAAAATGATGAAGGTAAAAGTTACAGTTACAATACTTTGACACTTGTACTGACGTGCGTGCGTGCGTACGTGCATGTGTGTGTGCTTACCACTTGGCTATGCTGATAATCGAACGGTTCCAGGCTCGATACTTGGTTTTGCCCAGTTGCTGTTGTTGTTTCCTTGAACAAGAAACTTTAACTTACTGCTCTAGTCTACAGCTGTGTAATGGGGACCTGGTGATCTGGAAAAGCAATTGCCTTTGTCTTTGTCTAGCTTAGCCGTGTTGGGGTCATTGTGGAACTTTGTGTTCCGTGTCCTCTCTCTGTGTTACTTGGACAGTCCTCATGTGGGTTACCAAGAAGGATTTTCCTGCACAGACTTGAGTGCCAAAGTGGCGTGCTGTGCATTGAGCAGCAATAACTGTGTTTTGCACAGCTTCCAGAGGCTTTGCTTGCGCATGTGTGTGAGCGTGTGTGTGTGTGCACGTGTGTGTGTGTCACTGTGTGCTGCTGCTCATCATTTACACTTTCTGTTATTGATTTAGGCACAGTTCATATTATTCCCCTTAACAACAGTGAGACTTATGTTAATGGTTTCCTGATAGCTGATGCAACTGAACTGAGAACTGGTTAGTATATATTAGTGTATATTGTGTTTGTTGTTTGTTTGTGTTTACAAACTGTGTGCAACAACAGTACTGTCCACTTGTGGTACATTTCCATACTCCGTTTCATAGGATCAAGAGTGATCTTAGGCAACAACCATGTTTTTCGGTTCAACCATCCTGTACAAGGTAAAATATGTGTGTAGTTAACTGTGTACTTTATCTGCATTCTATCTAATGTGTGTGCTGTGTTGTACTGTTCATTTTTGTTTCTAGCACGGGAAATGAAGCAAAAGAACCATCAGAAATATTCTGGTAAGGCTCACTTTAATACCTTGTGTATAAATGTATGTATATAATTTTAAAGTTATTAATCATGTATATGATCAGTTGCACCGTTCTGTATTCATTGTTTTCATGCACTGCAGCAAAGAAATTTTTTGTATTTTGTAAAATAATAATCTTTGTGAATATTTTGAAAATGGCTAAGTATAGACACGACAGGAATCTTTGATAGAAGGAAAAGTTGATGGATCCACACTTCATCAGTTTTGACAAAATTATTGTTAATGAAATCACAAAGTTATGGATCAAAACACCCACTTTAATGGTGCTTATCAAAGTTTGAATGATTAAAGTTGGCAGATTATGCTGACTCATCAAATTTGTTGATTTTTAAAAATGTTTCTTTCATGTTATGCTACCTACATGTTTTAGTGCCTAGATTTTTTGTGACTTAAGTTGATAGTGTATTGTACACATACATCACTCACTATACTTACTGTACATTCCAGAGATGTTAGCAGCTAATAGTAGAACTGCCAGTCCTCTCAGCAGCACATTCAGCAGTGCTAGGAGCTCTCCTGTTGGCTCAACCATGGCTCTGGACAGTGATAATACCACTTCTGACTGGTCGTTTGCTCTGAATGAGTTGTTAACGGGTGAAGGTAAAGATATCAAGAAAGACATGGAAGTGAGGTAGGTGATTTATGATCATGTGTGTGAACCCTGTACTTCCTCTGACTGGGTGTGCTGTACGTATGTCTGTACTAATGCAAAAATATGGTTTCATCTTTGTTTGTGTAAGAGGTGATTTTTACAGTAATGTTCAGAAGTATTTATTGAAGTACTCTAATAGAACATTCGGAATGCAAAGTATGAGTTACAGAGATTAGAAGTAAAAGGGGTCTACCTTTTTCCTTACTGAAGCAAACTCACAAACCCTTGGAAGAACAATCAATCTTTCTTAATAGATAAAGTACCATACAGTGGGGAAATTTTTGCAGTATAAAATTTTCACAGTTGCATATTAAACAGGATTTTCATGATTTTATACTCACGGTTCCATGTCAAAAAAGGATTTTTCATGGTTTAATTTTCACGGATTGCATACTGGTTGAATTTGCTTCTTGGCTCTAGTAGCTCAGATGAAGACGAAACACAAAAAAAAGTTGTTTCATGCATTCAAGCTCGTGTTGTACCATCACTCCGAGGAATATAGCTCATTATTTTAAGTGCTGTGCCAAGCAGCGTATTGCAGTCAACTATTGATTGTGTTATCAGGGACTGAGCTGAAAGTGGACTCATTGATCTCAAGTATCATTCACGGCCGGAAGTGGTTAAGGAAGTGTGGTGGATATGTCAAGCAAGAGAGAGCTATTGTCCACATTATGCTGCAAAACATGCAAACATGACATTTCAGCTGCCAGCAGTCATGGTACATGGCCAACAATTGCTTTGTACTTCGGCCTACTGCAAAGTGGTCCCTCGCATTTCTAGATTCAATTTAACTATTGATCCTTATAAATATGGTAGCTACTCATGAATGTAGCAGCTAATGATGATGAAAATTCCTTGTAAATCACTAGCTAGCTAGCACATATAGCAGTTGCGTACTATGAAATTTTTCATGAATTTTATTTTCACGGTTGCTCTGTTAACTGCAAAATCTGTGAAAATCAAATACCATGAAAATTTATGCACAGCTTCTTTGTGTTGTATATTATACACCACAAAGAAGCTGTTTTGTAACATAAAGTCAAATACTATGTCTCTTAACTCTATTAATAGGATTGAGGAATTGGAGGATGAGCTAAAAAGTGAGAAGGCCAAGAGTGATGTATTACTAGAACAACAGAGACTGGTATGGGATGAGCTACTAGTAATGTAGTAGTGTATTGTGTTGTGGTGGTGTAGGATTATGAGTCAAAGTTACAAGAACTTGAAAAGGCTTTACAAGAGAAAAGTGTACTGGTAAGTTATTCAGTTACCTAGTATGTAAACTAATTGTATCTGCATTTTACGTCCATAATTTTATCATGGTGACCTTTTGTGGTAATCTTGGCTAAATATAATACAGTGAAACAGTTGCAAGTTCAGGCTCCAATGTAGCCCTTATCCTAGTGAGGTTTAATATCCAGTAGAAATAGCTTCACAGCTTACTAAATATATTACATGTTTTAATTCTTCTCATTTAGCAAGAGGCAATGAAGGGAGAACAAGTGGAATATGGTAGGATCTACAAAGTGCTCAAATAAGGTTGTTAAATGTGTTCATCATACCCACAGCTCCACTGGCTGAGACTGATGTACCAATTGCTATTGAAGTAACTAACAAATGGAAGAATTATCAATATACATCCATTAAGGTATGCACATGTAATAGTTGTAACATGGGTACAAGGGATTTGTCTGATATGTATGTCCAAAGCCTGAGGCAATACATATTAGTAAGTGTCCATGTTACAGCTAATATGTATCACTTCCATTTCAAGCCCGGGTGAGTAATCACCCATGCCAATACAATGAAACCGCTGTATTCGTTTTATATGTATGCCTGAAAGATTTGATTATGGCTAGGCAGCATGTAACGTTGTAGCTGTAATGAACAGACAAGGTCAAGTTGGACAAATCTTTGGGAATTTGCAAGTGTTTTAATGCTATCAAGACGTTTATATACTAAAGGCTTAAAGGGTAAGCTTCGTTATAGAGTGGTTACCTCGTGTTACCTATAATGTGGGTGTGGTCCATATTCGAAAATATTACAAACAGTCCTTATGAACTTCTGCTAGCATATATGTGTGCCTATTGTCTACAACATGAACACTGTCACTCTATATGTGTCTTATTTCTTACTAGGATGAGCTATTGAGATCAGCAGTGGTCCTAAAGGAAGCTAATGCAGTCAGTGTAGAGCTAAAAAAACACGTAGCATTCCAGTACACCCTACTCAACAATACTCCTTATTCTCCACTACCATGGACCATAGCAACAGGCAATGATGTGGACATTGTAGGGGAGGAGCCCAAGTTCACATTAGCATCAGTTGATAATCCTATTACAATAACCTACCCCACTCCAATGGTGGCTGTGGAAGTGAAGGACTCTAAACACGGAACAACTCACGTATGGTCTTTAGAAAAATTAAGGTGATGATTTTTGGTTTTTACAAATTTTATTTCCTTTTTAAAACGAATTTGGACCAGAGTGTGGGAAGACTGAATAACAAATACTACCATTATAATATTGTCATTACAGGCAGCGTGTGACGAACATGAGGCAATTGTATGAGACTGCTTGTCATCAGGAGCAAGGTCGTAACCTGGCACCACCTCAGAGTAGTGGCTCTTCAGGCGTCCCTGGTGCAGACCCTTTCTATGACCGATACCCATGGTTCAGGCTGATAGGAAGGTCTGTATTACAGTATAGTACTGTACACAATAATCTGCACCTAGTATATACACTGTTTTTGAGTGACTGTTCAATTAGAGTATTTCGTAGTGCCATACTATTAACCCTTAAACCCACAGAGAACTTTACGAAAATGCGTGTTTACACAATATGGGCACGCATTGCAACACTAGGTGGGATAACTTAATTCTTACAGCCTACAAATACACATAGATTAAAAGTCTGTTTACTGGGCTACTTGGAGAAGGTTAAATGAACACTGTAACTACAGTGCCTTACTTGTTATGAAGTGGTGAACAGCAACAAGTCATGTCTCCATGTTTCTGAATTCTTGCTACATGTTTAATTTTGATTGTGGGTTTACTCACGTGAGTCATATATGGCCTGATGCAAAATTTCACGAGGAGTTGAATGGAAGTTGTTGCAAAGCAATAGGATCAACTACCATCGAGTTATCGACCATTTTCTAAAGGTACATAAAGGGTTTGCGTGTTTCCTTACTGAAAAGTTATTTTCATGGTTAGTTTTGGCCTCACCATTTAGCGTTAGGGTAAAACCCTAGGTATCATTTTAATCCTTGCTACATCACAAGTAGAATGACATAATATGCATAGCCATAGGATGGATACTTTGAAAGTTACAGTGCTTTATGCAAAGCATGCGCATTTATTAAGTTTAAATCCAGTTTTCTGGATTATGCGGGTTTAAAGGTTAAAGTATAAAAATCAACTTCATGTTGCTGTTTCTTTCTCGTCCAGGTCATACGTGTATCTTAGTAACCTATTACTGCCCTCCTCGTTGGTCTACCGAGTGGCCATTGTTAGTGAGAAGGGAGAGGTGAAGGGATACCTGTCAGTGTCTGTGAGGTACTTGTCTGGTGAGTATTGATGTAACAGTGGTTACTTGTGTGTTGATCTTCTTGTGTTTGTTGTCAACAGATGATGAGGTTGATGAGGCTTCTGTTGAAAAAGCTGCCAAATTGAATTTTGATACTCCTATGACTACAACTGTAAGTGCATTTTATCCTGATTGCCAAAATTAGTTCAAAGCTTGGCGAACATCCTTGCACCAGATTAAGTGACTATGCCAACTGCTCGTAAAATCGTGTCCTTTAAGAATACACTAACTACTCTAATAGAGCAGTCAGTCAACAATTAACCACAAAGATATCACTGCTTAAGTAATACTGTCATATACTGTTTTGTGAACAGTATGTAGTGTGTACTGTACAGTAGCAGTAACAATGCTTGGAAAATGGTGTATGCATTAATAGAGTGTAACCAATATGGGGTATGTAAAGAACTGAACTGCTCCAAGATCCCAATAATGAATGGCAGCTATAGTATATACTTTGCAGTGGGGAAGTTTATAACAGGTAACTAAGCTAACACCAGTTTTTTTGTCTTATTAAACACTTATGGTAGAGTCTGGTTGTTAGGCGCATCCGCGTAATAGAAGTTCGAATAATAATTAACGTACATTTGTTAAGTGCATAAGCCTAATAAAATCCTTGTCATGAGTATGATGGATTCACTCTCTTGGGGTGGTGTGTTTTACAGTTACCATGTGTACCAATAGTTGGAGTGCAGTTTCTGTGAAAATCTTTTGTTTGAAGCAGCACACTGCAGAAGACCGTTTTACTTGGTAATTATAGTGATGGCTGCAAAATTTTGTGCCTTTTACCAATGACAAACCTTGAATAGCTGGCTGCACCTCATGTTGGAACTTTATAAGAAATAAGAATGCACTTAATTGATTGTATATGCTTACTACATATACATGTGCTTAACAACCAGACTCTACGATATATGGCTAGCTAGCTCATAAATTTTACCTTGGTGTCTCTAGGACGGTGGCATTACTGTGGCTGTATCACCTCCACTGGTTGAGCCTAATTATCCTCAACTGGTCGAAGCCAACCCTGAAATACAGGGGAATGTTCTCAGTGATACATTTGCAGCAGACGAGCTAGACAACATAGAAGAAGCTGAAATGGCCATTGACACTGTAGCCACAGCAGAGGGGGAGGAAGTTCCTGACACAACAGATAACAAGGATGATGATAATGTTGGGGATGTTGATAATCAGTTACAAAGTAAGTGAAGAATTACAAGATAGGAATTAATTGTGCAAGTATATATGTAGCTGTATGTGTGTCCTTGTTTATTAGTAAGTACCCAGTGTTTATTCATAATTGCATACCACCTCTATAGTGGAACAATGTATTTACCACATTTGCAAAGAATAATTTTAAAATTATTATCCCTGCACCTGAGTATAAATGACTGCTCTATTAGAGTATCTGAAATAAAGTAATTGAGCTCCATTTCCCTGTGCTTTGTTTCTAAACCCTATGACTGCTTACACAATATTTATGAGTCTACATTAGCACTCTTGAGATCATGTGGTTTTTATTGATTTCTGTGTTCGGTGACCCACCACATCTGTAAACATAAGATCAATATTGTCATGGCTGTATTTTATCAGTAAGTGTATATTCTATTAGGTTAGTTAAAACCAGATCACAATGTACATGATTTTATCTGAAATTCGTTTATCCTAAATGCTTTTGTCAACTCACAAGAACCAGACCTTCTTACTTTGATATATATTTCTCTTCATACCCACAACCTCAGGTGTATCAGATACAGCCATATCACCTGAAGGAGAAGAGGAACATCTTCCTGGAGACTGCTCCCCTAAGAGTGACACTACTTTGAAGCGGTCCATGTCACTGTGTGAACCATCATCGCAAGACACTACCATGCCACATTATAGTGAAGATGAAATAACAGCATCTTTAGAACGACAGCCTTCACAACCTACAACTCCAGCATTTCCAGTCAGTGCAAGTTTTGACAGTAGTGAGAGTGAAGCTGTTGGTAGCCCAGAGAGGAATATTACAATTGAGCATGAAGATAAAATTCCTGAAGAAGATTATAAAGTTTCCGGGGAGGATTCTAAGACATCCATAGTGGTAGAGGATAGAAGTGGTACAGATGAACAACGGAGGACAAACTTGTCTCGAGCATCAACAACAACAACTACTGGACAAAAGTTCCAACATTATACAAGAGTGCCCCAGTTACGACGAGATGTGAGTATTTGTTGTGTGTGCGTGCATGCATGTGTGAGTGGTGTGTGCGTGCACCAGGCTTGTTGTAATTGTAATCGTAATTGTAATTAATTACTAATCATTAGCAATTTTCAAGTAATTGTAATTATAATTGTAATGGCTCACTGAGCATAAAAGTAATGGTAATTGTAATTGTAATTAGCTGTTCAGTCAATAATCATTATGTAATTAAATTTAAGTAATCAAAGTTATGCTATATAAAAGTACTACTCCATAACTTGACTACACTATGTACACAATCCCAAGTGTATAACATGTGGCCCATGTAGCTACAGTAAATTATTGACATTATATGTCATGTATTTGTTGACCATATAGTTAAACATTTTATGTACAGTATGGGATACCCATGGGGTACATAATGTTCAATAGTAGAGAAACATTTAAATGTATCTGGATGACGCAGAGTTTACAAAGGATGAAAGCCCTTTAAAATTTTGGAAGATAAAAGCAAATAAATACCCCCATTTTAAGTACAATAGCAAAGAACAGTAGCAACATTTGCACCATTTGAGTGTGTATTCAACCATAGTGGCAATGTTCTCAGACCAAAGTATATGTAGACCATTACCAAAAAAGTTTGAAGAGTTAATAGACGTACCTTAAGATTAATGTTGGAGAACTGTAAGTAAGTTATTGTTGTACCCCAATTAGTGCTGGGCGGTATTGAAAAATAACAAACGGTATACCTTCCATAAAAAGTATCACAGTATTAATGTAAAAGCTATTGGTATTAAAGTAACTGCCATTTACCACAACAAAAGCATCAAATACCAATGGTAGCTCAGCAAGCCTCAGGTACAAACTACCACTAACAAACTTGTTTACATAGTTTGGTTAGCTGACTACATCAGCACCTGCCTACAAACATTAATTGTCACATGTCTGATTACCTTCTAAATATGGGATGAAACAAGCCCACAGGGAGGCCATAGTGCCCAGATGGTATGGCGGTATTAAAAAATGCAGGCGGTGTCAAAACCAGTATGACTTAAATATCACAGATTATTAACAATACCAGTATATCACCCAGCTCTAACCCCACACGTACAGTAGTAATTGAAAAGTAATTTTAATTATTAATCATTATTTTACATACTGAAGTAATTGTAATTGTAATCATTAGATTGGCTTCAAAAAGTAATTGTAATTGTACTGATTACTTTCATTGGGTAATTACAACAATCCTGGCGTGCACAAGTTCATGTGTACATGTATAGCATGTGTGTATGTGTTGTGTGTTCATGTCTGTGTTCCATGCACTCATGGTGAATTCCCTTTCTGCTGTGCTTGTAGGTTGAGAGGAATAGTGTACTTCTAGCCAATGGGAGAAAATTTAACTTCAGAATAACGATCTTACAGACCACAGGAATCTCCAGAGACTACAGTGACGTATTTGTACAGTTCAGGTACAATACACACTCAACAGCCTAGTGATGGTGTACTACTCATTAATTGTATATTTGTTTTGTAGATTTTTCAATGGAAATGAGACTGCATTCTCTACAGAGCCACTTAAGAACGACAATGCAGACTTAGATCTAGGCTTTTATCATATGCAGAATGTAAGACTTCCTTACTTAAATACATACCCCTGCCTATGGGGACCCATACACATACATGTACATACATGTCAGTATTAGTGTATTATTATTATTGTGTGTTGTGCAGTTATCCGTGACAGTCACTGATGAATTTGTTAACTACTTACGTACCAGTCCTATAATGTTGGAGGTGTTTGGCCACTACCAACAACACCCGCTGCACAGAGCCAGTACTGAACAAGATCTGAAGAGGTCAGAGTTATTATCTTTTTTGTGTGCACTAATACATGCTCTTATTTCTTAGGTCACCTATTATGTCAAGGGCCAAAAGTGCGCTGCCACTTTCCAATACTGCATCTCCAGGTTTGTTTTATTTGTTGACATTATTGTTGTTGTAATATGGCTGTTGTTTGTTGTTGCTGTTTGTAGTGCGTTCATCGCGTACTGACTTGTTCGAGCCGACTGGTGCTGCACACACATATGCCAAGGTGGACTTCTTGATGCATTTGGAAATATGTGACCTCAGTCCTAATGGAGAGTGAGTTCTTTTTATTTCATAGAGTAGTTGTGTTAGAATTGTCAATTGTGGTATTATAACGTGGTATTGACTATAATATGTGTCTTAATATTGCACTTGTCATCATGCAGTACGGTAGTACGTATAATTAGGGATCATGGAGATTTGGGTTTTCCTAGCCAAAACATTCACCCAAAAACCAGCTTTACAACTCCATCCTGGCACCTTGGCAGTATTGGTTAGGTATAACCAAGCCCAAAAGTGCCTTCAGTATGATCCTAAAGGCTTCCAATAAATAGTTACGAAATTTAAAAAAAAATTATTCAGTGGAATTTTCTACTGCCTGCCTGCCTGCCTGCCTGCCTGCCTGCCTGCCTGCCTGCCTGCCTGCCTGCCTGCCTGCCTGCCTGCCTGCCTGCCTGCCTGCCTGCCTGCCTGCCTGCCTGCCTGCCTGCCTGCCTGCCTGCCTGCCTGCCTGCCTGCCTGCCTGCCTGCCTGCCTGCCTGCCTGCCTGCCTGCCTGCCTGCCTGCCTGCCTGCCTGCCTGCCTGCCTGCCTGCCTGCCTGCCTGCCTGCCTGCCTTCAGGCAAGCGTAACTCAATAACGGCTAAGGCTATGGGCTTAATTTTTTCACTGTTTGATGTCGCTTCGTCCCGAGACATGCCTTTTGGCATACCGCAGTACGTACAATACACGCATCATGGACTTACCTTTGTCCTCCTTTGTGTTCCTGTTCTTTTTGCTGACAGCCAAAGGTATTGATTCGTGGTAGCGTGATGCATGGCTTCCCTACAGTACGTTGGGAATCGTCCGTATTTTCCGTGGTGAATGGACTGATTGCAGAGACGATTCTAACACTATTCTGTGTTTGCAATGCTGTGTAATGGGCTGAACATAGCTGAAACCGCGGAGTAATGGCCGCTGCACTTTCGAGGCAGTAATTGATAGTTGGGGCTCACGAATCGTCGTATTTTCGAGGTGACTGGATTGTTGCAGAGGCACTTCTTCTACTGTTTTTCGTCTGTAGCGCTGTGTAATGGGCTGAACATAGCTGAAAGCGAAGCGTAATGACCACTGCACTTTTGAAGCAGTGTTTGATAGCTTGGGCACACGTTTATACGAAAACATTAGTTCAGGCGCCATCCTTTCTTTTGATGCGGTATACGTTGGTTCACCAGTCATAATAACGTTGTAAAGAAAGTAAGCAAACAAATTAAAGGAAAAATTAGAAATTTTAAGTTCGATTGGGGATCATAGAAAGAAAAAAAAAGGAAACAAGGGAGGTCGTGCGCCTACACCTGCAGATACACTAGTGAGCGTTTAATCCCTAATTCAGTCTTGGTCTTGGGGTATAGACTGGATTAAGGATTAAATGTTCACTAGTGTATCTGCAGATGAAGGCACACAACCTCCCTTGTTTCCTTACTTTTTTTTTCTATGATCCCTAATCGAACTTAAAATTTCTAATTTTTTCTTTAACTTGTAATATGCAGGGCATACAGTTAACTATGTAAAACATTTGTATTTCAATTTTTAGCTATATTCCTGCTTCTGTTAATCACTCGGAAGGTGTTCCCTTTGGTGGAGCTTTTATGCTTCAACAGGTAAGGGTGTGGTGGTATTAATTATATTGTACATAGATGAATTGGACTATTGTGTATACATAGGGTATACAGAGAAGGTTCACCATCACATTGATTTATGAAACTGGTACTGATATCCAGTGGACTAAAGTGAATGAGCTTGTTGTTGGTGCGTAAAATCAGTGACACGTGCAGATCCACACACACACGCACGCACGTGCGCACACACACACACATACACTCTTTTAATATATTTTGACACGTAGGAAGAGTAAGGTCTAATACAGCTGAGGGTTCAGGAGCTGATAATTCTCAAGCACTATCACTCAACGCTTTAAACCCCCACATGTTTAAGAGAGAAAATGATGAAAGGTACGCTGCTGACAGGTGTGTTGGTCCATTTTTACCCAGTGATTTTATTCCAACCCCATTGTATAGAATACACTACCAGTTTCAAGCCACTTGGGACAGTTCATTACATAACTCAAAACTGCTAAATAGGTGAGCAAGTATATGCAATTTTATAGCAATGGGTTGGATTACTTACTTGTGTTTGTAGAATAACTCCCGCTGGGGAATATGTCTTCTTGACACTTTCTGCATACATTGAAGTTAGTTTTGTCTATATATGAATAGCGTGTGTAACGTTCACCTTTCCGTTGTTGTGTATAGCTAAAGAATGGGTCCCAACCAGCCTGTTTCACTAAGGACATTTGTGTCACTATTCATAGTAGAGATTCTAGACCACAACCTCCAAGGTAAGCTGGAAAGTCAAACCCACAATCAATATCACCACTTCATTTCATCTGTTAGAACTATAATTGGCTTCTTCACTGGAAGTGGTCGGAAGCCAGCAAAGTATGTTATATCAATAAAATTTTAAAATAACTGTTAAATAAAATTAATGTGTAATTTCTGCAGCAATTGTGTATCTGGTATATATGAATTGTCACTACACAGAACAACAGAGAAATTACCTGGTAGGATGATTAAACTCTGTACGTATGATGTACTTCACACCTTCTCATGCACAGACCGTCATCGTCCTATTATCGACACTTCATCAACATACGTGAGAGGTGAAGAGAATTTACGTGGCTGGAGACCAAGAGGAGAATCACTTATTGGAGATAATCAAGAATTAAGAAATAAACTACACTTGATTGAAGAAGTATGCATTGTTTACATTTATATTTCTGTAAAATGTATTGTATTTCTTAAATCACTGGAGTATTTGTGTAATTATTATGTATGCAATTGTTAGACTGAGCAAGCACGACACCTACTACAAGTTAGAGAGAAGGTCAGGGAGAGAGAAGTGATCTTACATGGTCAAAGTCAAAAAGCTCTAACACTCTCAGATGAGACCAAAGAAGAATTAGCACAGAAGGTAGCAAGCAACATAACAAAACCAATGTGTATTTTTTTGTATTCAGTGTGTGAGTTTGCTTATGAGGAAGAGTCAGTTACCAGGGAAGAAGAAGAAAGAGGTAGGAAGGAAGGAAAATGCTGTGCTTTACAAAACTGTTGTGTGCTGTAGGATAGCTCAGAAATGGAAAACGAAGATGAGGCTACACCAAGCAAGAGTCGTATCATTCCTTCACCACCTGTGTCTGTACCTAATGTACAAGATGTCACACATAAAATAAAGTACATGCTATTGTATTTTGTATTAATGGTTGTGTGTGTTGTGTTTAGATGTGTTCGTATTATGTGCAAATAGTATGTGTGTTTGTGGAGTGTGTATGCATTTGTGTACACATTCATGATAATTGTGTCCCTGCTTGTAGTGTAAATGCTTCTCGGGTTGGCTACCTGGATTTGTTAGAGCAGAGTCCAACTAGTGAGTCATTATGGATGAGGAGATACATGGTACGTCATACCACTTGTGTCTGAGATGTTCCATCATGTCTCTGTAATGTTAGGTTGTGAAGAGACCATTTTTATTGATCTACCACAACAATAGAGACCCAGTGAGTGATTTTGTATTCACTATAGTTTATCTTAAGTGCTTATACAGTAGTCAGTGCTTATTTTTCTAACTTTTGTTTCATGCAGGTTGAGAGAGATTTCATCAACTTGGCAAATGCTAAAGTGCAGTACAATGCTGAATTGTCCAAGGCTCATGGGGTGAGTTTGAATTGTCATGTACCTCAAAAACTGATACAAATACTATGACAATAATTAATATTACAACTTCAAAAGTTGTGCTACTGTTTAACTTGTAAATTTGTAGTTACCTCACAACAACAACAATTCTTTATACATTCAAGCTGATTTACAGGAGTGGATCCATAGGTTTCCATGGAACCCCCCTTTTTGGAAGAGCCTTCATATTATTAACTGCTGCCAAGTTTTTCTCTACCCAAGTACACCAAAATCATTTTATCAGTCAAATAGCTAAGTACTCATTGTAAGCACTATTAGGGACAAAACACTGATTTTACCCTTCTTTACTACTGTACAGCCTAAATATTTCAAGGGGTGATATTTTCGAGGTTGAGCAATGTTAGCTACTTAACTTAAATATTTTTGCGGACAAAAACTATTGCAGTTACTACTAACTGATGCCTCCAGCTAAGCAGAACACAACAATGGATAAGGCTATGGTCTTGATTTCTGTACTGTTCAACGTCACTTCATCCCGAGATGTGCCTTTTCGCCAACCGCAGTATGTACAATACATGCATCATGGACTTTCCTTTGTTCTGCTTTGTGTCCCAGTTATTTTTGCTGACAACACAAGGTGTTGATTCACAATAACATGATGCGGCTTCCCTGTGGCTGTGTTGCATGGCTTATTGCCTGTATTTCCATAGCAACTTCTCTTACTGTTCTTTGTTTGTAATGCTGTGTAACAGGCAGAGCATAGCTGAAAACAAAGCATAATGGCCATCTTCCTGTCTGTTATGTAATGGATTATTGGTGTATGCATTCTGATGCAAAATTAATTTCATAGTGTTCTGGCATCATTCTTTCTTTTAATGTGGTATGCGCTGGTGCATTTGCCATAATTATGTCGAGAAAAAAACTTACCAGAGTTTGAACCAGGGACCTCCATACCTAACACCTGCATCCTTAACCGCTGAACCACTGCTATCTTAGCTGATCATCTCAGTTAATTTCTGCTTTATAAATGAAAATTCTAGTTTAAATCTGCTAAAGGAAATTAAAAAACTGTAATTTCATAGATCTACCAATAGAAATACTAGATTGTTCTAGAACATTCTATGTATGTTCTATTAGGAGTCCTCAAAAAATGTGCACTCTATTAGAGTATTACAATAATATCACCAAAATGTAAATCATGCAATACAATACATTTATAAGTCTGTCTTCAATAATCATCATTGTGTCTGCATAGAAAAGAAGAAATGTGAGTAATAACAAACCTCAGTCAGCCATAGGCTGGTTTTGGTATAATGTACAAAAGAAGTGAAATCCATACAAAAACAGCTAGTTAAAATTTATTAGCATTAACATCATTGCAGCCATTTCTTGACCGATTTCACAACTTTTTCACTCTGGCTTTTCAAAGCTGCACCATTTTTCCACAGCTTAGCTGATTTTGTGTGGATTCATGTCGTAGCTGTCATGTTTCATTTCATGTCATGCTGTCCTGTTTCTTGCTCAAATAGGGTACCAGCACCTTCTCAATATGTACCAAACACAGAGGAATACTATTGCAGACTAAAGAAAGAGAACTCCATGATTGGATATACGCATTAGACCCATTACTGGCAGGAACAATGAAGTACGCAATTAAATTTTAAAAGAGAACACGTTCACAACATTGTGTTTATACAGGTCACAACTAAGTGCAACACAAAAGACATCATCTCAGTCACCACCAATAAGGGCACGAAGATATACTATGCATAAATGAATGAACATATTCCGTGTACTAATGTTATTTTTATATTATGTTTTATTTTATTTAATTGTAAAAAGAACAACTATTTAATTTATGGCTGTTGTACATTACTGGATGTGAAGTGCAAAAAATGTAATAATTATAATATATGAAATAATTTCTTTTTATACCAGTAGAGCCAAGGAGCTTACAGTAGGCTAAGCTGCATGGTCACCAAGCTGAATTCCTCAAGCCAAAAAATTTCTTCACCTTCATAGGCAGATGACAAGTAGATAAAGATTATTGCACAATATTTCTCATTAAAGTTGGCCTTTGATTGCATACAAGTGGTGCTGTGTATACTGGCATAGTATGGACTATTAATATAATTTTAAGGTGTAACATGATAACTTTTGGTCTGAGAAATTGTTTAAATGAAAAATTCATATATTAGCTATATATGCAGTTATTTTGCTCTGTATACAATAATTATGTCAATTGTTTGCCTCACTAGTACTGCAGTGACTAGTCGATCTTTTTCCATGCATTTTCCAGACAATACCTATTACAGCATTATGCTTGAAAGCATCTATTATGCCAGCATAATTATACTTAATTAATCCATATTATATTCATTTGTAAAGAAAACCTTCCCTCATTGGAAAATAGTAATGTAGAGCTGAGTATGTATTTTAGCTGTCAAACATTTCTGTCGTTCATGTTTATCCTTGAAGACAATTCTGTGCCATTAGAGATAATCTATGAAGCTAGTGTGCATGCAGGTATTGTATGGTCTCCAAATGTGACCAGGCCTGCGAAAACAGGGCATGTGGGCACAAACTACACCCTGTCATACTACAGGCCATATCTCAGTATTGGAACAGAATATTTGCATTCTGTAACTTGCATTATAAACCCAATTAAATGCTTACTAAGTGGTAAAACTTTCATTGCCATAGCACATAGGTATTAAACGTTATTAATCAAGGAAATTTGAAAAAGTAGGCAAAAATCATGTGCCCACATGCCCTGTTTTCGTAGGCCCAGTCACAAATGTTACAAGCTAACATCATTGCAGCCATTTCAGTCTTGGCCACCACCTTTGATTTCACAACTTTTTTCACCCAGGCTTTTTAATTTAAGGCTGCACTATTTTTTCACAGCTTGGCTGTTTTTGTGCAGATTTTATAGTCTCCAAATTTTACAAGCTAATTGAGTAGCTTCAGAGATTATGGTGACTGTACTAATACTGTATAGTTGCATGCTTGGTACATGTGGATTTACCCCCAAATACCAGACAATGGTCAGGACCAGACATGCATCTGTGAAAAAAGATGGTGAGCCGTTAGTACATACAACTTACAGAGTCTACTTGTGCGACAAAATAAGCAATTGAAAGTCCAATCTACAGTCACGTTATTACAGCTTATTTATTTCCAGCACACAAAATATTCAAGGGGTTTTAGATGCATCATCATTCACATTATTGCCCTGGCTTGAGGCATCTTGGCTGCTGCTTTGAACTATGTTAACAGCTCTTTGTAAAACAACTTGCTCATCCTTGAACTGCTTAATAGCTTCAACAATCTTAACAGCAACTGGGTTATCAGCTAGGTAGGCAACAGGTGTTATTGGAGATAAGTTATCATCAACTAGATATTCAAGAAAGTTTTGTGAGTTCACAGTACGGCTCCAATGAACAACATATTTTGACTCCAGTTTTATACCACTTGTCCCATCACTGATACAGAGAGCTAATTCCTTTTGAATCATGGATCCACTTTTGTTTTCTGACTGTACAACAATGTGCACAATCTTGCGATGGCTACTAGTCAAGGGATAACATCTTGGCAGAAAGGTTAATGAAGATGGCAAATTTTGAGAGCCCAAACTGTAAACTTCATCTTTATCATTTATAATCAAGGCAGTGGTAGCTTCATCACTTTCTTCTGCTTTTATATAAACCCTCTGGCATGCTTCACTGCAGAATTTTAGTGGCTTACTATTCTGACGTTTAACTGAATAATCAGAAACAGCTGGCTGTAAACAATTTATGCACCGATCACTACAATACCAACAGCCCTTTTCTTTACATGGTGTATCGACAGGTGGTAGATGTCTATAAAGTAAAAGAACAACTAACATAAAATAAAATGTCATCTGCATTAACTTTATCACAAAGCTGGGTTGAAACCAGGTCGTGACCCAGGTAGTGCGTGTGATTACCATTTAGTTGGAAATTTTCGCGAGGGGTGCGAAACTGTAAAATACAATTTTTGCATTCTTTTTTAATTCACAAACTCTAGAAAACAGTTTTGGTAAAGTAATAGCTAGATGTGTAAACCCAACACAGTCATGATTACATTTTCATGAAGCAATTATTCCTAGTGAAATTTGCAAAAAAGTTTCAAAATTTCCGGCATCTTTGTTTGATGGTAAGTGTAAATTCTCAAGATGTTTAGAAATGGACCATTGCTGGTGAATATATTCTGAAAGAGAAGAAACGGAGCAGTGAGTGGGAACAAGTTTGAATCAAGTAAGTGACTGCTGGATTGACTACTCCACTAGAGTATTTCAATTGTTTGATGCTTGAATAACACACGTCTCAAAAGTATTTTATAGAGAGCAGATAACTATTTCATATCATGCATTTACAATTCTTACTACAATGATTATCCATTGGGGAAATTCAACTAATCAGCCACACCCAGTTTAAGTGTGAGAGATTACCTATGAATAAAGCTTGCCTATGTTGCTGTTTGGTTAATATATAGCTTGCATTAATATGTTTATCTATTGCTCCTACTAAAACTCATCGTTACAACACAGAACCAATAAATAGTGCCTAAAATGTAGATGATAGCACATTGGGTCAATGGGTCATCTGGGTCAGTGATCATGATTCTAACCTGGGTTACAAAAATAATGCAAGAAAGCTTGCAACACAAACACACACATTTAATTCTCACCTTGCTGAGCAAATTCTGAAAAGCAATGATTGAATATTGTATATCCCTTTCTCTTGGAAAAGAACATTCAACAGTTGAGGTGCTTCAACTTTCATTGCCAATAGCAGGTTAGGATCAGGATTGACTGTAAAGAATTTTTCTTTACTGGAAGAGAGCAATTCTGTTCCTTTCAGATCATCCAAAGAAAAGAAAAATCCAAAATTAGTTTGTAAGCCAGGCATAAACTGGTGCCACAACACATAGGGTTTGTTAAGGCTAAATTTACCACTGTGGCCGACTGCAACAAAAAGTGTTACACCATCACTTCCTGTTTGAAAAGTGTGATGAAACAGTAGTGAATGATCTTCTGGAAGGACCACATCATCAGAATAATCTAGTGAGCGAATGTGGAAAAGATCAGGCAATAGATTTACTACTTTTGGCTTATGATCAAAACTAAATGGTGTTGGCCCGGACTGCTGCAAAGAAATTTCTTGTAAAACCCCACTAACAATATTAAAAGACTCAGCAGTGTTAGCATCAGGAAAAGATTTCTCTTGTTTTTCTCCCAACAAATAGGGTTTATTCTGGTGGGCATACCAGTGTTCTTCATAATCCTTTGCTAAGCATTCAAACATAGTCCACACTCCTTTTGGGATCATTGCTCGTCTGTTTTCTTCTGCGGGTACAAAGTACTCACCACCTTCAGGGTTGACGATAAACTCTTTAGGGATTGTTACTGCAGCTGATGGGCTGAACTTAACAAGAATATTAAGCATGCCCATGTGAACAACATGAAAGTGGGCCATCAGTGAACTTTTTGGTGTTGTAATGCCAGACTGTAAGTTAATGCACGCTGTGTTTGAATTACATGCACCACTGAGCACCTGGTTCATAAAGCCACGTTTGAGATCTTCTTTGGTAGCAGATAAGGGGCTCATTAAAAGGTAAATTTCAGGTTTCTCAAGGATTTTTGACAAGGATGAATGGTTTAGCAAACATGTTCGACACTGCACCAGTAGCTTGTAGCACTCATCTGAGTTTATGTAAGTAGTTAAATCCCAGCTAAGGGTGCGAAATAGTATCCCAATACAGAATAGATAAAGCTTAGAAGAATATGACAAGGTTTGCTCTCCACGGGACTTCTCAGGAGTTGTCGTATCGTACAACTTGTCAAAAAATTTTGTTAGGAACCAGTTTTCTCCATGCTGGCTTAACAGATCCTCACAGTGGTGGCAAAGCATATAAAGACTGGACTCTTTGGCTGTCTGTGGCTGATCTCCAACAAACTGTGGGCCTATTCCTGGTGTGTAAGTATCATAATTTTTTTTGCTTGTGGGCAGAGGCACACCACTAGAGAACCGTTCAAGCATGGCTTTGGGAAATAAATGACTTGAAATAAGTTTTTCTTTAGTACGCACAGTGGCTTCACCAGTGCGACCTTTTTCTGTCCCACCACCAAGGTGTCGATGGCAAAGATAGCAACGCTTGCATTCATAAAGTTTGTTAGTTTCTACAATGATATCCAGCATGGCTATATCTAGCATTTTAGTACCAACCTCATCAAGTTTGTTCTGGTCTAGTAGCTTGCCAAACATTGTGACCACTTGTTTAGCCTTGTCACCGAAGCAGGCACTGTGAACTTTGAAAAATTTCTGTGAATTCATTGTAGCAGCATTCTTTTGAAGATAACGTTTTTCATCCTGGTATAAAGAAAACATTATTTTGCCTTTCATAATCTGTAGAGCGGTTAACTGTTCACCACTGGCTGAAGGAAGGCAGGCATCAATATTTTCCAAACAAACTTTGTAGAGCTTGTGCTGATAGCAAGCATTAATGTATTTCAGGGATTGTTCTATAAAAAAAAATATATATATATACAATAAACTAATATGAACATTAATGCATGCAACATAATACTTGCAATAACATCAGACTAACTCTATAACTACATGTTTACAGCAGCTTGTTAATCAGACAATATGAACAGTGTAAGGTTGTGCAGTATATACATAGCACGTGTGTCTGCTCATAGCTAGCTAACTAAACTATTATATGTGGCTTGCAATTGGTAAAATATAATACATACACAGAGCATGGTCAAACGAACCTGTACTCAATGTGTCTCGTTTGAATGTCATCTCAAGACACTGTGCCAGAAGTGCTACATCAGCATTAGTGGAGCAACCAAGGCTATTGATTTCTTGTGTTAATGTTGACTCTAACAAGATGGAATCCTTAAACAATAAATCTTCACTACAAAGCAATAACTGCCAAAGTAACTGACATGTCAACTGTTTGACCACATCAGTTCCTTTCTGTAGGAGAACAAGGCAAGGCTGGAGTGCTAATGGCTGGCAGACTACAGCAAAACATTCCTTAGAAAAGTGAATAAGATTTAACAAATTTGAAACAATATCTTCAGCTGAAAATATCATTGCATCACATTCAACAGTCAATTTTGATGAAAACGACAAACTAAATAAAAGATCCAGTAAATACTTCATGTCTGCTTCTGTCCAGATTGAAGTCAACTTTGCATGATCTAAATCACTCAGTGAAGGTGAAATATATCCAAGCAAAAACACAGAATGTAACTTTATTGCTTTGTTAGTTGATTTAGTCCAAGGTTGTAGTAATTTGAGCCAAGTAGTTTTGCCATGGTAGAAACTAAACAGCTCCTCTCTTGCACAATTGTAGATAATGGCAATGTTAACCACAATCAAATAGGAAGCAAACTAAATAACAGTATAAGAACATATGGCAATACTATATAGTATTGTATTATATAGAAGAAAGTCACACTCTGAAAAAATTAAAAAATTAAGCATATTATGACAGAGTGTGGTAACATTACTACCCACGATATACATGCGCATAAAGAGAAGCTAACTAAAAAACGCAATAGATAAAAAAATCAATGAATCAAAACCTTTTTAGAGCCAAACAGAGAAATTCTAGTTACTATTTTACCTCGCTTTTGATTGCTGAGCTTAGTTTGTTCAACATGAGAATGCAGCCAAATAAATGTCCTTCCCTCAACATCATTATGCGAAAGCACTTGCTTTGATCTGTCCATGAAATGAGACACTTGAACACCAACTGCAGGCAGTAGCCTAACTGTTTATCAACTGCACTGCTTCCTGACAATGCTAACAAAGTATACAATTTGTAAGTGTGCAACTATTCATTCACAGGCATACAATTACATACATGCAGATACATGCACAACCTTTGCAAGCACACACACAAAGCGTGCAGTGGAACCTGACTAAGCTTTTCAACCAATCTTGCCCTTATACTATACAGGTGGTTGCATGGATTAGAAATATAGTATATGGATTTCTTATATAAGAATTTAAATTTTATTATGGAAAGGTGGACCTTAACATTTATTGTACTGCATGTATTACATAACAATTAACCATTATTAATGATGTCAAAACCCCACAAAAATGTGGAATTTTTCTCCCGTAAATTGCATAGTGTCAGAGTGGCACAATGGTGTGTCCTGTAGACGGACGAGGCGGTAGGTTTATTGGTTTAATAGTGCTGACTTAGTAAAGATGGTGTTCTTCTGGTTAGTTTCTTTGTGATCAGGACAAAAAGGCCTTTGGTTAATTAAGTTCCCATGTAAGTTCTTTCCATAGAAAACCTAAGTACTGTTGTTCGCCATGTGGAAAAGTGGTCCAGCTCGTGGGTTGAATGGTTTTTGCTCATTGCAAGATACAACTTAACTGTCTATGATAGTTTATTGGCAATGCTATAGGCACTTCATAATATAAAGTGATGTAATCCCGCATACATCACTTGTTTGTGTTTCGTGCCATGGATACCAATGGTACTCAATAGAGGTGTCTGGAGAACCAACTATATGATAGTTTATTGGCAATGCTATAGGCACTTCATAATACAAAGTGATGTAATTCTGCATACATCACTTGTTTGTGTTTTGTGCCATGGATACCAATGGTACTCAATAGAGGTGTCTGGAGCACCAACTACTTGTATATTTAATGGTTACTAGCAATTACAGAAAGCAAATGTGGCAAACCTATACCTTAAGATGACTAAATTTAGTGATACGCTAAATTTAGCGATTTTTATTTATGTTTTGCTAAATCAGTACTCACTAAACCTGCAAAATGTATGGTTAATTAATTACATCAATTCACAAATTTATAAAATTGCTAAATTTTGTATAATTTTATGTGCTATATAATTTCGCCAATATACAAAATCACTAAATTTAGTGTATCACTAAATTTAGTCACCTTAAGGTACATCAATCTGCAGCATTTTCATGCTTTACAAGGTGCTATAGCTAAAAGTCAAGTTTCTTCTACTTTAAAAAATCATGTGACCTCACTACCATTATAAAGTTAAGATAATCAATATCACAAAATTACAATTAGTCAATTATACCTTATGTAATTGTTAATGACTAAAGTTAGAACAAAATGAGAATGGCACAGTTGGCTCTCTGGTAAGGAAGAACAGCTCATGCTGATTACCAAGAGGATAATAATAAAATCATTACCACAATACTGAATAGGCAAAGTCATTTCACAAACCATCACAGTGTTTATCATGTTAATACACAACCCTGTATTGGTATCACAAAATAATGCATTTGCTATTGAATGTAGTCACAAAAAAGAGTGGTTGTTTTCCTGCTAAGCAATGAGGTGCACAGCAGTGTTGTAAGTAGGCCGGGTCATCCAGATTATCCGGGTCATTTGGGTCACATTTTGTCCGGGTCAAGTGGGTCTTATCCACTGCACTGAATATCTGGTTCTGACCCAGATGAGATCACGTGTGACCATAAGTTAACAAGCTCGATTGTATTGCAGTTGTAAACACTCAAGAAACTTACGTGGAGCCACGTCCACCATTCAGAAATATGCTTTGCTGTCTGTGCATGGTATGTAGAGCCATGCCCACTTATCGGAACTGTATCAGCTGTACTCTGTGAACATGCAAGGCATCACCAGATCTGTATTGGTATTTGAAATGTAGGTAACTATTCACTTCTGGAAATTCTGTAGCTGCATGTAAACTTATGTGGAGCCACACCCACTTGATAATACATAGCTACTCACTTCTTGCAGACAATCCTTTCTATAGTGTAAAAAAATTGTAGGGCTAACTAGTGGAACTTGTGGAGTTTTAATATAGCTCTTGGGGCACGCCTCTATTTTAATTAAACCGGGTCAGATCCGGGTCCCATCCAGATTACTATTCAGGTCAGTGGGTCAAACGGGTCGACAGTACTGACCCACTTACAACGCTGGTGCACAGCATAGGTGTTCAACCATCAAGAATACATAGTCCTACTTTAAAGGTGACTTGCACACTTTAGTTATATAACTGTATAATTACATGCACAGATCTAGATGTGTTAGTTTAGATCAAAAAGCAAGCAAAAATCATAGTGCCCCCCCACACATACACAATATAATTAGTCTGGTACATTGCAGACCCTTCCCTGGGGTTTATTAATTAGAGATCATAAATACTTTATTAGCATGCATGGCAGTAAGGTTCTTTTAGCAGAGCCCACAGTCAAGCCTCCTATCACCTCGAGGCATCGCATAGAGTCTATAATTAGTCCTAGTGCGTGGCAAGAGCCTGTGATGTACTAGACTACACTATAATATGTGGCTAGTCTGGTATATCGCAGACCCTACCGCTAGGCCTTATCAATTAGAGATTATAAGCGCCCGCAGTGTGGGTGCTTATAATTTCTAACACACCTGTTGGCATTTATGATTGATAAGCCCATCGTGTGACAAGGGTCTGCGATGTACCAGACTAGACATTTGGTCATTCTTCAAATCAATAATGCCAGAGCTAGTAAATACAGCCTAAGCTTTGATAACTGGAGCTCATGATTAGCTTGTTAGCTCAAAGTATACAGTCTGGAGATGACTGCCACAGTGAAACTAGTGAGCCCAGTGTGCCGCCCCCTCGGCGCGCCCCTCAGTCGTCGAATTTTTCACATGTGTCCCCTTGCATGTGTCACACACTGCACACGACTAGCAGAAAACCAGTATATAGACACAAGCTCTGCTAACCTTCAAATATCCACGTAGCAAAAGAGATCAATGACTCAACCCACTCAGACTTCTTTGCAACATTATCGCCTATTTCTGATTGCTTCTCAAGTCCAGTAACTTGTTGGAGACATTGAAACAAGCGATCAGCATTCCCATCCGTATCACTATCACTCTTCGGACATTTTTGCTGCTCTTTTTTACGCAAAAAGTTGTTCATCAAATTTACAGCTTCAGATAGTTCAGATAACAACTCCATTTTCTGATTTTGAATGAGGACAGAACAGTACGTACGCGCATGCGCTTGCAGTTATTTTCATCCAACATGGTCTGTGCCAGCATAGATAATAGACACCCCATGGTAGGGGTGTCTATTATCTATGGTGCCAGCCAGGCTGTGCTTGTCTACTGTACAGCATTGACATTATTACACTGTAAGCAGCAAGGCAAAAATATAGGCGGATAATTAATCTCAAACTTATTCGAATCATGCATTAAAGATAATAAAAAACTTGAGGCACTGAGAGAGTAGCTCAGTCAAGACAATGGAATAAATAGTCCAAATTGTCAGAAAATATGTAATAGTGTAGCAATGGATTGGCCAGCATTGGTGTGATATGGGAAATGTGACACTAAAATAATGGGATAATTTTTCTGTAGGTAAGTAATATGTGTGACTGATTGCAATGCTCCCCATGTACAGTTGGAAAAGCCAAGTTCAGCAAGAGGAAATGAAGTACCGTACGCAAGGAAATTTTGATGTCAAAAAAATTTGACGAATTCAGACTTCAGCAGATTTGACGAATAAAATGTTGACGAAAATGAAGACATTTTAGGCAAAACCTGTACTTTTAAGGGCGCTTATAAACATTTGACGAATTTAAATTTGACGAATTAAACCGATTCGTCAAATTTTTTTGACATCAAAATTTCCTTGCGTACGGTAAGCTATATTATACACATTCAACATCTATGGCTTGAATGAGGAATTTATGTGTAATATGCCATGACCAAGATATTCCAGATCACAGCAGCAGCTTAACCCAAAAGAATGCAACATTTGCTGGAATCAGTTTGTAGGTTTTGACTACCAACCAAGAACTGAGTTTAGTTAGCTGCAGCTGATGGCTTTACCTGACGGAGCTGTGCATACACCACAGAACTGTTAGTTAGGGGAATGCAGTGGCAGCCATGTATGGTGGAAGCCTCAGATCAGTCCCAGAATAAGACCATGTTGTTGTTTAGACCACTTCTTGTAATCCTAATGTTTCATCATAGTATCACATCACTTATTTTCCAGATATACTGATGATATAACTGGTGTGTAAGGTTACACCTTCTTTGTTTAAAGTGTAACACAGTCATCACCTAGTTCACCAGAAAAATGTATAATGAACACAATTATTCTCCAACGTTGTTAATTTAATGGCTGATGTATATTAATGGATGTGAAGTGTAGAAAAACATGCAACTTATAATTTATCTTAGTTTACACCAGTGGGTTTCAGTATTTCTAACTCTGCCTAAAACAATATGAAAAAACATCAGAATCAATACACTGTCAAACACATGTTCTATACCTCCAGTTGTTTAATGATGTCATTGCTAGTGGTCTGGCATTGCACCAACTAAAACAATACGGAATACTTTGATGTTTGATGTATGGATATCTGATTGATATACCTCAGCTTGAAGATCTTTCACTTGTTGTTCAACACTTCCGTCTACTTGGTAGGATTTTAGTACATTGATGTATCCATCACGTTCTTTTGTTAGGAACATTAGTCGTCTTTCTCGTCTCATTGCAACTTCCTCCATCGTTTGAATTTTAGCCTGTTGTGGTGAAAACAAAAATGGCACAAACAAGACTAGCTACTACGTAGCTGTAACCTTTTCTGCTGCTAGTTCAGACTTGAGTGTGTCAACTTCTTGTCTTAAATAATTTTTATCTTCCGTCAGAGATTTAATACTAGAGTTAAGAATAAAAATAATAAAATGCACCACAAAAGTTGCAATGTATATATTGGGACAACTTAGATATTTTTTTGCTGGACCCAAATTGGTCACCTTGCTTCGCATAATTTTTTTTATTATGGGTGTCATGTACTGGCTATACCACAAACTTTGTTTCCAATTCTTTCACTCGACTGATGTTCATCACATCCCGTTGCTGTAGCTCACTGACATGACGTTGCATAGCAACTGGATCAGCTACCAGATCAGAGCCACACCACTGATCCAATTTCTTTCTCAATTCCTACAAGTTTATAAATATTACACACACATAATGAGGTCCATTAAATACTGACCTCATTTTCTAATTGCAGTTTCACTAACTCTGCCTCCATATTTTCAAATCTTGCTACTTTCTCTTCCAATGTAAGTGACTGATATTTCAGTAACTCAACATTACCGCTAGTTTCCCTGAAATTACACCAGTTACATTACAGTATCTTGATAACAGTTGTACAGCACCTTAACACTTTATTTTCACCAAGAAGCCTGGTATTTAATCTTGAGAGGTCACCATGTTCACTGACTTGTGTCTTCATAAGCTGAACTAACTTAACATCATCACTGTAAGCCTTTCTATCTCTTTCCATTTGCTAACAACAAAACAATTGATAGGAGGAGAAACACTTCTGCATTGGACTCCCAACCCCATTTCTCACCAACACGTGGGACTTGAAATTCATTCAACAAATGTTAAAGGATTTATTGCTGATTAATCCAGTACAATAAGGTTCATAGTTTGAAGTACAATTCAAGTGTTGACTACATCATACCTTGATTGTCATTTTCGCTGTAAACAAATCTTGTTCCACTGACTGTAGTGACTTGACCTTTGTAGTCAGTTCTCGAATGGTGTCCTGATATTGTGAACAACTCTGCTCCAGCTCAGCCTTCTCTAACTTGTGCTTTTCTTCTGATATCTCATACCTAGCATCAATACATTGGCTTGTGCATGGAAACTATTCAAATTTAGGGAATCGATGTTTTTCGCTTTTACAAAATAGTACTATTACTATAGTTTAAATGCTAGCAACACTTATGTACCTTGGTAACAAGTGACTGTTATATTAGAGATATTTTAAAACAACACACAAACAACAAACGTATATGTGACAATGTCTTGTTCTTTTTAATGAAACCATCTTGTTTGTCAGCTCACAGGCTTCATTTTCTGTAGCCCAAATAAGAGCACACATTACATTTGCATTTGTTTACGTTCCAGTAGAAGAAATACAATATCATCACTAATTCTCAACTTAACATGCCTTCCTACCCATATGTGGCAGGGATAAAGCTATACCTAGGGGGATTGGGGAATTTCGCAAATTCATGGAAAATACATTTCATTTAATTTAGCTATGGGTCCCAATTTAAGAGTAGTGTATTTTGTTAAACAGATAGATTTGTTTACTCTTCCAACTATCCATGCTATAACACAATAACAGATTGAAACTATGGTAACCCTTTCCTTAGAACACTACAGATAATATTGAGATAATAAAAAAAATTGGAAAAGGTCCAGAAACATGCAAAAAGTGGTGATTTAAATACGCGTACACAGAATGAAATCAATTTCACATCTACCAAACACTTTTTCCCAATTCTGAAATGAAGTTATTGATTGTGGACAGGCCTACACCAGAGAGCAAGTGTATACACAGTTGATAATTAAGACAAATGGTAGTGTGTTGTGTGGCCAAGAAAGCCAGCATGTCACACCATGAGTATATATTGACAGGAAGAAAGAAAATTCGATCTTCACGTCTGTGTAGCTCCATGGTCCCTTCTTCAAAGCACACCATTCATTGCATTATAGCTGTCTGCCAGGTAGGCCACACAGACTGGGACATAGTAAATTTGCTCCAGCCATTCATCACCTTGATATATAAGTGACCAAAGTTTTCATTTCCTCTTCTTAAGGGCTCTAGTCCATGGGTGCCTAGATTCTTCTTTGTGCACACTTTTTGTTGCAAAACATGTAACATGTAATTTGAATCGCCTTAAAATTTAATACAGATAATGAACATATGAAGGCGAATCCACATACTGAGTTTGCAAGGAATCTGATAAGCGTATGAACGTTTATTCCTTTTAAAAAAATCAAACTTCTGTCACGTACGACTACAGGGTAAACCACTTATGGGAATACAGTAACTTTAAATTGGATGGATAAATAGCTAGCCATGATAGTAGTGTCTGTTGATGGTTAGAAGAACAAAGAAGTAACAGCTATAGAATTAACCCAAACAACTGTAAATCCTAGAGTTGAGATACTCTAATAAAACAGTCACCATGGGGTAAAAAGTGCATTATAATGTGTCACCAGAGTAACCTTCAACTAGGGACCTCCATACTGATTGAACACCCAAATCACGGCTGTTCATCTCACTTAATCTCTACTTCATAAATTTTGGTTACAATCAATCTGCTTAATAGTAAAAGTTTAATTTCATAGATCTACCAATGAACATTCTATGTGCAATTCCTCTCAAAAAAATGTGCGCTCTATTAGAGTATCAAAATAATACCAAATGCCAATACAATCATACACTTCTGTCTGCAGAACACAAAAGAAAAGAAACCCACACAAGCTGTAAAAATAGGTGTGGCCTGGGTGAAAAAAAAGATGTGAATCAAAGGTGAAATGGCTGCAATAATGCTGATAAATTTTAATAATGGCTGTGTACATTATTAAAGTTTATATCATTGCCTTGGCCACCACCTTTGATTTTGCAACTTTTTCACCCAGGCTGTTGAAGGCCACACCTTTCTTTCACAGCTTGGCTGTGTTTGTGTGAATTACTATTACCTGTTGGTGTAATAGTCTCGTTCAGCTGTGGAACTCTTAGCCTGGCTTTGAGCCTACAAGAATCGAGCATCTGAAATGATACTAACTAGCACGTAAACAAACCTGAATGAGTTCAGCTTGTAGCCTCCTCAACTCTTTCATACTATCATGATGTTCTGAATTAAACTGTGTAGTTTTCTCATTAAGTTCATTTTCAGTGGATTTCAGTTCAGTTTTCAATAACAGCAGGTCCTCCATAATTTTGTTTCGCTCTTGTTCCAGATCATGTACACGTCTAGCAAGTTCCTCATTAGTTGGTGACCTGTTTGGTAAAGCCTCTTCTTCAATTCGAGCTCTTTTAGCTGCTCGTTTTGCAACAGTCAACTCAGTTTCCAGCTGTGCCACCTTGGACTGCATTACTATCCAGTCACAAGGAGTTGGATTAGTAGTTTGCACATGTGGTGAGGAAGATGTGCTGGGACCCGATGTGCTTTTCTCTGGTGAGTTCTTTGGTGTATCCGAGGATGAATCTGCTTCAGGACCTACCACATCTGGGTCAAACTCATATGAGCCATCCTCAGAGCCAAGTTCTGGAGAATTATCGCTAGAAGAGCACAGAATTATTTCTTCCTCTACTGTAGCATCACAAGTCTCATTAGAATCAAAGTCCAAACGAAGACGAACAGATTCAATTTCTTCCATATTATCAAAACCCACAAACGAATATTGAATAAATATATCTCATTACCACAATCGATATTACAATGGTGACGCTGCAGGTTGAATCTTCTTTCGGCATCGCTTCAGCGCGGCATTGTACTTGCTTACAACGCCATGAGTCGTTGTTGTCTCTTGACGTTCCTCTGGGGATGTCAGTGTGTCGCTGGGATGTGAAGGATGGGAAGAGAAACTTGTTCTTTCAAGCACACGATGACGCTATCATGGTAATGCGAGCAGACCCGGACCGAAAATGGATAGTTACCGCTTCCTATTCCGGAGAAGTGAAAATTTGGAACATGGATTGGAAGTTATTGGTTACTCAACAAGCACCTTCAGACTCAGTTTCATTTGTAAGTTTCCCACATTGATTGCTAGCAGCTAGAGTCTACATGAGTCTACCTTCGCATGTTTACTTTCAGGTAGCGTGGTCCAAGGATGGCTCTAGATTCTTCATAACTACCAATGGCTTTCAGTCTTATTTGTCTTGTCATGAAATAAAAGGGACGTCAGAATCAGATGTAAGTGTCCAGCTGCTATGGAAGGTTATGCCACCAGATGCGGCTGCAAAGAAGTTGCAGATGCAAGAAGTCAAGCAGCAACACTTGTCACCAGCTAAAGCATACAAGTATGGTGATGTATTTACTGCTTGTGAGGTAACTGAATCAGGAAATTGCATCGTAATGGAAGAAAGAGATGGTGAAAATGGAGTTATTCGTTTGTACTCAAGCACCGGCTCATTGCTGAAATCTCAGGAAATTTTTGCCAAGTCAGCACAAAAGGAAACAGATTTGTTAGTGCTATCTGATGTCAAGGATGATGCATTTGTTCTCTCTCTTCTTGGAGGGTCAAACTTGGTAATCAATAGTGTGACACTAGAAATCATTACTTCTTTTGAAACAGTAAGTATTGTATTGTTTTCCTTGTGTATGTATATCTGACCCTGAGGTTAATCGGGATACTTGACATCTGCATACATGTATGCTTCATGGATTCATAAGGAGCAGTTAAAGTATTGTCATGATCAGGATAAGAAAATTATTCACTTTACAAAGAGTGCTAAGATGGTTGTAGACTGTGTGGGTAGTCTATCTATGGCAGTGAGCAAATGTAACTATTTCGCTTTAAGTTGGGGACACTCTATTAAATTTTTCTATATAATAAAAGAGTCGTTAGTATTTTAAAAAAATTCTTAATTTAAAAATGAAGTAGGGATCTATGCAACAAAAAGTAGTGAAACAAGAGATGAATGATGGTGTTACAGCATAGCTCAGTGGGAAGTCCCTACATTGGCATTGAACAGCTAATATGCCAAAGTAGGGACTTTCCCACTGAGCTGTGCTGTAACACCATCATTCATCTCTTGTTTCACTACTTTTTGTTGCATAGATCCCTACTTCATTTTTAAATTAACAATTTTTAAAAAATACTAGTTTGTTTAGTTTTTTGTTGTGGCACAGCTAGCTACAATGTAACTTGTATTAGTCCACTTGTATTTTTCACATTTGTAGGTATGGGAAGGCAGATACCATCATTTGTAAACATCTTGCCCATTTGCTCAGTGAGAAGTGGAGTTCCCCATATTCTGTAGTTATGGGCAGGCTTCGCTGTAGTTTGGGGTTCTCCTTGCTGCGCTCTTCAATAATGTGTATCAGGGGATTGCATTCTAGATCCAAGTGTCCCTGTGTGCCTCCAGCTGTCGACCTTGCTGTTGCTGAGGGGCATCTGTCTCCTTTAGAACAATGATGTTTTTGTATTGTGCTTGCTTCTTTTTCTTATACAAATATGTCTATCAGAACAATGTAACTTGTACTGTTCTTATCATACATGACTGTTGTATTAGAGTGACTGTTGTATTAGAGTATATCTCGAAGTGAGCAGCTAGCTAGACCAATAAGGAGTGAGGTTTACTGTTAAGAAAATATCTAGATTGTTAAGATGTGTGGTCTCCATACTCTTTCACTATTAGATCTTTAATTGATGGGCGTGGTTGAACCTATCGTGAACAGGATCCCAATCACGAATTTGTAGATACCGGTATCTAGCTAGTATATCTCTTCTTTTTTTCCCCCGGGGTATCCAGCACCCCTTGCCACCACCCCTAGCACTAGATGTTGAAGTGCTAGCCAAAGGAAAGACTGAAGTATATCTCTTATGGTAGCGCCAGGACTAAAACGCTTCTGAAATCCAGCTCTGAAATAATTTTGTGGTGTCTATATATTGCCGTATAGCCTAAATATTTCAAGGGGAAAATATTTCGAAGTTGAGCAATGTTGCTAAAAATAAAATTTTCGTGGATTTGCAAATACTTCCAAAATGTATTAGACTATATGGAAGCCTAAATATTTCAAGGCTAAAATTTTTGCTGATAACATTTCCCCCCTCGAAATATTTAGGCTATACGGTATGTTGCTGAAAGAAAGTGTTGATACGGAAAATTAACACTGGTCTCCATATGGTTTCGTTGGATGAAGAAGAAAACAAGCAGCCTGATTGAAGATAAAGATAAAACAAGGCACAGAAGGCCTATACTTGTCGGAACCCCAAAAGGCACATCCCACTGGTGAGTTTGTTATTGTGGTGTAAAATGGTGGCCGTTCGCTGCTTCATTTAGCCTCTGCCGGAGAGCAGCCTTACAAAGGCAGTAATATTTAAACTGTTTGTTTATGGTTTGTGGCCACAAGCTTTACTTCAGGACAACACAGTGAGGTTTTGAACACCAGCCTACTTGTACTTGTCAGCTATGAATGTGCAAAATGTATTTAAAACCATGTTGTCCAGTGTTACCTTTGACTTGTGGGATGCATGAAGTTTCACTTAATAGCTTTGACTGTTGTACTTGACTAGAAACAGTGTGTAACATTATTTTATGACATGGTTACATTCTTTTGGCATGACTACATCTTTAGGGTCCCAGTACTTTTATAATATGTTTGGCAGGACAAAATCTGTGTTGTAGGCAGTTTGACAGCACACTCAAAAAAATTACTGGGAGCACTGTAAAGTAACTGCAAGAGTCCATAATAGATCTGTTGAGTGATTGATCTATCAGAGTAATGGATTGTTTGTTAATGTAGCAGTAGGACCTACATTTATGGTACTGTATATGTATATTGTTGTCTTTGTGACATGTTGACACTGCTGTATACCATTGTAGGGGTTTAGTAGTCGCACATTATCATGGGATGGAAATAATATAATACTACCAGATGGTTCAGGGAGAAAGGTCACTTGGTGGGACAAGAAAGGTCAACTTGTCTACAAGTTTACTGGCCTCCCAGTGGATGATTATATTGTGTGCACACAACTGGGATTAGACCGATCCGTGTTGTGGGTGTGTGGAGTATCATCACTGATGTGTCTGTCGTTAACTAGGAATGATGAAGGTAGAGAGTTAAATGTGGCACCATGACATTAAGTTGTAGATATAATAGTTCATGATGCACCTTTGTATTCTTCATAAGTAACTCAAGCTAAAGCTGGACCATTCTAATAGAACAGTCAGGTGTACTCTCTAATGCAGCTTTCTGTGATTGCTGTATACTAGTGTTGGTTGCAATATACATGTAAACTTTAATACCACATTCTTTATTTGATAGCCATACCAAAATGGTCTTTTATGCCCTGGCATTTAAATGTATTCTTTAGTGGTGTTCCGTAGTGAATCTTACTATATATCAAGCACTAACTGTACACACTAATCATATACTTTTAGTACATATTCTAAATTGTGTGTGTACCCACAGGGGTAATTCAGTCAGCATCTCTAGCACACAGTTTATCAACTACACAAGAGATTACTTGTTGTGGTCTTGCTCTCTCCCCTGACATGAGCAGGGTTGCTGTTGGTGATATGGTGGGCAACGTATGGATATATCATCTAAAAGAAACTAACCCAACACACCATCATAATGTTAGTTATATTATTTATGATAAATTTAGTATGTCCTTTATTAACAGGTGGGGTTGTCGGTGAGGTGCATTATTTGGAGTCACTACTCCACAGTTTTAGTGGGTGATCTTGGTGGTAATATATACTCTTGGATTGTTAATGATGGTGTGTTTGGATTGTGGACCACTCTGGGTGGATCAGTGATTCACTTGAGACAATCACACAGTAAAAAGGTACAGAATACTTACTGCTTAAGTTAATACTGTTTAGTTTGAAGTTTGGTGAATTTGGCAAGGGAGCGGTGTTTTGCCAAATTAAAATCCACCAATTTTTTTGTCCAATACAAATCTGTATTAGTTACTAACAAATTTGTTCATCTTGCCAAAATCCTATTGTGATATATTCGCCAAAGTTTCCTCCCGCCAATTTTATCTGCTATACAGTACTACATGTCTAGTAGGTTTGCACTGATGTACCTATATGTCCTTCCGTATCACTGTAGTTTGTGGCTGTTGGCACATCAGAAGGAGTATTGGTGGTATATGGGAGTGACCTGTCTAACCCTGTTGTTACAGTACCAGCTCATTCTCCGTGAGTTGACACTGCATGTGTATATTATTTTTAAATTTAATTTTTAGTTTCATAAGATCTAATTATTACTGTACCCCTGTACAGTTGCATGCCTTTGTGTAGTATGGTTTACTTGTTTGTCTTTAATCAATCTGGTTTTTGAGGTTGTTGCTTGGTTGTAGAGTTGAAATATGGAGCATATGCTGGAGCCCATCTGATGAGAGATTAGCAACTTGTTCTGAAGACCAGACCACTAAAGTATGGCACTGTGCAGACTGGAAGGAGTAAGTACTGCTATTTCTAGCAGCATGCATGTATGTACAAGGTCTGCCTGCTGGCCCACTTACTTACCTGCTTGACCACAGTCACAAGGCTATAGAAGCTAAACAAAGCAGCACATGGTTGCCATTTTATGCCACAATTACAAACTCACATGAGAACTCTCATGTGACATTTGCCTTTTCTGGTTCTGATGATTGTCTGCCCTCTGTTCTTTCCTTTTGGTCATCTTCTCCATGCCAGGAAACCATTAATTATCACATAATGACACTTTTCTTAGAGGAGCACATTTAGATGCCACAATGCTATTTGAAGCACTTGTGCTACCATAAGAGGGAGTAAATATCTGAAGCTGCACTTACACTACAATCAGATCACTACTGAAATCAGAAGGCATTGACCAATGATTAGAGTACGCTTAAAACAGTGATCACACCCCTTATGGGTGCTCTGTATAATTCACATACAGCTCCCATGAAATTACCATAACTCACAAATGGTTTGGGCAAATACGCTGTACTTTCGTACTGGATATAAGCTAACACTAGAGCACATTTTAGTCCAAACCCAACTGCTAATTTGTTGTAGAATGCGAGTTATAATTTTTCCGTTTAAACTAGAGCTAGTCTTACAGTTTAGACTCTAGAGCCTTGATACTTTCATAATACACTATACAAAACAGTACAAACTATTGCACGTTTTTATTTTTGTCTTTTAGCTTCTCAATCATCAGATACTCAACTTTCGGTTTGACACTGCCACCAATCTTTCTTTTCACTTCCATGCTATTTATCACCTGAGGATGCTATCAAAAAACTGCAAGCGCTCTTTATTAGCAAAATTACTACAGTAACTCCAAAAATTTCATGCCTTTTGGGAGAAAAATGACAGACTAGTTCTATTTTAAATATAAGGGTGTAGAATAGCAAGGGGCGTGCCTGTTTCCTAATGCACAGGTGCTAAAAATTCAATAATAAGCGACAGACTAATTAATGATCATAATATTTCCATCAATGTAAAAGATAACCTGTTTCGCCATGTGACTTGGGAAGCCTTACGCAAACTGTACAGAGCACCCTTAATGATCTAACAGCGTTTATAATATCTGCTGCAGTATTGCTGTAGAAATCAAGACAAAGCTCTCTCCCTGATCTATTGTGTCAATCACTCAGTTGAGATGAAGATACTCTAATAAAGCAGTCATCCTAATACAACAACCATGCTATAGAAGTAGTATAAATGAAGTGGAAATCCACTGAATAAAAGCAGTGAATGGTAGCATGTGGTAGATGGTGTTAACATTCCAATATAGGGATTTTCCCACATTGCTATGTTGTAATACCACTATTCTTTTGTTCTACTACATTTTATTGTTGGATCATAATTTTTAATGATACTATTGAACTACTAGAATTTTAATTTATTAGTTTTACGATGGATAGTTATTACCTATGTAGGGCCACTCATGTCTGTGTGCATGAAATAATATTTTTACTATGCCTCCTTGCATTATTATACAGGTTGGCTGTGCTTAAGGGACACACAATGGCTGTAACTAGTGTAGACTGGTCTGTTTTGGATGGAGTGTCATTACTAGCATCCAGCTCAGATGATCAGGTACTGCTTACAATCTTGCTTCTCAGTGACATTGTTCACGATACTTCTTTTGTTGTGTTCATAGACAGTCAGGGTTTACAGTGGGGATACGCTTGAACTGCACCAAGTGTTGTCAGCATCAGGCTTGATACATGGATGGTTTACACTGACTTATCTCAAGTTCTATGAACAGGTAATGTTAGTATGTAACACACTTGAAAAACCAACTTTAAGTACTCTTAGTGTATACCAGAGACAAATTTTTAAGCCAATCAAAGGGACATGGTTCTTGCATTTTGTAATTCTGACTTGCGAATTTTATAGATGGTGATACAGTGGTCCTTCATTATCAGCTGGTCATTGATTAACTGAACATTCATCTGGGAACAGTACAAGTGACTGTTCTATTAGAGTATTTTGTCTATGGTGTGCATTCTATTAAGGCCACTTCAACTAAATCTTTTGTTTCTCGGGCCCGACCAACCCTATATTTTTAGCATAAAATAATTATGTTAATCACATAATCACCTTGCAAAGAGTGATAACGAGTTGCAAATTTACCTTTAAGCTCTCAAATAGTAGGTAACACTTAATATCTCACCATATAGCTGCCCACTCACAAGTGATACAGCAACCATAATGTAGCTTAGCCACCATTTGACTCGCAAAATCACTCTTCAACTAGCAAAATTAAATATTTTTATTTTTATTTTACCGACCTACCGACCTTTATTTGGCTGAATTTCACCCGAGAAACATAAGATTTAGTTGAAGTGGCCTAATGGGGCTCTGTATATAAATGAACGGATTTAATTTGATTATCTGAACACATTCAGAGCCCAATAATAGAGGGACCACTGTATTCAGAAACTTTTACATGCACACTGTGACAAGCACACACATAATACACAGCTTATAAAAGTATTTCTTAATAGGGCAAGATGTTGTGTGCTACTACACAAAATGGACATGTGGTGATATGGAGGATTGGGTCAGCTCAGTCATCTGATGTGTTGTACTACGGGAGGATGCATGGTGGATCTGTTGAAGGACTTGATGTTGGCCAATCAAAAGGACTAATGACAACCTGCAGTGCTGACTGTGTAGTACACGTGGTCTCTATTCACTGAGTTTTTGTGTATGTTTGTATTATTTATCAGATATGACAATGCAGCAGTGTTACATATACATGTAAGACATGGGCTATGTGAAATTGTGTACTAAGGAACAAAATGGATAATGCCAGTACAGAATAGGGAAGTTAACCCAAGATGAGACTCACTGTGCATAATATAGATCCTTTACACCCCTATGCACTGTGCAATCTAGCCAGGTGCTACTTACAGTGGACAAATCTGGGAGGGTACATTTTGTTGGTAATGCAACTAGTGTACAGCTGACAAGTCTCTGCAACGGAAAATTCTATCAAGTCTGACTGTGTGCACCACAAGGCTGTGTGTGTATTAAAACTTGTGAAGTATACAGCCACTACACATATAAGACAAGTGCGATTGAGACCACTCGGTGTGTACTGAAACCTTTGATCTCACCTTTGATATATATTATTCACTTGCTACTATCTGTACATAAGTATAGCTGTAGCAGTGAATATACCATAATTATGTGACTGAAGCCCATTCAAACAAACAATAGCAGCAGTCAGAGCCTCAGGGGCGGATCCAGACTTGTCGAAAGGGGGTCAAATAAAACTGAAGCACTACATCGGCTGGTTTGGTGAGGTAAGACAAAAAAAAGGTCACAGCCAGCTGACAATACACTACTGGACAATAAATCCATGCTGTTACCATGGAATTCCCATGATCCTCATGAAATACCCATGAAAGTTGCACTTGGTATTTTTCATGGGTAATGAAATACCCATGAAATGCACAGAGCAAAACAATGTACCCATGAACAACCTATGAATGAGTGAGTTTAGTTTGTATGCATGCACAACCGGCCATGAAAAGCCTATGAAATCAAACCTGTGGAAAGCCAATGGAGATTATTCATAGGTTTTCAACAGGGTTTTCATGGCTGTGATTTCACAGATTTTCATGGTATATATATATATACATACCCACTCGTTCATAGCGGGTTGTTCATGGGTACAGTATTAATTTTTACTCCAACATCTCATGGGTATTTCATTTATACCCATGAATAAAAAAACCAACTGCAACTTTTCATAGGATCACGGGAATTCCAATGTAATAGCATGGGTCATTTTCCAGTAGTGCCACCTCACCAACTACGCATTAAAAATCCTTGAAAATAAGCTTGCTACACACTGCTCTAATACTGTGACTGTTTTATTAGAGTGACTGCTCTATTAGAGTATCTCGATCTTGGTATGCTAAAAATTTTTGGAGAGCCCCCTTCCGCCCCTGAAGAGCAGCATACAAGCAGTTGCTAGTATATATATATATATATTTGTTAATGTACAAACTCAATCATGAGTATATTCGTACATATATATGTAGCTAGTTAGCTACTTATTTACAAATTTATAAAATTGTTAAATAAATTAAGAGATGGAGCTTGGATAATATGATCATCTAGTTGGTTCCATAATTTTATTGTAAAAGGAAAGAAGGAGTTCATATAAGCATCTACCCTTGTTGGCAACTGCAGAAATCTTTGATGGTGGCCTCTAGTTGTGGTGTTGCTTGGTCTAAACTGTTGGTGCACATTTTATACATTAGTAAATTATTTCTTCGCTTCTCCAATGTGTGCCATTGTAAACTGTTCAACATTTCTGTCACACTAGCTGTTCTATTATAGTTATTCATCACAAACCTTGCTGCTCTTCTCTGTACCATTTCTAATTTATAGATGTTATGTTCATGGTATGGGGACCACACTGTACTGGCATATTCTAGAATGGGGCGAACAAATGTATTATAGCAGTAGCATTTAACTGTTGCAGGACACTTTGCTAGATTCCGTTGTAAAAGACTCCTTACTGAGTTTGCTTTTGCAGTGATCATGTTAACATGATGTGTCCATTTAAGATTTTTGTCGATAATGACACCCAGATACTTTCTATGACTTACTGATGGTATTAAGGTATTAGATAGGTAATAGGATGATTGAACATAATTCATTTTATTGGTAATTCTCAAAAATTCAGTCTTTGAAGGATTAAATGACATCTGCCAAACATCAGCCCATTGTGATAAAGTATATCCAAATCATTCTGAAGTGCTACCACATCTTGTTCAGAATGAATACTTCTGTAGAGTAAAGTATCATCTGCATACAACCAAATTTTTGATGAAATATTGTGTGCAATATCGTTAGTGTAACATAGAAACAAGAGTGGTCCCAACACTGACCCCTGTGGTACTCCTGAAGTTACTTTACACAGTTGGCTATATTCACCATTCACAACAACTTGTTGGGATCTGTTCGTCAGGAAGCTTTTAATCCATCTTAATATATTTCCACAAATACCAGAGTGACTAAGTTTGCTGCAGAGTCTGTTTATAGGTACGGTATCAAAGGCTTTGGACATATCTAAGAAAATTGCATCAATTTGTCCTGATAGGTTGAGAGTAGTGGCAAAGTCATCAATTGTTCAAGTTCAATTAACTGGGTTTCACAAGATCTTCTGGATCTAAAGCCATGTTGTTGGTCAGCAAGAACATTGTGTTTATTTAAATGAGAGTATAGATATTTGAAGATATTATATGTTCTAGGGTTTTGCACACAACACTGGTAAGAGAAATTGGTCTATAATTTGCTGGTAAATATAGCGATCCCCTCTCTTAAAAACAGGTACCACAAAAGCTTTCCTCCAATCATCAGGGATAATTCCTTGTTCTAAGGATCCTTGGAATAATATTGTAAGACAAGGTGCTAGTTCTGAAGAGAATTCTTTCAAAAATCTGGTTGGAATATTGTCAGGGCCACCAGCCTTTTGAGCATCCAAGTTAGACAGTAATTGTGTCACACCTTCAACATTAACTTCAATACAGTCCATATCTGGAAAAGGTGGGCCTGGTACTTCTGGTGTTACTGAAGTGTCTTCTATTGTAAACACAGACTTGAATTGATCATTAAGAGCATTAGCCTTATCTGTAGAAAGCTTTAACAGCAGCAGCAGCAGCAGCAGCAGCAGCAGCAGCAGCAGCAGCAGCAGCAGCAGCAGCAGCAGCAGCAGCAGCAGCAGCAGCAGCAGCAGCAGCAGCAGCAGCAGCAGCAGCAGCAGCAGCAGCAGCAGCAGCAGCAGCAGCAGCAGCAGCAGCAGCAGCAGCAGCAGCAGCAGCAGCAGCAGCAGCAGCAGCAGCAGCAGCAGCAGCAGCAGCAGCAGCAGCAGCAGCAGCAGCAGCAGCAGCAGCAGCAGCAGCAGCAGCAGCAGCAGCAGCAGCAGCAGCAGCAGCAGCAGCAGCAGCAGCAGCAGCAGCAGCAGCAGCAGCAGCAGCAGCAGCAGCAGCAGCAGCAGCAGCAGCAGCAGCAGCAGCAGCAGCAGCAGCAGCAGCAGCAGCAGCAGCAGCAGCAGCAGCAGCAGCAGCAGCAGCAGCAGCAGCAGCATGTAATAGCAACAAATAGCAGAAGCAAGCATGCTTGTCCTGTTGCTTGTTGCTGCTGCAGCAGCAGCATCAATACCGCGTATAATGCCATACGTCAAAAAAATTTTACACGCGAAATTACTGCATCCATACCAATGCGTACTCCATATTAGGTGAGTTGGTTTAATTCTAATGAACGCACTCGAGACGCACTATACTACTCTACGAGTCTACGTTGTGGATTGCGCGATCGTCACATCAATCATCGTGTCAGGGGATTGTAGATCTACTCAATATATAGACTATTGCCACAACAGTCCCGACAACAGTTAAGACACTGTGAGTTTGGATGGTCACTGGCCATGGAACGCGCCTGAAAGCTACCTTTATTACTTTAATTCATGGTTTCCTGAGTTCCAACTTCCCTGCGACTAGTAGACCCTCGGTATATCCCCATATTATTGTGATCTCCTTACAAGTACCAGTGTACCCACAATTCGTGATTCCTCCCTAAGCAGTGCAGTTGAACATGTGAGTAACAGTCACCTCTCTGCAAGGCCAACTTTACCCTCAAAATAAGAATACTTTATATGTACTATAATCTACCACCTGTTTATTTAGACCATGAAATCTTGACCCATAGGTGACTGGCTGAGACAAGTTTCACTGCATGTATACAGTTGGTTACATATTTGCTATTTTTTGGCACTTTGTGCATATCAGTAGCCTTACACATAATAATGAGGTTTGTTCTACCCCGTGCCACTTCTTTTTACTCTGTGTGTGTATGTACGTACGTACACGTAAAGGGAAAAGTAACTGCCCACGTGTATTTATGGTGCTTTGTTCGTCTATTTGAGGTGTCACCATGAGTCCTTATGTGAACACAGAGGAGGTTGGTGGCATACGAATGACCCAATTAATGGGTTTGCAGTGGTTTTGAATTCAACACTTCTTGCAATTTCATACGAAATGCTTAGTGTGGTCACGTACATATGCATGTTTTTAGGCTAGCTACTACTCAAATCAGGCCTCAGGATGCTGTACACACTTTCCAAATTTATTGTCAGGGATGGTAGCATACTCCAAGATTTGCATGCACAAATGTGCAACCACACTACGTTTCGTATGAAAATAGGAAGAAAATAGTGATGCTCAAGTCAGTGCATCTACGAAAACATGACAGTGGTAGTCTCATATGCCCAACTCTATAGCTGCACACGAAACTAATTGGAACAATTCATTGCTATTAAGTAGTTTAGTGGTGGATCTTGTAACCATGCACCATTTCATACTGCAGGTCACCTTAGAATTTCAAAAATGTAATTAATATGGAAAGTTTTCGTAGTACTTATCATGCTTCCAACCTCCTCTGACATATGGACACGTCTTGTGCCATCATTCTGCTGTTGTAGCTAAAAGCATGAACAAGAGATGTGCATTGTGGATGCTTACATGGAGCTTGTCTGTGCCTTTTCCCATATTCTTTGGTAGTCCATTAGGATTCTCACTGGTTCCTCAAGACATAATATCTCTTGGTTTCCTGGAGCCTCCTTTGTTCTGTATCCAAGTGTCTGGAACCTTTCTTGCTATTCATATAAGGGAGTTTGGCTTTTTCCTGGTTTGGAGTGTTCCATAGCCTAGGTGAAATGCTACTTGCAATATTGAACTCTAAGGTATTACCCTTATTCGTATTTGTAATTTGTTGTCCACTTGTCAGTTAGGCATTAGATGGCAATACACTACACGAATATAGCTAAGGCACAGCTGAGGGACAATAAAAAGTAAATGATCTAATGAAATATAATACTTCTTGTATTTTTAACTGTCTTATGTATGGGTACTAGAGCTATGTGTTTTGCTATTTCTCATCCACCTCAAGGTGCTATGAATATTATTATGTGTAATGTGTGTACAGGGCTACAGGCCTATTTCTCAAATAATGTCAAGATGAGTTGGGATAGTTACATTGACAGTCTGATTGCACAAACAGAAGATGTAGCTGGAGCAGTACACTGTGATAAGGCATGTATCATTGGACTGGACAATGGTGACTCGTGGACTACCCAAGCTCATCCTAATGCATTAAAGTTACAAACACAAGAAGGCCAAGCTATTGCAAGGTGTTTCAGAACCAAAGACTTTACCTTCTTCAAGACTACCGGTGTGTATGTTGAGGGTACATACTACATTTTTATAAGACAAGATGACAATGTTGTGTATGCAAGAACAGCGGGTGAAGCAGTTACTCTTCAGGCAACTAAAACTGCTGTTATTATTGCTCACTGTCCAGTAGGTAGCCAGCAAGGATTTACTAATAAAGGTGTTTATGCCATTGCACAGTATTTGGAGTCACAGAATATGTAATATAATAATTATGTTGTGAATGTGTGACATGAAGTTTAAAGCAATCCAGATCTGCCCATTCAGTGAAAATGAGTTTTTAATACATGAGGTCCGGGCCTTCTTTCCAAACAAATTCATTTTCATTTTGAGTGATCATGAGTGCAAGAACTATATGACCTGAAAATGTGATATATAGATCACTGGTGTAATATTGGGGTCTAGGTTGTTGGCCAATATATTATATGGCACAGTGGACCCTCACTTATCCACACTCTCGAAATTGGAACTGATTGTTTTACCAGTGTATTAAAGTATTTTGAGTACAGGTGCAAGTCTATTAGAGTACTTCAACAGAACTTTGTATAAATGTATTGGGTTTCAGTTATCCAAACTATTGACATAGCTATCTGAACACTTTTATCATTTAATATTGCCTGAGATACATTGGGGCTCAGATAACCGAGGGTTCACTGATTACTAACAACATGAAGGCTTTGCAAGCTATATACACATCTTGTGTTTTATTCCAATGCTAGTATTGTCTTGGAAATGGTGGTATTTCCCTGGCCACCTACAGGACTTGATTGTTGTGAACAGTTTATATGGTACTTAAAAGCTCTCTATTTGCATAACATCACATTACTTCGGGGTGGGGAAGGGCCGGTGTGCTTCAGCCTCGGCTTCAGCATCCCCACATCAGCAGAAGGCTGCAGACATGTGTTGAAATAAATTTTGCATAGCTGTACCGTTTAAGCTCACATCACACTCATTGCTGCTTACTCCACAGCATCAACGGCATAACATAATATATCCTAAGAGTATGATGGCCACTATAGCTACTAGAAACAAAATTATTATTATTATTTATCTAGGACCGCGTCACATACAACCAAGTACATACACCAACGTGACAGCCCCCCGGTGAGGCTATTAGGTGGTGAATGCATTATCTCCAAATCAACTCAATATGTCACAGTAGTGACAGATATAACACAATAGTGGCATCGTAACTAAAGGCCACCAGTAGCTAAGTGCCAGTACATCATTGGTGTGGTAATGGCACAGTGATGTGTACAAAGTATATGTATACAAAACATACAGGAGAGAACTATACATTATTGCAGTATTGTATGCAGCAATACATTATAGGCAACATCACCATGCAGATAAAAATTATTAGCCAATATACAGCAATGCATATCAACATCAACTAGAGCTAAGTAAGGTTCATCAGTGATGTAGCAATGGCACAGTGATGGGTGACACACTATAGTTATGCATACACAACTTTCAGGAGATAGCTACACAATGCTGTAGGCGTATGCAAGCCAGATGAACCAGATAAAGGAAGACAGCCAAGCCACTAGAGCCTAGTAGCTACGCCAGGTGAAGGCAAAAAAGATTAAGCACGTATTGAATTGCCTGACACCAACACAAAGAAAGTTCGCCATGCCAGCTGCACAAGACAAAATTGTTTACTTGTATTTTATATGTAACTGTAAGCTTATTGTAAAGAGCGTGGCATATGTCAGTTTAACGTTTTCTGATTGTTTATTTACGTGAATGAATCCACTGGCAGCTGGCATGGAGACTTGAGATGTTACAAACATAAAAACTTACTTGTAATCTTCTTGTTTACACAAGTGGCTTCTGGCTCTCCTGCACGGGCATCACTAATCTTCTTCGCGCAATATGTAAGTAATTAAGCAAGGGTGTGGTGCTGGGCGTTATATAGAATTACACGTATGGTAGGGTCTGCAATCCGAAAAATCAACTTCTACAAATCAATCCCCCTACCATTGTGGGATGTTCATTGTAGTATCCCATTGCTTGATCCACCATGAAACCGGAGGTACGATTGTTGTCTTCACAGAAATATCATTTTCAGTATCTCACAAGATGCAAGATTTATTTTTATAATTTCGTGCTCCACACAAAGGACTGGATGAAACTTGCTACTTAGCCAAATCGTATCCAGAGTTGTTGTAGTTGAAAACTACGCACAGAAATAAGTAAATGATTTGCTGGGTGTCCGGCACAGGGTTGCTTTTTTTGAAAAAACAGACAAAGAAATATGAAGTTTCGAATTCAAACTGCCCTACCACCCAGGGTAAGAGAAGCCAACTATTCCTCATAGTGTTTCGATACGGTTGGGTGCATAGTCTGTCTATGCTGTTAGTTTGGAAAAGATCTGAGACTTCTCACCATCTGGGTGACAAACGTCAAAATTTTCTGCACTATCACAGAATTGTGTCGCGCTTTCTAATCATTTCCAGCGCTTCTGCAGCCACAACAATCATCAATTATAGACTAAAACTATGGCAAAAGATGTCCCTGAACGTTTGGTAATAGCGGTTGTCAATTATTGTTTCATCCACAGCTTCCACGCCTCGCTCTAAGCTATGCATCAAGGGAGGCAGCAAAATCGTCCAAATTTGACTTCACCTCTCACGCTCCACAGCAGCTTCAAATCTTCACTAGATCACCCTACATCACCATTAAGCTTCAAAACATCCCAAAACAAACCGAAAAATGCACAAAATCTTTCATTTTTGATTCGAGCTGGGTGGAGCTCCTGGTGAGCTGCTGGTATACTGCATCATATGAAATCACAGAAACACCAAGTACCACTACTACCAAACGTTTTGATCCATCATTTATCATCATTCTAAACAAAATTAAGTGACCAGTGTGGCATCAGAAGTACTGGAAAGCACTTTGGTACCATTGAGAGAATCCCTTGAAACGACGCACGAAAATTTTGACGTTCTTCACCCAGATGGTGAGAAGTCTCAGATCCTTTCCAGACTAACAGTATAGACAGACTATGCATCCAACCTTATCACATCACTATGAGGAAGAGTTGGCTTTTCTTATCTTGGCTGGTAGGGCAGTTTGAATTTGAAAATTCGTGTTTTGTTTTGTGCTTTTTGAGAGAAAGCAACCCTGTGCTGGGAACCCAGTGAATCATTTGCTTATTACTGTGTGTACTTTTTAACTACATTAACTCTAGATAATACCTAGCTAAGCAGCAAGTTCTATCCTGTTCTTTGTGTGGAGCACGAAATTTTAAAAATAATTTTTGCATCTCACGAAATACTAAAATCGATAGTTCTGTGAAGACAACAATCGTGCCTCCGGTTTCATGGTGGATCTAGCAATGGGATACTACAATGAACATCCCACAATGGTAGGGGGATTGATTTGTGAAAGTTGATTTTTCGGATTGCGGACCCTACGTATGGTCAAGTCATCAGCACAAACAGGAGCGATGATTATACGTTTGTGCCTTCATTCACAGGCGAATCTATCCCCGGTTAGTTCATGTCTCTAGGCCTCGTAGTTTTCTCAAACATTAGTTATTAATTATTTATTTATTTATTTATGACGTAATTTTAACCGCGTTTCGTATTATTCTTAGTACTTGGTTGTATAATTATTAGCACTTTACAGTGACCAGCACTGAAGGTCTGACAGCAACATGTGCTGCAGCCTTAGGATTACCTAACCTACAAGGACTTAGACCTAGTGACTTAACTTACTGACTGAATAAGGTGTAACAGAAAAGGGGCCAAAGTAAGGAAAAAAATCCCTCCAGCCCCAGGATTCGAAAATTGAATGGTCCCAATTAAAAACCCACCCTGAAGTTTTCATTCAATTCATGCATTGGCAATAATTTTCATTGCCCGTTTGTTTTATGAGAATGCCAATGAAAACACAGGATGTGGGTACTTTTCTCATTAGGTTTTCATAGGACCGTCTTTAATTATGGGTGGGCGCCGCCACAGCCAAACTAATTTATTAGCCGGCTACTTGGGGGCGTTACTATCATCGCGTGATCTAGCGCGTGGGTGTTGTCTGATTCACTGAAGATATATTCAAAATTCTAACCGGGAAGACGATCACTTTGGAAGTAAATTCCAACGATACGCCATTGTTGGACGGTTGTGATTGACAAAGCGAGACGAGGTGAAGGTCCTTGGCGCGACTAGTATACCGGAAAGCCCCTTGTCATCCCGCCATTCCAAAGGAAACCACCTGGCATTAAGTTTTACGATTGTAGCACGGTGGAATGCGCATCTTTATAAAGTCTTTGAATGGAAATACTATCACAGTCGATGTTAAACCAAGTGATACCATAAAATCGCTAAAAAGCAAGGTGTTCGATAAACTGCAAGTACCACCTGATAACCAGCGACTGCTGTATAGTTCATCACAGTTGGAAGACAAGAAAACCCTAGCTGATTATGGAATTGAAGCTAATGCCAATATTCATTTTGTTGTTCGTGTTCCTGGAGGCTTGTCTGGATTGACATATTGTACCGTAAGATACTATAGTAGCTGATTCTGTTTTTTTAAGATGATAAGGTGTATGCTGATGGCAGTTGGTATCACGCAAGCTATAAAAACTGCTCTTGTATATTTTATATATTATTTATTTATGCAACTGCTGATGGTGATGTCAAAGAAAACTAAATTTGTATAGCCCATGTATAGTAGTCAAGCATGTATGGTCTCAGTGGTATGTGATGTTTTGTGGGAATAGAGGGGACAAAGTATTGAGTGTTATGTTAAGCCCAAGTGTTTTTGCATACTTTTACAGAAGCTGCTTGATGATAATTATAATTATATAGTCTACTATATATATGTGTGGTCTGATTGGAAAGGATTTCAATTTGATGAATTGGTCTATTAAGCTGTGCTCACCAAAATAAGATCCCACCAGGTACCAATATAGTTTGCCTATGGTCTCACATAACCTAGCATGTAGTCATTTTAATGGCCCACCAATGTGCTTTATTTACCAATGTACTGCCCTCTAATCAGATCACGTATACAGCACATTTCTTTTGCATCAAAAATTAATGGTACATATGATTTGGTAAACACCACTTCCTAGACACACCTGCACATACGGCCAGGCAGACTTGATTGCTTGTTTATCATCCACAATGTCTGGGAGACTTGCATGTAGGTGGGAGGTCAATTGTTTTTAAAAGAATTGCACTGGGAATCCAAAAATCCAACAGTGCAAGTTACCATAACTACAAAGGTTAGCTATAACCTAAAAATTCATTTACTTCAGCAAGGGACATTTTTTTGTGCTGCAATCTTCTCAGCATCAAAATACATACAAACATGACTAATAGCAGCAGTATACTGAAATTGAGGCAGTGGGGTGAATCGAAGTGATGCAGGTAGGAATGATAAACAATTAATCTGGCCTTATAGGATAATGATATATGAATGCCCATGCAAGATTACAATCCATAATTAAAATATACTGTGTTTTAGTGTTATATGCTCAAGGTGTAGTGATAGACACGTTTCCCTCTCACCTGCAACGAACTGAATGACACCCCATTACCTGGCCAGATTGTTGACTAACACACAACCATGTACAGCAAATGGACTGGACAATTTAGGATTTCATGAAACACAACAGTTGATTTCCACAGTGAATGATTTTGCAGAGTATCTGAATCTAAGAGGACAATGTGACATCCTACTACTAGATTTCAGTATGACAAAGTCTCACATTTGCTCCTGTATCACATTATGGAGCACGAGGGTCACTTCTATCATGGCTTTAAAATCAACTAGTGACAACTACTAGATCACAATATGACAACGAGAAAAGCGATACCACCTAGGTCCTGGCAGGTATGCCTCAAGGCACAGTACTTGTATTAAGCTAACATATAGTTCTATGTGTGTAGAAACTGATAGTGAGAGACGTTAGAAATCACCAAAACACGAACCCCCACAAATAATTGAGAGTAACTCCAGCTGTGATTTATAAAAAAACCCACCAAATTTTCACCAGTTACACTACTTGTAAACATATGAGCCTTATCCACAATTACGTCACAATGCAAAAATGGCGAAAAGTGTGGGGGCCTTTTGTACAGAGAACCATTGGGAAGAAACCAAAAGCAGACCGTAGGACTACTCGAGAAGTACGAAAATGCATGCCCCTACATAGTAAGATAGTTAATAAGCCTCACCAGAGTTTTCTCATGCTTTCTTCACGTGGAACATCTCGAAATGTTATCCCTTCCATACAAAGTATCCCACTTGGCCCCCACACTTTTTGCCATTTTTGCGTTATTTTCATGTTGTGACATAATTGCGGATAAGGCTCATTGAAGATCAATAACTTTTAAAATCAAAATTCTAACCCCCCTAAATTTGGGGGAGCATGATGTATGGTTTATTAGAGTATAATGTTTTGACACTTTTTAGAAATTTGGTTTTACCTACTGGCTCTGACTTTACAGTGAAGGTTCCTTTTGTTAATACCTACATTTTTGTAAGACAGATTTTTAAATTTTAATTTCATTCTGTATTTGTACTATACAGGGGCGGATCCAGAGTTTCGAAAGAGGGGGGGCACCTTTCTGAAAAACAGTTGAAGACCAAAAAAACTTGCTGAAAACCAGTTGAAGACCAAAAAAAAAAAGGTCACAGCAATAATAGCTAGTTATCCTTACCAACTATATCACGTCTGTTATGCAAAATAAAATCCTATTTGTAGCTTCATAGGTAAGCTACACTGCTTCATGAACATTGTGACTGCTTTATTAGAGTAATTGACTGCTCTATTAGAGTATCTCGATCTTGTATGCAATTTCTTGAAGGGGGGGGGGGGGGGGGGGGGCATTTGCCCCAAATGCCCCATCCTGGATCCGCCACTGCTATACTAGAATAAAACACAAAAATACTGAGTAAACTTTTTCTCAGTAACCATGCAGAATAATGCCTCACATTTTGGTGCAGAAACATGTCATAAGATATGTGAAGACAGATTTCTTAAAATCGAATCTAAAGAGCATTTATGATGACATTTGTATTTTTGCTACCACCCATGCATACTAAATCAATTGTATCTCTTAATATATCCATATATGGAACTACTCTCACTAAGTTTTTATGTATGTCCTAATGGGTTATGTTGAGGTCACACCATTAAAATGCAGAAATTTTAACATAAATTTTCATGATTTTTTTTCATTTCTAACGTCTCACTCTGCACAATAATCACAGCGCCATGCACATGAAATTACCATGCACCTGTGAGGAAGTACAGTTGTATGTGTTTAGTTGTTTTACATGTTAATTTACTGTTCAATCCAGCTCACAAGTCACAACATATCAGTCTAATTGAAATATGCATAGCTTCACTTAAACATACTATTGTGCCAAACATGTAAATAGGGTTGTACATGTACTGTGTAGGAATAAACTTATTTTTGTCACTACAAGTTGAAAAAAATGTATAACATGTTCACCAGAGCAAGTCTTGCACCATGCATGAAGTAGATACCAGTGCTATTCTAAATATATTGATCAACTCCACTGATTCAGTTAAAATGTTCAAACTATCATACAAGTTATCAGAAGTAACTAGTACAATCATGGAATTAACCAGAATGTAATTTTACAATAATTTACAACCCAATCTATAATTTACAATACTGCATGTAAGGGAGTGAATTAGTAGTCAGCAAAAATCTGAATCCTTTTGTTGTCGCCATCGGCAACATATACACTACCATTAGGGCTAACATCAATCCCATTGAGATAGCGAAATTTGCCATTAGCAGATCCTTGGGACCCAAAGCAATGAATAAAGTTTCCAACACTGTCAAACATAGACACACGATGATTTCCATCTCCCACATAAACAAGACCATTTTCATCAGTGGCAATACTACAGGGATAATTCATGTGTGCCAAACTTGTCAATATAATGACCATCAAGAGTGAATCTGGCAATGCAGTGAAGGTTACAGTCAGTGACAAGTAATTGCATTCACCACCAAACCAAATGGGTAATCCAACTGGTCGGAAACAAAAGAGAAGCTAAAATATCCATTATACTGGAACACCGATATACGACTACTATCCCACTCAGAAACATATATCTAACCGTTATGTGCCTTGATACCAAGTGGATACTGTAATTCTCCATCATCTGAGCCATAACCTCCAAAATGCAGCAAGTAGCTACCACTGAAATCAAACTTTTGCACTCTGTGGTTAATGTTGTCAACTACATATAAATGGTTACTCTCATCAAATGCAATACCACATGGATTAATGAACTGACCGGTCTTGTTACCTCTGTTACCAAATGAATTGATCAACTGATCTTGACCATCAAACACGTGCACACAGTGGTTGGAATAGTTAGTAACAGCCCATATTCCATTTCTGCCAAATGCAATACCCCAAGGTTTACCCATATCAAAATTATTGTTCACTGTCTTGCTAGGTAACTTTACTGCATGGTAGTTTCTAAAAGTAATGCTATAGGGGTTTCCTATGATAAACCTTCCATCAATGGATACATGTAACTCAGCTTCTCCAGTTTTCTTCCCTTCAAGTAAAGCTACATAACTACCATCATGGTTATCTCTTACTTCCAAGGATGTCACGTGGTCTGCTGATGATCTTAACTCCACAGTCACACTGTGACCTCCCTTGGAACAATGTTCTCCATTTCCATCCTTAGTAATGGAAAATTCCACTTTTGTATGTAGTTGAGAAGATTAGTTATTTCTGATGTATTTGGATCTGGAGTTTCACGTAACTGCAAATCAACAAGTTCACTTGATTTCAACTGATGTTGGTGCTTACTGTTTAGGTCCATTATTGGATCATTACATTGTTCTTTGATAGTATGATGTTTGCATGTCAGCTCATCATATGATTCACAGTCAAGCTTGTTTTCAGCACATTCACTACAAGTAACATCTACATTACCTGCCAATTTCTTCTTCAGATTCAGTTCATTCACTGATTGGCTCTTAAAATAAGTTGATTCAAACTCTTTTACTCCTCCTGTAGGGACAGTAGTCTCCTTCCTAAAATAATTTTAGATTGCATTCGTGCCTTCTCCAGACATTCTTCACAGAAGGAATGACAACAAGAAGGTAGATATTAAGGATTCCTCAGCAGCTGGTAACACACAGAGCACATAAGAGTATCTTTGGGTTCAAACGAGGATGACTGAATAAAGATTAAGTCATAGATACATTTATAGTAGATATTCATAATTCAAACAGCCCCACAACCATCTCATCGTACAATAAAAATTTGTAGCACAGACCATTATTCATTTGGGGACCTCAACAAAACCTGTTGCAAATACCAATATTGACAGATCTAATACAATAGCCAGATAAACAGCGGTGTTCAAATAGTCAGTTATATATAGAACATGCATTTATCTGTAGCATAACAAATGCAGTAGTAAAAACTACTGTATTTCTGAAATTGAAGATTAATAAGTGAATTAAGAAACAAGATACATGGCATACCATAAGTGCGTAAAGAAAACTCCTGCTTTGGTCAAATCCTGTTAAGTTTGTTGTTGTTGTTTTAGCCTATAGCTACTTTCTAGTGCACACGTCACCTTTACAAAAACGTGAATCGCAAATCAGTGTAGGGCACATAACTATGTATGTTGTATCATGGTTTCAATACATTGATCTCAAATTCATTATTTTCTAAACACTTGTACATTATCAGCTTTCAATAGATTCTTGCATGTGAATGCTGTTTATAGATAGTAAACTTGGAAATAAAATTATAATGCAAAGGACCTATTACTTCAATTAACATGTTTTCAAGCCACATATGTACATACTATTTCATACATGCAGTATAAATTATATGGATTCACCAAAGCATTTGGGGCTGGCCCTGTTTGTCCATCCCTGCAGGTAAACAATTTTAAGTGACATTGTTTTCTATTTTAAAAGATTACTTATTCATAAAGCTAACATCCTGGAACATTTTTTCATTGCACTATCAATTTTGTGTGCATGGTGCTGAATTTTTTCAATAAGTCAGTGCCTCAAAGTTGTAGTTGTATTGTTCCAGCAGGTGGTATTCTGCATTCTCTCACAGGGTTATACTGTGTCTAGGCATTATTAATTTTGATAGAATAAACAGTCATATACCAGCTTAGCCCTTACAGGTTTTGTCCAGTACCCAGATGTTGTCGTATGTTCTGGGATAGCCTTGATTTGATGGAAAACATGGTCACAGCAGAAATACTATTAAATGAAATGTCAACATCACATGGATCTTGCTAGCAATGGTAGTATATAAACATACTTGACAGTTAGACAGCACTGTCTTTAGTTCCATATACCTAAACTTTGCAATCGCAAACAACCATAATTCATGAAAATAGACATAAATCTTGTCACTAAAAAACTTGTCAAGCTGTCTACAACACTATCTGACAATTTACAGCTTAAAATTTGTTTTTCTTTTTCTGGAGTTTGAATTGCAACACATAACACAAATTACAAGCTTAAAGTTGCAGGGAGTCGCTGGAATATGACATATCTTGTTTAGTGGTTAGCTCATAGATAATATTTGCCACCATGGATAAGAAAAGTGCCATCTGTCCTAGGCTAGTTTCATACCATCACTGAATGATCGTCAACCTTGACTATACACATTCTCTTGATAATGGAAGGTTTACTGGTTTTGTGAGAAACTCATTTGTTGAAAGTGCCTAGCATGTTATTATGGACGATGGTAACTTGGTAATAAAATTCACCACATCATGAAATTATTTAAAATACAGTTTAGTACACACCTCAGAACATTCAACTCGAGCATTTGTCTAAAAATGTGTATAATAGACAAAAATGACTCACCAGGAATTAAACACAAAAACTAACCTGTCCCTGGAACTTTCACCAGCAAAAGGTTTATGAAAGACTACCACAGGCAATGTATATCACAGGCAATGTATAAGACCTATTGAAGGTTTTCTCCCTCATACAATGACAAACAGGATTTTTGGGTGCAAAACTAGCCCTGCCTTTCTATAGAAATATATGTGACCTAATTTGGGAAAATAGTCGGTCTACACACATCAATAGATTGTGAGATATGTGATTTTAAACATTTTAATCCAGTATAGCTTGGGTAGGTAAATATATGAGATTGAAATTTTCACTGTGATTGAAGCCAACCATGGTGCATGGGTGGTGGGTAGGCAATTGGTATATGAACATGTATGGCCAAGCAAGTCATACGGTATCTCCAGCTTTAATATTGGGATGTCAAGACCACTTGCACCACTGAAAATGAAAGAGATTTATGTAGAAAACATCTGGGAAACTGTCAAAGGCTGTCCATGTCTCTAGCCTCGCGATCGTGTTTCAGCTGGCCAGTGGCATTTGAAGGTGCCAGAGCGCTCCCGGCACACATCTCTAGAAATCCACTCGTGAAAAACAGCCAGAGCAAATCCTAAATTTTATGTGCCGCTAAAATTATAATAATTGCATATTCCAAAGTATTAATTAACCACATCAACACTATTATACTCTAGGGAAGTAACCACTGCATGATGTGTGTCAAATAAATAAAGCTAATAATAACAGTATACTAATGGTACTTATATGGCTGAAAGCTCTATAGTGTGTACAGGGTGATTTGTTATGTGGCTGAACTATCTGAGACTTGTAAGATACTTTAGAGTGACTAAAGTTTCATGGTTGAATGCTGACTTGGTTTGTCTCTTGCTGGATTCTAACTTGCTACGTACCTGAACTCTCTACATGGTGACTTAACATAGCCAAGGGGTGTCAAGTAGGTATGGACTGCAGGACCACAGTCAAAGTCTTGATCCAGGAAGCAAAAATTTCACTTGTGACTAAGAGCCAATTCCAGTACGTGAATACCTATGACTTTTACATGTCATAGGTTTCAAATTTTGGTCCATGACTGTTGACTTGGCTGGCTTTAACATATGACTCTGGTTGCAAATCAAGGGGTAGTCACTTCAATGCTGTTTGTTGAAACACTTACAATTGGCAACAGGATTCAATCAAGTGGTTTTTGTATGGTGAATCATCCGATCAAGATGTCCCTACAAGTGGAAATCAAGTACATTTTAAAGCTAATTTTTTAATCAAGCGATCAAGATGTCCCCAAAAGTGGCAATAAAGTCTAATTTTTAGCAACACAATAATTTACTAGACTTTTACAGTTGACAATCAAGAATAGGTGAAATCAAGGCAAAACTTCGACAATCAAATTCTTGATCCTAGTCACAAGTGTATCAACTGGAGGTATGGAAGTTACTATGGTAGCTACCCCTACAGTGCAGTTCTACCTACAGTGAGTACCTGTATGTCAAAATTAAAGATTTTTGCTTCTTGTGATAACAGATTCTTATTTAGATTCTTATTGAAAGACATATGCATAGCTTCCCATTCAGGCTATAGCCCGCAGCCTAGCTCTGTTGATTTTTTCTTTGGGGGAATTAGGGGGGTGACTGGGTGAAAGTCTACTATATTATAGCGAAGTATAGTTATGATAGCTATAGCAAAGTTCACGACCATAAACAGTTAAAATATGTAGTTGCCAGACTAGTTATATAGTCTAGGCTGTGTCATGCCTGCTTGCTTGGTTGTAGAGTTGAAATATGGAGCATATGCTGGAGTCCATCTGATGAGAGATTAGCAACTTGTTCTGAAGACCAGACCACTAAAGTATGGCACTGCGCAGACTGGAAGGAGTAAGTACTGCTATTTCTAGCAGCATGCATGTATGTACAAGGTCTGCCTGCTGGCCCACCCACCTACCTGCTTGACCACAGTCACAAGGCTATAGAAGCTAAATAAAGTAACACATGATTACCATTTTATGCCACAACTACAAACTCACATGAGAACGCTCATGTGGCATTTGCCTTTTCTGGTTCTGATGATTGTCTGCCCTCTGTACTTTCCTTTTATAATTGATTATATGGTATCTTCTTTTTCTTCATGCCAGGAAACCATACCGAGGCATTAATTATCACATATTCATATTGACACTTTTCTTAGAGGAGCACATTTAGATACCGCAATGCTATTTGAAGCACTTGTGCTACTGTAAGAGGGAGTAGATATCTGAAGCTGCACTTACGCTACAATCAGATCACTACCGAAATTAGAAGGCATAGACCAATGATCAGAGTACCCTTAAAACAGTGACCACACCCAACAACGTTTATAATATCAGGAGCTTATGAGCCACTCATAAGCTCCTGATAATATCAGCTGCAGTTTTGCTGTAGAAATCAAGACAAAGTAACCATGCTCACTCCTTGATCTATTGTGTCAATCACTCATTTGAGATGAAGATACTCTAATAAAGCAGTCACCCTAATACAACAACTATGCTATAAGAACTACTATTCCAGTGAATAAAAGCAGTGAAACATGAATGGTGATAATATGCAACATAGCATGTGGTAGATGGTATTAACATTCCAATATAGGGATTTTCCCACATTGCTATGTTGCAATACCACTATTCTTTTGTTCCACTACATGTTATTGTTGGACCATAATTTTTAATGATATTATTAAACTATGAGTTTTCCATTTACCATGGATAATTATTGCCTATGTAGGGCCACTAATGTTTGTGTACATGAAATAATATTTTTACTATACCTCCTTGCATTATTATACAGGTTGGCTGTGCTTAAGGGACACACAATGGCTGTAACTAGTGTAGACTGGTCTGTTTTGGATGGAGTGTCATTATTAGCATCCAGCTCAGATGATCAGGTACTGCTTGCAATCTTGTTTCTTAGTGACATCATTCACGATGCTTCTTTTGTTGTGTTCACAGACGGTCAGGGTTTACAGTGGGGATACGCTTGAACTGCAGCAAGTGTTGTCAGCATCAGGCTTGATACATGGATGGTTTACGCTGACTTACCTCAAGTTCTGTGAACAGGTAAATGTTGGTGGTGTGTAGCACACTTGAAAAACCAACTCTCTTAGTGTATACCAAAGGGAATTAAACTAATCAAGGGAACACGGCTATTGCATTTTGTAATTCTGACTTTCGAATTTGATACAGTGGTCCTTCATTATTGGCTGGCCATTTATTAACCAAACATTCATCTGAACAGTATAAGTGACTGTTCTATTAGAGTATTTTGTCTAGGGGTGTGCATTCTGTTATAGAGTAATTGAATGGGGCCCTGTATATAAATGAACAGATTCAATTTGATTATCTGAACGCCAATGAGTTCGGATAATAGAGGGACCACTGTATTCAGAAACTTTTACATGCACATTGTGACAAGCACACACATAGCTATATACACAGCTTACAACAGTATTTCTTAATAGAACAAGATGTTGTGTGTTACTACACAAAATGGACATGTGGTGATATGGAGGATTGGGTCAGCTCAGTCATCCGATGTGTTGTACTATGGGAGGATGCATGGTGGATCTGTTGAGGGACTTGATGTTGGCCAATCAAAAGGACTAATGACAACCTGCAGTGCTGACTGTGTAGTACACGTGGTCTCTATTCACTGAGTTTTGTGTATGTTTGTTTATTTATCAGATATGACAATACAACAGTGATACATATACATGTAAGACATCGGCTATGTGAAATTGTGCACTAATGAACAAAATGGATAATGCCAGTGTAGAATAGGGAAGTCAACTCAAGATGAGATGACTCACTGTGCATAATATAGATCGTTTACACCCCTGTGCACTGTGCAATCTACCCAGATGCTACTAGTCAGTAGACAAATCTGGGAGGCTACATTTTGTTGGTCATGCAGTTAGTGTATAGCTGACTGCAGACAAGTCCCTGTAACAGAAAATTCTATCAAGTCTGACTGTGTGCACCACAAGACTGCATGTGCAGCAGCAGCAGCAGCAGCAGCAGCAGCAGCAGCAGCAGCAGCAGCAGCAGCAGCAGCAGCAGCAGCAGCAGCAGCAGCAGCAGCAGCAGCAGCAGCAGCAGCAGCAGCAGCAGCAGCAGCAGCAGCAGCAGCAGCAGCAGCAGCAGCAGCAGCAGCAGCAGCAGCAGCAGCAGCAGCAGCAGCAGCAGCAGCAGCAGCAGCAGCAGCAGCAGCAGCAGCAGCAGCAGCAGCAGCAGCAGCAGCAGCAGCAGCAGCAGAAGCAGCAGCAGCAATATATATGCCATATATACGTCAGAAAATTTTCACACGCGAAATTGCTGCATCCATACCAATGCGTACGTATTCCATATTAGGTGAGTTCATACCTGGGCCAGGAGTTGGTTTAATTCTAATGAACGCACTACTCTAGGTTGTGGATTGCGGGATCGTCACATCAATCATCGTGTCGGGGGATTGTAGATCTAATTGCCACATTGAAAAGTCTTGACAACAGTTAAGACACTGTGAGTTTGGATGGTCACTTGAACGCGCTGAAAGCTACCTTTATTATTCATAATTCATGGTCTCCTGAGTTCCAACTTCCTGCCTGCGACTAGTAGAACCTCGGTATGTCCCCATATTATCGTGATCCCCTTACAAGTACCAGTGTAGCTACCCACAATTCGTGATTCCTCCCTAAGCAGTACAGTTGAGCCACCTCTCTAAAAAGGCCAACTTTACCCTCAAAATAAGAATACTTTATATGCACTATGATCCACTTGTTTAATATACTACCACCTGTTTATTTAGACCATGATATTTTGACCCATAGGTGACTGGCTGAGACTCAAGTTTCACTCAGAAGTCTCACTGCATGTATACGGTTGGTTACATATTTGCTATTGTTATTGCTGAAATTTTTGTGCATACCAGTAGGTATATAGCCTTGCACATAATATAATGAGGTTTGTTCTACTCCATGTTACTGCCTTTTTACTCTCTGTGTGCGTGCATACATGCAAGGGGGAAAGTAACTGCCCACATGTATTTATGGTGCTTTGTTAGTCTTGATCCGTACCATTTGAGGTGTACCATGAGTCCTTATGATACAGAGGAGGTTGGTGGCATGCAAATGAACTTAATTAATGGGTTTGCAGTGGTTTCAAATTCAACACTTGCAATTTCATACGAAATACTTAGTGTGGTCACGTACATATGCATGTTTTTAGGCTAGCTACTACACAAATCAGGCCTCAGGATGCTGTACACACCTTCCAAATTCGGGATGGTAGCATACTCCAAGATTTGCATGCACACATGTGCAACCACACAATGTTTCGTATGAAAATAGGAAGAAAATAGTGATGCTCAAGTCAGTGCATCTACGAAGACATGACAGTGGCAATCTCATATGCCCAACTCTATAGCTGCACACAAAACTTATGAGAACAATTCATGGCTATCTTGTAACCACCATTTCAATACTGCAAGCCATCTTAGAATCTCAAAAATGTAATTAATATGAAAAGGTTTTCGTATAGTACTTATCATGTTTCCAACCTCCTCTGAAATGTGGACACGTCTTGTGCCATCGTTCTGCTGTCGTAGCTAAAAGCATGAACAAGAGATGTGCATGGTTGGATGCATACATGGAGCATGCCTGTGTCTTTTCCCATATTCTTTGGTAGTCCATTAGGGTTCTCACTGGTTCCACAAGACATAATATCTCTTGATTTCCTGGAGCCTCCTTTGTTCTGTATCCAAGTGTCTGGAACCTTTCTTGCTATTCATATAAGGGAGTTTGGCTTCCTCCTGGTTTGGAGTGTTCCATAGCCTAGCTACTTGCAATATTGAACTTTAAGGTCTTACCCTTATTCGTATTCGTAATTTGTTGTCCACTCGTCAGTTAGGCATTAGAAGGCAATGCACTACATGAATTATATAGCTAAGGCACAGTTGAGGGACAATAAGAAGTAAATGATCTAATGAAATATAATAAAATACCTCTTGTATTTTTAACTGTCTTATGTATGGGTACTAGAGCTATGTGTTTTACTATTTCTCATTCATCTCAAGGTGCTATAAATATTATTATGTGTGTACAGGCCTATTTTCTCAAGATGAGTTGGGATAGCTACATTGACAGTCTGATTGCACAGACAGAAGATGTAGCTGGAGCAGTACACTGTGATAAGGCATGTATCATTGGACTGGACAATGGTGACTCTTGGACTACCCAAGCTCATCCTAATGCGTTAAAGTTACAAACACAAGAACGCCAAACTATTGCAAGATGTTTCAGAACCAAAGACTTTACCTTTTTCGAGACTACCGGTGTGCACGTTGAGGGTTATTACTACATTCTTATAAGACAAGATGACAACGTTGTGTATGCAAGAACAGGAGGTGAAGCAGTTACTCTTCAGGCAACTAAAACTGCTGTTATTATTGCTCACTGTCCAGTAGGTAGCCAGCAAGGATTTATTAATAAAGGTGTTTATGCCATTGCACAGTATTTGGAGTCACAGAATATGTAATACTATTGTTATGAATGTGTGACATGAAGTTTAAAGCAATCCAGATCGGTGAAAATGACAGGAGGTCCTACTTTCCAAACAAATTCATTGTGATTGGGTCCAAGAACTACACACCTGAAAATGTGATATATAGATCACTGGTATAATATTGGGGTCTGGGTTGTTGGTAAATATATTATATGATACAGTAGACCCTCACTTATCCGTACCCTCAAAATTGGAAACGATTGTTCTACCGGTGTATTAGAGTATTTTGAGTACAGATACATGTTCTATTAGAGTATTTCAACAGAGCTTTGTATAATGTCAGTTATCCGAACAATTAACTTAGCTATCTGAACACTTTTATCATTAAATATTGTGAGATACATTGGGATTCAGATAACCAAGGGTTCACTGATTACTAACAGCAGTTATGTAGGATGAAGGCTTTGGTAATTGTGCAAAACATTCTGATCAAGCACAAATTATTAAAGTAGCTATACGTATGCACACTTGTGTTTTATTCCAGTGTTAGTATTGTTTTGGAAACGGTGGTATTTACCAATCCACCTACAGTAGCTATCATATTCTTAGGATTATGGTACGCTGTTGATGCTGTGGAGTAAGCAACAAAGCAATGAGTGTGATGTGAGCTAAAACGGCACAGCTATGCAAAATTTATTTCAACACATGCTGTGGCTGATATGGGGATGTTGAAGTGCAGCCCTTCCCCACCCCGTGATATGTTTATCAGTTAGAGAGCTTTAAGTACCATATCAACTACTAGAAAAAAATTCAAAAATGGTCCCAACTAAAAACCCACCCTCAAGTTTTCATTCAATTCATGCATTGGCAATTTTCATTGGGTTTGTCCTATGAGAATAAAAACACAGACTTTAAGATTAAGGAAGAAAATCCATCCCTCCTGGAGGAGACTGAGTGTGGCCCCGACCGTGACTAGACATTGGGTGACCTGCAGTTCGATTCCTGTGGTTGGAGGGATTTTTTTCCTTACTTTGGCCCCTTTTCTGTTACACCTTTTCAGCTATAAGTCACTAAGTTTAAGTCCTTGAAATTAGGTTAGGTAATCCTAAGGCTGCAGCACATGTTGCTGCAGACCTTCAGTGCTGGTCACTGTAAAGCATTAATACAATACAATAATACAGGATGTGGGTACTTTTCTCATTAGGTTTTTCATGGGACCGTCCCTTAATATGGGTGGGCGCCGCCACCGCCAAACTAATTTATTAGCCAGCGCGTTACCATCATCGCGTGATCTAGCGCGTGGGTGCTGCCTGATTCCGGCACTGAAGATTTGTTCGTGAAAATTCTAACCGGGAAGACGATCACTTTGGAAGTAAATTCCAATTATATACCATTGTTGGACAGTTGTGATTGACAAAGCGAGACGATCGTGAAGATCCTTGGCGCGACTCGAGGCGCGACTTGCCACGAGCAATATACCTAAAAGCCCCTCATCCCGGTCCACCCTGAGTGACAACTGCATTCCAAAGGAAACCACCTGGCATTAAGTTTTACGATTGTAGCACAGTGGAATGCGCATCTTTATAAAGTCTTTGAATGGAAATACTATCACAGTCGAAGTTAAACCAAGCGATACCATAAAATCGCTAAAAAGCAAGGTGTTCAATAAACTGCAAGTACCACCTGATAACCAGCGACTGCTTTATAGTTCATCACAGTTGGAAGACAAGATGACCATAGCTGATTATGGAATTGAAGCTAATACCACTATTCATTTTGTTGTTCGTTTTCCTGGAGGCTTGTCTGGATTGACATATTGTACGTAAGATACTATAGTAGCTGATTCTGTTTTTTAAGATGATAAGGTGTATGCTGATCATGGCAGTTGGTATCACGCAACTATAATAACTGCTCTTGTATATTTTATATATAATTTATCTTATGCAACTGTTGATGATGTCAAAGAAAACTAAATTTGTATAGCCCATGTATAGTAGTCAAACATGTATGGTCTGGTACGTGATGTTTTGTGGGAATAGCTGGTGGAGACAAAACATTGAGTGTTCTGTTAACCCCAAGTGTTTTGCATACTTTTACAGAAGCTGCTTTATGATAATAGTATTTATTATATAGTCTATTATATATATGTGTGTGTGTGTGTGTGGTCTAGCTGATTGAAAAGGATTTTAATTTGACAAATTGGTGAGTTAAGCTGTGCTCACCGAAATAAGATCCCGCCAGTATAGTTTGCCTATGGTCTCACACAACCTAGCAAGCGGTCATTTTAATGGCCCACCAATGTGCTTTATTTACCAATATACTGCCCTCCAATCAGATCACGTATACGGTACATTTCCTTTGCATAATGCTCTTTAAAATGGTGCATATGATTTGGTGAACACCACTTCTAAGACTGCACATACGGCCAGGCAGACTTGATTGCTTGTTTATCATCCACAATATCTGGGAGACTTGCATGTAGGTGGGAGGTCATTTGTTGTTTTTTTAAAATTGCACTGAGAATCCAAAAATCCATAAGTGCAAGTTACCATAACCATAAAGGTTAGCTATAACTAATAATTCATTTACTTCAGCAAAGGGAATTTTTTTGTACTGCAATCTTCTCAGCATCAAAATACATACAAACGTCAGCAATATAATGAAATTTGAGGCAGTGGGGTGAATCGAAGTGATGCATGCAGGTAGGAATGATAAACAATTAATCTGGCCTTATAGGATATATGAATGCCCAAGATTACAATCCATAATTAAAATATACAGTGTTAGTGTTATAAGCTCAAGGTGTAGTGATAAACACATTTCCCTCTCACCTGCAACAAACTGAATGGCACCTCATTACCTGGCCGGATTGTTGACTAACATCCAACCATGTACAGCAAATGGACTGGACAATTTAGGATTTCATGAAACACAACAGTTGATTTCCACAGCGAATGATTTTGCACAGTATCTGAATCTAAGAGGACATTGTGACATCCTACTATATACTAGATTTTAGTACTGTAGCAACATAGTCTCACATTTGCTCCTGTATCACATTATGGAGCACAAGGGTCACTTCTATCATGGCTTTAAAATCATCAACTAGTGACAACTACTAGATCACAATGTGACAACCAGAAAAGCAATACCACCCAGGTCCTGGCAGGAATGCCTCAAGGCACAGTGCTTGTATTAAGCTAACATATAGTTCTATGTGTGTAGAAACTGATAGCGTCTACACGCTATAATGAGAGACATTAGAAATGACCGAAACACGAACCCCCACAAATAATTGAGAATAACTCCAGCTGTGATTTATAAAAAACCACCAAATTTTCACCAGTTATACTACTTGTAAACATATTGAAGATCAACAACTTTTTAAAATCAAAATTCTAACCCCCCTAAATTTGGGGGAGCGTGATGTATGGTTTATTAGAGTAAAATGTTTTGACACTTTTTAGAAAATTGGTTGTACCTACTGGCTCTGACTGTACAGTGAAGGTTCCTTTTGTTAATACCTACATTTTTGTAAGACAGATTTTTAAATTTTAATTTCATTCTGTTATAAAAATACAACAATACTGAGTGCACTTTTTCTCAGTAACCATGCAGAGTAATGCCTCACATTTTGGTGCAGAAACATGTCACAAGATATGTGAAGACAGATTTCTTAACATCGAATCTAAAGAGCATTTATGATGACATTCGTATTTTTGCTACCGCCCATCAATACTAAATCAATTGTATCTCTTAACATATCCATATATGGAACCACCCTCACTATGTCCTAATGGGTTATGTTGCGGTCAGACCATTACAATGCAGAAATTTTAATATGAATTTTCATGATTTTTTTCATTTTTGGTCATTTCTAACATCTTGCACTATATGCACTCTGCACAATAATCACAGCACCATGCACATGAAATTACCACGTACCTGTGAGGAAGCACAGTTGCATGTGTTTAATTGTTTTACATGTTAATTTACTGTTCAACCCAGCTCACAAGTAACAACCTATCAATCTAATTGAGATATGGGGTATATACTATAGCTTCATTTAAACATGCTATTGTGCCAAACATGTAAATAGGGTTGTACTGTGTAGGAATAAACTTATTTTTGTCACTACAAGTTGAAAAAATGTATAACAAGTTCACCAGAGCAAGTCTTGCACCATGCATGAAGTAGATACCAGTGCTATTCTAAATATTATAATGTATAATGTTGATCAACTCCACTGATTCAGTTAAAATGTTCAAACTATACAAGTTATCAGAAGTAACTAGTACAATCATGGAATTAACCAGAATGTAATTTTACAATAATTTACAATACTGTAAGGGAGTCAATTAGTAGTCCGCAAAAATCTGAATCCTTTTGTTGTCACTATCGGCAACATATATACTACCATTAGGGCTAACATCAATCCCATAGAGATAGTGAAATTTGCCATTAGCAGATCCTTGGGGCCCAAAGCAATGAATAAAGTTTCCAACACTGTCAAACATAGACACACGATGATTTCCATCTCCCACATAAACAAGACCATTTTCATCAGTGGCAATACTACAGGGATAATTCAAGTGACCTCTTTCAAACCCATGTGTACCAAACTTATCAATAAAATGACCATCAAGAGTGAATCTGGCAATGCAATGAAGGTTACAGTCAGTGACAAGTAATTGATTATTAACATTCACCACCAAACCAAATGGGTAATCCAACTGGTCAGAACCAAAAGAGAAGCTAAAATATCCATTATACTGGAACACCGATATACGACTACTATCCCACTCAGAAACATATATCCGACCGTTATGTGCTTTGACACCAAGTGGATACTGCCAAAATGCAGCAAGTAGCTACCACTGACATCAAACTTCTGCACTCTGTGGTTATTGTTGTCAACCACATACATATGGTTACTTTCATCAAATGCAATACCATGTGGATTAATGAACTGACTGGTCTTGTTACTTCTGTTGCCAAAAGAATTGATCAACTGATCTTGACCATCAAACACGTGCACACAGTGGTTGGAATAGTCAGTAATAGCCCATATTCCATTTCTGCCAAATGCAATACCCCAAGGTTTACCCATACCACCATTATTGTTCACTGTTTTGCTAGGTAGCTTCACTGCATGGTAGTTTCTAAAAGTAATGCTATAGGGGTTTCCCATGATAAACCTTCCATCAATGGATACATGTAACTCAGCTTCTCCAATTTTCTTACCTTCAAGTAAAGCTACATAACTACCATCATGGTTATCCCTTACTTCCAAAGATGTCACGTGGTCTGCTGATGATCTTAACTCCACAGTCACATTGTGGCCTCCCTTGGAACAATGTTCTCCATTGCCATCCTTAGTAATGACAAAAAATTCCACTTTTGTATGTATAGAAATGTAGTTGGGAAGATTAGTTACCTCTGACGTATTTGGATCTGGAGTTTCACGTAACTGCAAATCAACAAGCTCACTTGATTTCAACTGATGTTGGTGCTTACTGTTCAGGTTCAATATTGGATCATTACATTGTTCTTTGATAGTATGATGTTTGCATGTCAGCTCATCATATGATTCACAGTCAAGCTTGTTTTCAGCACATTCACTACAAGTAACATCTACATTACCTGCCAATTCCTTCTTCAGATTCAGTTCATTTACTGGTTGGCTCTTAAAATAAGTTGATTCAAACTCTTTTACTCCTCCTGTAGGGACAGTAGCCTCCTTCCTAAAATAATTTTGGATTGCATTCGTGTCTTCTCCAGACATTCTTCACAGAAGGAATGACAACAAGAAGGTAGATATTAAGGATTCCTCAGCAGCTGGTAACACACAGAGCACATAAGAGTGTCTTTGGGTTCAAATGAAAATGACATTAAATTCTGAGTAAAGATTAAGTCATAGATACATTTATAGTAGATATTTATAATTCAAACAGCCCCAACCATCTCATCACACAATAAAAATTTGTAGCAGAGACCATCATTCATTTGGGGACCTCAACAAAAACTTGTTGCAAATACCAATATTTACAGATCCTAATACAATAGCCAGATAAACAGCGGTGTTCAAACAGTCAGTTATAGAACAGTCACATGCATTTATCTGTAGCATAACAAATACTAAAAGCTATTGTATTTCTGAAATTAAAGATTAATGCACTAAAAATAAGTGAATTAAGAGACAAGATATATGGCATACCATAAGAAAATTTCTGCTTTGGTCAAATCCTGTTTTTTTTTGTTGTTGTTGTTTTAGCCTACTTTCTAGTGCACACTTTTTACAAAAACCTGAATCGCAAACCAAAGTAGGGCAGATAACTATGTTGTATCATGGTTTCACTACATTGATCTCAACTTCAATATTTCTAAACACTTGTACATTATCAGCTTTCATGCAATAGATTCTTGTGAATGCTGCTAATAGATAGTAAACTTGGATAATAAAAATATAATGCAGTGGTATACAAGGACCTATTACTTCAATTAGCATGTTTTCAAGAAATTACTAGCCACATATGTACATATTATTCCATACTTGCAGTACACCAAAGCATTTGGGGCTGGCCCTGTTTGTCCATCCCTGCAGGTAAACAATTTTAAGTGACATCGTTTTCTAAAGATTACTTATCCACAAGGCTAACATCCTGGAACATTCTTTCATTGCACTATCAATTTTGTGTGCATGGTGCTGAATTTTTTCAATAAGTCAGTTCCTCAAAGTTGTAGCTGTATTGCTCCAGCGGGTAGTATTCTGCATTCTCTCACAGGGTTATACTGTATCTAGGCATTATTAATTTTGATAGAATAAAAGTTATATACCAGCTTAGCCCTTACAGGTTTTGTCCAGTACCCAGATGTTGTTGTATGTTCTAGGATAGCCTTTGATTTGATGGAAAACATGGTCACAGCAGTTAAATTAAATATTGACATCACGCTAGTAATGGTAGTATATAAACATACTTGACAGTGTTCTTGGGCAGCACTGTCTTTAGTTTCATATACCTAAGCTTTGCAATTGTAAACAAACATTATTCATGAAAATAGACATAAATCTTGTCACTAAAAAACTTGTCAAGCTGTTTACAACACTATCTGACAATTTACAGCTTAAAGTTGCAGGAGATGCTGGAAAATGATATATCTTGTTTAGTGGTTAGCTCATAGATAATATTTGCCACCATGGATAAGAAAAGCGCCACCTGTCCTAGGTTAGTTTCATATATACCATCATTGAAATGATCGTCAACCTTGACTATACACATTCTCTTGATAATGGAAGGTTTACTGGTTTTGTGAGAAACTCATTTGTTGAAAGTGCCTATAGTATGTTCACGTTGAGCTGAATCCTAAAAAACAGCTAAAAATTAAAAGTGGATTTTTTCTCAACAGAGTTAACATTTCAGCCAACCAGATGATTATTGGTAACAGCAAAGGTGTCAACAACAGACACGTACAGTTTGGCTCCATTACAAGTTCAGGAAAGGGCTATAATGGACACTGTGTTTATATGGCTTCCCCATAGGAAATGTATTGTGAAAATTTTGATTGGCCGTAAATATTATGTCAAATATTTGAACAAAAAGATTTTGAAACATTTTTAGCGGGTCAAGCAGTACTACAAATAAGCCAAATTTCAAGATCGTGTGTAATTGCATCCATGAGTTATTAAATGTTTTTGAGGGTTCAGCTCAACGTGAACATACTATAGCATGTTATTATGGACGATGGTAACTTGGTAATAAAATTCACCACATCATGAAATTATTTAAATTACAGTTTAGTACACACCTCAGAACATGAAACTCGAGCATTTGACTAAAAATGTGTATAATAGACAAAAATGACTCACCAGGAATTAAACACAAAAACTAACCTGTCCCTGGAACTTTCACCAGCAAAAAGTTTATGAAAGACCATCACAGGCAATGTATAAGACCTATTGAAGGTTTTCTCCCTCATACAATGACAGACAGATGCAAAACTAGCCCTGCCTTTCTGTAGAAATATATGTGATCTAATTTGGGAAAATAGTCGATCTACACACATCAATAGATTGTGAGATATGCGATTTTAATCCAGTATAGCTTGAGTAGGTAAATATATGAGTTTGAAATTTTCACCGTGAATGAAGCCAACCATGGTGCATGGGTGGCGGGTAGGCAATTGGTATATGAACAGAAAATGGTCAAGCAAGTCATATGGTATCTCCAGCTTTAATATTGGGCTGTCAAGACCACCTGCGCCACTGAAAATGAAAGAGATTTATGTAGAAAACATCTGGGAAACTGTCAAAGGCTGTCCATGTCTCTAGCTTCGTGATCGTGTTTCAGCTGGCTAGTGGCATTTGAAGGTGCCAGAGCGCTCCCAGTGGCTGGCACACATCTCTAGAAATCCACTCATGGAAAGCAGCCAGAGCAAATCCTAAACTTTATGCGCCGCTAAAATTATAATAATTGCATATTCCAAAGTATTAATTAACCACATCAACACTATTATACTCTAGTGAAGTAACCACTGCATGATGTGTGTCAAATAAAGCTAATAATAACAGTACTAATGGTACTTATATGGCTGAAAGCTCTATAGTGTGTACAGGGTGATTTGTTATGTGGTTGAACTATCTGAGACTTGTAAGATACTTTAGAGTGACTATAGTTTCATAGTTGAATGCTGACTTGGTTTGTCTCTTGTTATGCAGCTGGATTCTAACTTGCTACGTACCTGAACTCTCTACATGGTGACTTAACATAGCTGAGGGGTGTCAAGTAGGCATGGACTGGAGAACCACAGTCAAAGTCTTGATCCAGGGAGCAAAAATTTCACTTAAGACTAAGAGCCAATTCCAGTACATGATCTGTGATGAATACCTATGACTTTTAGATGTCATAGGTAAAATTTTGGTCCATGACTGTTGACTTGGCTGGCCTTAACATACAACTGTGGTTGCAAATCAGTCACTTCAATACTGTTTGTTGAAACACTTACAACTGGCAACAGGATTCAATCAAGTGGCTTTAGCATAGTGAATCAAGCGATCAAGATGTCCCTCCTACAAGTGGAAATCAAGCACATTTCAAAGCTATTTTTTTAATCAAGCGATCAAGATGTCCCCAAAAGTGGCAATAAAGGCTAATTTTTAGCAACACAATATAATTTAATAGACTTTTACAGTTGACAATCAAGAATCAAGACTCTTTTATAGGTGAAATCAAGTGATCAAGGAAAATTTCAACAATCAAATTCTTGATCCCAGTCATAAGTGTATCAACTGGAGGTATGGAAGTGACTACGGTAGCCCTTCAGTGCAGTAGTGAGTACCTGTGTGTCAAGATTAAAGATTTTTACTTCTTGTGATAATAGATTCTTACTCAGATTCTTATTGAAAGACATTTGCATGGCTTCCCATTCAAGCTATATCCCGCAGCCTAGCTCAGTTGATTTTTTCTTTGGGGGAATTAGGGGTGTGACTGGGTGAAAGTCTACTATATTATAACGAAGTATAGTTATGATAGCTATAGCAAAGTTCACGACCATAAACAGTTGAAATATGTAGTTACCAGACTAGTGCCAGACTAGTTATATAGTCTAGGCTGTGTCATGCCTGCTTGGGTGAAGCCACATCTTATGGTTGGTAGAGTTGTACTGTTCACACACACAATTCTGTTTGTAGTGCACTGCTTGTGTTGAATCAGTTGAATAAAACGGGAAATTTGAGACATTGTATTGGCAAGGCACTAGCAATGAATCTAACAGATCTGGGTTAATATCTTCCAAACTTGGGCTATCTGAGATTGAATATTATGGCATTTTTATAGTTTGGGGCCATTCTCAAAACAAGGAACTTTGTAAAATCACAAGCTTTTGAGATTAAATCTGAAGGTAACTATTTCTACCGGTTGTGTGTGTATGCTATTTTGAAGACAATCTACCTTAAAATTGTACTTTTTGAGTTTGAATTTAAGGACAATTTCATGCTACAAGGGCGGCTCCAGAATTTAGGTGACAGGTAACTACATTTTTACAAATCTTGGGGGTCTGGTGAAATACTTCTTAGGAAAATTATGCATTTAGAGGTTGAATATGGTGAAGATTTTCACCAAAATCTTTAAATCTGACATTTTAAACATAATTTAGGAATTGATTGATGTAGCCTGTTATACTTGCTTCTGCTGGCATACAGGGATAGTATCAGGAGCAGGCAAATGAGTTGGTTTGAAGCACCAGACACATAGATGTCAGGTCTGGGGGCATGCCTCCAGGGAAGTCTTCAGGTCTCAAATACTCTGAGATACGTAACATTTAAAAAAAATACAAAATGTACCTGTTCTAGTCAATGTAGGCATTAACCTCCAAAAATTTCTATTGATCACCCACACAGTTTTCTATAATGCAAGGGCAGATCTAGAATTTCAGAAGGGGGATGCTAACAGGAGCATTTAAAATGATGGCTGGTTTGCTAAGAAAAGCGACAACTGGTTTATACAACTAACTACAGTAGTATAGTGTGCGAAGCGTGCTCTATCTGGGGGGGGGGGGGGGGGGGGGCACAGCAAAATTTTGCAATTTAGCCTATTCGGTATTGAATTTGGTAATATTTGGACTGAAAAATGATGCCGCTTTGTTTAAGTTACTCACAATGCTCGTAAAGCATTATGAGTCATCTAAATGTAATAAGGATGAAATGACACCATTATTCCTGAACAGTTGTAATACTAGCTGTCAAATAAGGGCACGGCCGTCATATAAAGAGTACAGCCAGTAACTAAAAATTTATTCTTTACATCTTAAAGAACAGGAATATGAATATCAGCTATATACACATGATCAATACTTGCTTATATTGGTATATTAAATTTAGCAATTTTAAAGTTTTGGATTTTTGCTAATTGATTACATCAATTCATGAATTGCTAAATTTTGTATATGCTAAATTCATCAATATACAAGATTGCTAATTTCATTTAGTGTATTGCTCGGCTTGAGGTATAGCTAGTGTGCTGGCTCAAACTATAATGTCCAAACAGTAACAATGAAGAGAGGGCTTAAGAGGACAAGTATAGACTCACCAGTGTGTATAGTACACAAACGTAGAATTTTACAACTAGGGGGATCTGGGGTGATGCTCCGTCTGGAAATTTTTGGAATATATATAGCTATCACAAGATTGGATCTGGAAGCTATTAGCCAAATACTCTATTGTACTGAAAGATTGTGGGTACAAGATGGATAAGTTCAGTTGTAAGCAATTATAGTTGAAAAGCAGGACTACACTTTTAAAATTAATGTTACTGGATTATAAGGCAATACATTGTCAAAGACAATACACAAGATTAGATCTTGAGGTTATTTAGTCACATGTAGAGATTTAAAATGTACACAAAAATAACTTCACCTTTGTATTATAGTCACAGACTGTTCTATTGCTATTTCAATCTGACTTTTTACAACTATGGCCCCATCACCATATTTTACAACCAGAGTCCAAAGTCACTTACATATACAACCAGTTTTGGTCCACCCTTTATAACCTGGGCACACTGACAGCATAAATGCTGCAGTCTCATTCGAACTTATAAAGTTGAACTTCAAGAGGTTTGGGAGTGCAGACTCTTAGATGCTAAAATATAGGGAGATTCATCAGATAAATGCAGCACGAAACTTTGGTACTGGTAAAGCAAAACCAAACAGTTCTCAGATACCAAACCCTTGATAACTTTATCCATGCTAAGAAATTCACCGTTTTACTTAAGAATGTCAACCCAAACATCAAGTTTGTAGTAACAACTAAAAAAACTATGATATTGAACAATTTGTTAGAAGCTGTTCTCGGAAAGTAATTATCTATGGTATAGTATATGGCAGGATGTTTGGAGCAATGGTAAGGCCACTCCAAATGAGACTGTAGTTTCCCATCCTCCGCCCGCATCATGTCTGGGCACCCACATTGCATGTTATTATTGTCATTATTTTTCCAAAATCACTTCCTGTACTGCTTTCTGGAAACTTCTCATAGAGCCTTTTATTTTGCATTGCTAAAAAGCCTAAAAATGAACAGTTCTGGTGGTTGCTAGTTTGCAAAGAAGCCATTTTCATGACCTTAAAATCCTCTCAAGATCGAGATACTCTAATAGAGCAGTCACATCTTTAACAATGAATAATGATAACTAGCCTCCTGCCCACACCAAATAACAAAAACATCAGGACGGGAAACTACAGTATCATTTGGAGTGGCCTAAAATAGCAGTGCACAGATCAAGAAGGCAAATGTGTGACACACTAATAACTTTTTGAAAAACATTTTTCATGATGGATGCTCTAATAGAGTAGTTGACTGTTCTATTAGAGTATTTCGATTTTTAGCAGCTTTTAGGTAAAGCCTTACACCAAAAGTATAATTTGAGCCCTCTCAGTAATTCTAACAAAAGATGAGCCATTCACCTTTCCCTTTCCATCTTTTCATTGCCCATGCATGCATATAAAATGCAATTGCATCTGTACTGCAACTTCTAGAAGCTTCCTAGCTTGCACATAGTACAATTTTGGAGGGGGTGCTAAGCACCCCCTCCAAATCCACCCTTGTAGAAGTGAGCTACAATATTCATTTTACTTTTATACATGTCATACTACATTAATTTACTGCTCAGTACCACTTATCTATGCTAGTAGTGTTCCAATACACATTTTTATATGTAATCGTATTTAGTAAATTTCATTGCAAAAGCCATAATCTAAGTTTAAATCATCACACTGATAATGCTAAAATCTTTTGACAGGAATTATAGCCCAGGCTATCTACTTCCAGAAAATAGTTTGTATATTGAAAATTTCTTAAGCATATGAAACTAGTTTCGGTTTTACAAAACACTATGAAAATCAAGAAACCCTTGTAACATCACTTAGAATCAAAATACTACATAAAATGATAGTTAAAAAAGACAAATATATAAAGTTCTATGCCCTCTTGAAAAGGGGTCTGGTCCAGAATCAATGTGCCAACTTGTTTTCAACTTGCTTTCACACTCAAATACCATAAAACTTGATATCATTCAACTCCTTATGGATTGCTCTATCCGATTCCGGCTGAACAAAATTCTTAATCACCATGGTAATGGTGTGATACCACTATTTAATTAGAACACGAAATTCATGATTTGCTCTCCAATCGATTTTGTATTGCGTAAGTTGCTACTTACCATCGTTTGTTGTAAATTTGCAACCTGTAAACACTTTGGCTTCGAATAAATTTGTTACCATTGGATAGAGGAGTGTTATGCGTGTATAATAGCGGCCGAACAATTTTGATACTGCCTTCAGAACCAGAGTTACGATGAATAATGTAACTTAAAACTAACTTACCTCCATAGGCTGCTGTACATTGATTTTACACATAATATTTAATGGAAAATTGTAACGTATGGGTTAATTTGACATGAGTTTTGATGTGTGCCCTTTACAATCATAGAAAAACAGCCTCTGTGTCTCTCATCACTGCTACCAGCAATCGTTCATGGCATTTTCAGTGTATACGTGGCTTGAAATTTAAAAGGAAGTATACATTTTATGACAAAGGTTGATTAAACACGAAAATTGATTCTGGACCAGACTTTTTTGAGAGGACACTTAGCCATACATTTTAAACCCTGGAGATTGCGTTTGGTATGTTTTATTTATTAATTATTTGCTTTACAGCATACATACAACAAGATACGTACAGTATAAACATTGGTCCTTAAAATCTAGTGTATGCTGAAGGTCCACTGGCATCCAGTGCCAGTGGCTACGTGTGCTGAAACAACCAAGTACACAGTGTAGTTTACACAATTTTTAGGGGGAGGGGGGAATTTTCTCCTTAACAGCCCTAGATCCAACCCCAGTACCTGAATAACACTGGCCAGTATATACATATATGCTACACTTCGACATATACATATTTAATGTGCATACACAAAAGAACAATACCGATCTCAGGACCTTACTATACCTTATGCTCTGAAATGAAACGCTGCTAACAACAGCTCAACTAAACACCACTAGCATTGCTCCTTTAAGTAGGCTTTATTTGGAATTCCTAATTCTAAATAACGCACAGTTAATCAAAATTGCATATTGTGCTTTGGTGTTCTGACAATCCACATTATGCACAATGAAATGTAGTCTAACGAACAGTGTTATAGCTTGGAATACCTTTTAACTGAAGTTAATGATTTGATGCACTCTCTCGTGCACTTTCAACTAGATTGACAAAGCCCCGCCCTAAACTTTTCACGTGATTTCAGTTTCAGGGGAAGTTCCGAGAAAGTTCGACATTCATTATGCGTATATTTGTGAAAACTCTCAATGGAAAGACCGTTAGTTTGGAAGTAGAACCTACCGAATACTTCGAGACAGTCAAGTTGAGACTTTTTTTAGACGATCCAGCGCTAAAAGATGACGCGCGACTGATATATGCCGGAAAGCAACTTGAGGATAGTTTGACTCCAAGTGACTATTGCATTCAAAACGAATCCACCCTACACGTGGTTGCGCGACTACTCGGAGCTGGGCCGATTAGTGTTTCTGTAAAATCTTTGACTGGCAGAACCATTACGGTCCAAATAGATCCTGGAGAAACCATATTAGTGCTGAAAAAGAGAATTTTTGACAAGTTAACCGTTCCGGTTGATCACCAACGATTGATTTATAATACAATACAATTGGAAGACAATAAAAAGACAGTTTCTGAATACGGAATTCAAGGAAATGCTACTATTCATTTAGTTGTTCGAATTCCAGGAGGACAAAGCCATATGTCTGCTGTGTTATATTAGCCCACATTCCAAATTTCACACATGCTGTATGTGCTGCTAACTATAAGTCCGTGACATGACTGCGTATAATATAACTGTGTATGTGCATAGCCCAGCCGTAGCATTGCATTTTTACGAAATTTGAAAGTTTGTTGCAGTTGAAATTTAAGGCTCATTCATGAATATAGTATGTGTTACACAACTTGACTACACCGCAGTCAGGCTTTGGACAATTTTGCTGTGGAATTTTCTTAACCATCACTGTTTTGTCTTGTAGAATATTTTGAAACTTTAAATAGCATAGCTACTGTCAGATGGAAGGTATTCACTGGTGCTTACTTTAAAGTGTGAAGTTACTTTACTTGAGTTAGTGAATCAGATTTTCATGCAGCTACACAACAGATGGTCGTGTCACCAACTCAAAAGTGTAAGCCTGAGTTAGTATTACATTGTCATAATTGAAATCGCAACTCCACTATATTGTTGCATCATTATGACACCTCCACTTTAGTTGTTTACTTTTAAAAGTTTCTAACTTTAATTTACTTGAGAATTGAGATAACCACTTGGCTATGGGTATCATCTTTATGCTAGCCTTGGTTGCAATGGTTCATTGATCATGAGTCATTCTTCTAATACTTATTGTCAAATATAAATCACCAGCCTTTGAATGACATCAGCACATGCAAGTAACATAACAAACGCCATTGATTATGCATGAACACATTTAACTGGCTGCACAATTTATCATGTGTCAAGAATGCAATCAATGCATATCCACATCAACGTGATCAACATGTGATGATTCATGTTAACAGATGTTATAAACTCTTCATGGTAATATCCAATGGTTAGTCTCCCACACTGACAAATTAATGGTTCAGTTGGTATATGTGCATGCTTTGTGCTTGATCATATACATAACAATAATTGCACATTGTTGTGATCACATCTGTGCCAATGCACAATTTAGCTATTATAGGCTTATCATTTGTACTAACTGACATGCACCAAAACACCCACCTGCTCTCTGCCTACATGTCACATATGTATTTCATACATTGCATGCCAACTCGGTATGCTACCCTATCATGATATTGCATAGCCAGAACTTTGCCAATGAGAGTGGAATGGTGTTTGTAACAGTATAGAGATGGGAATAGATAGATAAGATTTGATCACCACTAAAAATTTGAACTAGTTATGATGTATAATGAATAATTTGGTATGTGTGTACAGTGTTTACCACTGCTTCCATCCACTGTACATTTAAGAAAATACCACTAAGAAGTTTTTCAACAACTACATTATAATGTGTAGACTGAATGTGATTCCTGTTCCTTCCTTTCACAAGCCAAGACCTTACTTATAATTATTCACAGAGGGACTCAACAATCTAATAAGTAATTCCTACAATGATACTCAAATTGAGTTTCACTCTGTACATGCGTAACAAATTAATAGAACTAATAAATCATTTGATTGGTCAGTTGCTGAGCCCTATGTAGCTATTTCTCAAGACATCTAATTTACTTACTGCGATAACTTGGTACAGACAGATAGATGAGATGCTTGCGAACAGACAAGGAACCAATTTAGGATTTAGGAAATTAAATCATCCATATCTGAGTATGCAGTAAATGCCATATGTTTATTGTATAGGTACTATGTGCTATAATCATCAAGAATCCAGACATATATGCTTGTTTATTATTCTGGTTGACTGGCTAATGCAAATGATGGGTGAACCTAATTGTACATGTTTGAATTCCTACCACCAGTGGGAGATATTGTATGTATACATAACTCAAGTTTCTTACATTTTCATTGCCACTATATAAGTACCATATATCGTATTTAGAGCAAGCAGTGTTGTGTTGTGAAGTTGACAAAGTAGTTAGCTAGAAGTAGCTAGTCTTTGCATACACTTTTAACTGCAGTGAAGTTGACAAAATGCTAGTGGTATATTGTGTAGTGATCCTTACAGTGAAACTGGCAATAGCTCAGAGTACAGAACAGTGTGGTACACATCAGTTTAATTCTCAATTCTTTCCTGGTGAGTCTTGTGAGGACATTTACAATAAAGTCCAGCTAATCATGATAGGCCAGGATTTTACTGGACCACTAATGGGCCATGCAGAATGTATTGTGCAATGAATTACACTGGGTCATCTTGTTTGAATATCTATAACAAGCATCCTGAAACTGGTGACAAACCTGGGTATTATCGCATGAATAACAATCAATGGATCTATTGTAATATGACAGCAGTTGCAAATGGCTATATCTCCACTTGTGCTGGTATTGGAGGAGGATGGACTAGGATAGCAAACATTGATACCAATGCAGGACATGGTTGTCCCAGTGGGTGGCAAACTGGCATTCAATCTGGTGTTAATTTCTGTCGTCAACCTGACAGTACTCACTGTGTCTCTGCCTATTTTTATACTAATGGAACAAGTTATCAAAGGGTGTGTGGAAGAGCAAGAGGATATCAAAAGGGAGCTACAGTTGCCTTCTATTATGGTAACCATGGGGGTCATTCAAGAACTAGCTACTATGCAGATGGGCTACTGATCACTCGTAGTTCCAGCTATGAACATGTTTGGTCTTATGTTGCTGGCTATTTTGACAACCATACACAATCTTCCTTCAACTGTCCATGTGCTGTTGGTAGTGGACCAACCTCTCCCACCTTTGTGGACACAAACTTCTACTGTGAATCAGGAGCTGCTGATGTAATCGATTACACTGCCTACTACTTGAATGACCCATTGTGGGATAGATCTGGTTGCTTCACTAGTGACTGCTGTAACAATCCCCTTCAACCCTGGTTCTTTCGTCAGTTAAGTGGTGTTACTTCAGATTATATACAAGCCAGAATTTGTACTGGCTGGAACTTTGGTTCATCAGGTATCTTGATTGATCAGTTAGAGTTGTACATCCAGTAAAAACATAATTATTATGTACATTCAACATAATTATATGTAGCTATATGAACTTTAGCTGTTGTAAGATCACATACATAGTGCATGCATTTGCAGTGTGTACATAGCAAGTTTCTGTATAGTCATTAGAGTATACATACTTTACATTGATAACATATATTTGGTAGACAAATGGTTGATATAGCTACAGTTCAGTTGAGCCGGAATGTTCATTTGAACCAACAGACCATGCAGTTCATTTGATGTGTGTATTCTGGTATTTGTTATTGCATAATACTGGACTTACTAAACATGTTTGTTAGCCCATCAGGTTGACTGTAGCCTTTATCTTTGACACAAAGCTTTGCCAATCAATTCTAAGCGGTTTTCAAGTACAAACTCACAATTATCAGCCATGGAAAGCATTGTCCAGCATAACTTAAACTTTGAAGGCCTATAACTTGCTCATCCTTTACCCTATTCACAGCAGACAACCACAAAGCAAAGAGAAATTAATGTACATTATGATTAAAGTACCTGGTAAAGGCTGAGCCTGTATACCAGAAGGCCTAAGATGTTTATATTAACTGCACTAAGTATGTTTGAAAAGTAGGAGAAAGAAGAAAAAATCCATGACTGGACCTGGGCAGCCTTGAACCTGCAGCCATCCGATTAACGCTCGAATGCTTACAGGAGTCTGCCAGGCGGTCAGGATATTTTCTTCTTACTATTTTCATGTATTTGTATCCATAGGAACCGTAGAGAGTGACTTATTATCTCCAAGTACACCAAGTGGAACCAAACGGACATTATTTTATTATGATTAAAGTACCTGGTAAAGGCAGAGCCTGTACATAGTTTCATTAAATGTACAGAGAATTGGAACATACCATGTACTTTGTAAGTAACAGAGATCATACTATTGATTATCATCATTTTCCCAATGGCTTCAATACATTTTTATGGGCATCCACAGAACCAAGTTGTTGTACATCATACACAATTAACACTAATTGTATTTTTTAAGGAATTGGTCTATTGTTGATTATGTACATCTAGATCTATGCTGAAACATTTACTAGTTAGTTTGTTAGTTAGTTAGTGTGTGTGTGTGTATGTGTGTGTGTGTGTGTGTGTGTGTGTGTGTGTGTGTGTGTGTGTGTGTGTGTGTGTGTGTGTGTGTGTGTGTGTGTGTGTGTGTGTGTGTGTGTGTGTGTGTGTGTGTGTGTGTGTGTGTGTGTGTGCATATAGTGTATGAGGATGTTGTATGTAAAATGGATCCCCTGTTAAAACTGATCTTACAATTACAATCAAGTATTTAAGAGTACTTTGATTATGGTATTTGACTGAACTAATCGTGCACACATGTATGAGTTATGAATAGTTTTGTGTCAGTCATTGTTATTGTTTGTATACGTATCTTATTACTATTGTATCATTAACTGTTGTTTTGCTACTGTAATAATCATCTTATATGTATATACACTTGGCTACGACATTGATGAAATGACAAAATATTACTCAATGATGTCTCTTTATGCCACGCTATTGCTTGAATTACTAATTGCAAAATTTATTAATTTAAAAATGAAGTGCATAGGGTTCCAGCGATAAAAGTAGTGAAACAAGATAATGCTTGGATCATTGTTAAAAAGTTGTTTCCAGCTCAGTCTGTGAGTCCAGTCCACGAGGCCAGTCTATGAGTCCAGTCTGCCAAAATACATTAGGCCATATGAATGGTGGTATTAACATAAAGTGATATTATAAAAGTTAATTCCTTGCCTTGATGAGCCCACTACAGTACTAGTGTTTCATCTATAACATATGCCATTAAATAATTCCCTCACTAACATATATGTTTGCTTGCATAGTTCATGATCTGCTCAATTGAACGTGTATGTTAAATTGAAAAGTTTGATTAAAGCGTGTTTCTGGCTAGCAGGCTTTTAGCTCCACCATTGGGTTTGACTGCATTTACATATAGCTATAAGACTGTATAAATTTTAGACCTATAAATCTTTTCATGGAACAATTTAATCACATATTTCCCTCTTTTTGTTGTGGTTTTGTTATTTCAGAAAATGCAGTTTATATCATTTTGTAGGTCATTATGTACGCAGCTGCATTCATCAAATTTTATAGCATTTATTTAACTTTTGTACAAATGCATGTATACTTTTAGTCAGTAACACATGTAATTTTACTTTTTTGCATGATTTATCATTCTGCTGATATGCCTCTTCTTGATTGGCACTATGCAGAGCCCAGTAGACATACATTTATATTATCTATCATAATGCCATCCGGCTGTGTACACAATACAATAAAAATGTTTATTGTAGATAACTAAAAAGCTAGAATCAAAAATGTCTGGCAATTTGATTGTTTGCATGGAGGCCAAGGGATGGACTTTATCTGCCACCATCACTTTCTTTTCGTTTCTCACTTCCATATATTTTTTTTTGTGGATAAACTGATTAATATGCAAGCAGAAGGATTACTGTAGGATTTAATTGCACCTCTGGCAATTTGCAGGTAACCCTTACTCCAAAAGTTACCATTACCATATATGGCATTCTCTTTCAGTAGGGTTTTACTACTCTTTCCACTGTTAATTTGTAAAAATCGTTACATAAAATCCTCTATACAGTACATAGAATAGTGATTGACTGTTACCCATTCAGACCACTATAGAAGCATGCAGAAACAGATGTCTAGGGCTGGATTGTGGTTTGTAAACAGAAAGCTCACTGTAAGTAAACAATACATTGACATAATATTATATAGTGAAAAGTGCTACAAGATTGCCATGCAATAAGTTGAAATTTTATTGTGTATATAATGGAAAGCTAGTCCAGATATATACATACCATATTACTTTCTTGGTAACCTCTATACTGGTACTTGCCTATATAGCTGAAGTGGGAGCATCATTGAGGTACAATGTATCACTAACTGCATACATAATTGTTTGTGTGGGGATTATATAGTTATAACAGGTAAATGTAATTATTAAAGAATGCATTATGTGAGCAAGTTGCTTTCGACAAAAGTTATGATGTATATGTTCCATATGGGGTACCATACCAACTGCAAGGGAACATTAATATGTGTACGTAAAAAGTTTACTATATAAAAAACATTGAGTTGCACTGTGAATATTTATGTACCTTTAGTTATACTATATACCCCATTTGTACCTAATGATGATATTTGTTCCATGCATTGTGTTAAATGTTGTACATGAATTGCATATAGTTAAATCAATTCACTTATTATAGAATAGTTACAAGAGATGTCATTTTGGTGTATGCTGATGCCATTGTTAGCATTGATAACATGCAGCGGTGTAGAGTCTACAACATGTAAAAGATATTTTGTAAAACCAGATTATGATGAGGATAACAGCAAGAATACTCACACTATCCAATACTACATCAACAACTTTGATAAATATTTCACTTCCTACACACAAATATGGTTCAAATCTGGTCAATATTATCTCTATTCTGATGTGTTCCTAAATAATATAACCAACATTGCTTTTACCGGTCAAGGAATGAACACCTGTGGCATTACTTTTGTAGCTTTTGCAAGTGTGAAAGTTTGTAATAGTTCTAATGTCAAATTTGAAAACCTAAGTTTTATGTCTGAAAAGGACCAAAAATATCATGCATTTAAAACTCATTCAAAATTCAAGGGTGAGGAATGGCAGTATAACAACTACAATGGATCAATTATTCTTTTTCATTGTGTATCAGTAGTTTTCGAAAATATAAAACTGATGATTAATGCAAAAGTTAATGGTATTGTTGTTGTGAATGCCAGAGGCTTTCAGCAATGAATAACATAACTATAGCAATCCAATGGTCACCTAAAGTTTGCATTGACCCAAAAGATCCACAATTGTATGGAATTAAGGTCTCCTACAACAACATGTTAAAAGAGACAACAAATTGCACATTTAACTTAACAAATTTTATTTTTTCAATTGCAGCAAGAAAATCATGCATTAATATCTATATGTATGCAATGAAAATACAATTAAAACAAAGAAATTATACTGTTTTCATTGTCATTCAAAATGCTGTGTTCTGTAATCTAACTAACTCAGCTGTATTGAATTACAAAAGCTACACTTGCGGAAGAGGCACAAAAAATATCTTGCACATTAGTAATGTTACAATAATGCAAAATATTGGGAACACTAATTATGCAATGATTTATATCATGTTCTCTACTTGCGGCTACACTGAGCAATTGGATTTTCATGTAAGGCTATATGATAAGCAGCAGTACAATTTTATTACATTCCAAAACTGTTCGTTCAGAAATAATTCTGATATATTATCAATGATTTCTATATTACCTGCCAGCACGCGAACTATTACTGGATATGTCATGGTAAATAACAGTGAATTTTGTTATAACAGGAATGTTCATTTCATAAATGTCAACAGGAATCAGGAAATCATATGGTAGTTAACAAGTTATATAGTCATTATGCATGCAAAAATAATATCTAATATACATTATTATGGTGGAAATGATTTGATTTCAATTACAAATGGAGTAATTGAACTATCTGGATCAGTGCAGATTGTATTCAACCATTATTATGAGAATATCATCAAGTTGCACATGACTACATTAATTTGTAATGGTAGCATCAAATTATTAAGAAATACAGCTAGATTCATTTTGGGAGCAAAGCTATGTCCTACTTTGCATTATCGGAGAACACATTTGTTAACATGTCAAGGTTGCAATACAAGATCGCACTTATAGTAGCTACTAGTTCAAATCTTATCTGTCCCATACAATTTGTTGGTAAGTTTTATAAAACAGATTTTACAAGAATGATTGTAGCATATGAGAATGTACACATGACATCTGAAGACTTGCCAGGAGAAGACAAGTCGTTTGGTAACTGTTCTTGGCTTGCTGGCTCTGTAGTTCGTAAATATACAGCTAAGTATGTTTACAACAAAACAATTGACATAAAAAACTTAGTGGTTGAAAAAATTTCCACCAGACCTATTCCTTTAAATCTAATAATGCAGTTAAAAGTAATTGCTATTCTCCATTATTGGGTGAGATTAGCCCAGGAAAGACTTTATTGATTAAATTAATGGTGTCAAAACAATGGCTGAAGCAAAAGTATCTTTATGATACCACTCTTGTGGTTGAAAACTCTTTAGATGACAATGCTTGTGATGTTGTAGATGTGTCACAGCTATCACAAATATATCATAACCTAGATTGCAATGAGTACAAATACACTCTGTGGCCACGTAATGAATCTACTAAAACCTGCAAACATTTTCTTGGTTTACATGGTATGCCAGAAATGTTTTATGTGCAACTGAATTGCCCAATTGGATTTACTTTACAAAAGAGTAAACAGGCATGTGATTGTGATCCGATTTTATCATCTAGTTTGCTATTAATTACTTCTTGTAACCTAGATGATGGAACTATACAACGTCCAGCCCATAGCTGGGGATCACTGATGTTGCTCCCAAAGGCCCATTCTCCTATGATGTGTCCCCTTATGGTTCATACTGTTTGCCACACTTGTCTTATCTCAACCTGTCCATTCCTGACTCACGGTGTCAGTTTAACAGGTCTGGTGTGTTGTGTGGACAATGTCAATATGGCCTCAGTACAGTATTTGGTTCATCATGGTGCCATGAAATGTTCTAATGTTTATTTATTAAACATTATACGTTTGGGAATAGCTGGTATTGGTTTGGTACTAATACTTTTCATTTTCAACCTCAGTGTTATTAATGGAACAATCAACACATTCATTTTCTATGTAAACATCCTCAACATTAACATCTTTACACTGTTTCCAAGTTGTAAACCACAGGTAGCTTGCTCACTACTTTCATTATTCAACCTTGATTTGGGTATCACAACATGTTTCTACAATGGAATGGATGATTATGCTAAAGCATGGCTGCAATTGGTGTTTCCTTCTTATATGCTAACAATTGCTCTTTTGCTTATTATCACCAGTTGCTATTCCATTAGAGTACAGAGATTAACTGCACAACGAGCACTACCAGTATTGGCCACACTGTTTCTATTATCTTACACTAAAGTACTACAAACAGTATGTAAGGTCTTGTTTTCTTATGCTAAAATTATTCACCTCTCTTACAATACCACAGAATATGTGTGGTCCATAGACACTGTTGCTCCACTACTTGGATTAAAATTTACACTAATTTTTGTTATTTGTTTAGTTATTTTCTTCATTTTGATGCCATTTAATTTTGTGCTGCTGTGTACTAGGAAATTGTCATATTTTAAGTTAGTGACTATGTTCAAGCCATTGCTTGGTACATATTTTAGCTCTCACAAAGACAAAGTGTACTATTGGACTGGTCTTCAGCTTTTAGTTAGGGAAATTGTCCTTGCTTTATCAGGTCTTCTTAAAGATTCCAACCTGTTGGCTATTGTCATATTGCTGTGTGTGCTATTATCTACACAAGAGACCATTTAAAGATAAATTCAACAACATCCAAGAGTCACTTTTGTTGTTAAACTTGCTAATAGTACATGTGGCTCCTTTATACAAAGATGAATCAGTACGCCTTACAATAGCACAAATAACAGCAGTTATTGGTCTCATATACCTGATAATGGCAATATCATATCACTGTGTAATGTTCAAGTGGAAGGGCGTTGTTGATAATTATGTCAATAGATTGCAATCAATCGTTCACAAAATGAAACACATGAAAAAATGTAACAATTCAAATAGCATTACAATGGATGATTTTAGGAGCAGGATTACTGATGTTACTTACAACTACAAGGAATTTAGGGACTCTTTAATTGGGTATGATGAATAACAAAAACATACTACATATATATGCAAAATAATGTTAAATGACTATATGTAGGTACCTGTGGCTGTACTGTGCATATGTACAAATATATACACTATTGTGTATTTGTAATATTTTTCATTTATTTGTGCTCTTCATAACTCAACTTAATAGCTCAACCATTTGATCTTTATGATGATAAAATCTGTGAATATCCAATTCCTAGCTACGTAGTTGTTAACACAGTGTATTAATCTGTACTACTGTTTTGTGCACATGTTTATTTTACAACAATATATTAATTTTTGTGTGCATGCTGGAGCAGCCGTGTGGTAGAGCAGGCCAAAGAGTGAGGAACCAACTTTGACAACGAATCATACATGTAGTATGAATTTGCCGGAAGCTTAAAAGATATGGATGTCATTTATGGGTTGTCCATAGAAAATTTTATTACATGAAGCTCTGAGAGAGTATTTTAGATGATTTCACTATGTTATTACAAATGAATTAAGCAGCTACTGACAGTTAATGTAAAAGTGAGAGAGGCTGATTGCTCTATTAGAATATGTCTCGATCTTTTCTTGCAAGCATTGTCCATGCACTGAAAGTGAGAGGGCTACATATGCCCACCTCCGCTCTCCTGTTTCCACTGCCTATATGTGTGCTAAAAGCATATATGCATTTCTGTATCTAGTGCTAGCATCCATGAGTAATTGCAGTGTGACAGTGTCTAGAGTTGATTCGGAGAATCCAATATAATTTTACCAGTGGCAAAGAATGTGGGAAATAGAGTATAGGTTATTTGGGCCTGCACGGGTATTCAAATAAGTCATTGATTATCCTGTATTTAATCGTGTTGGTATGGAGTATAATTAGGACTGGTAAATAGCTGTTAGTCTTCACAATTCTGTTCAAATAAAAATTACTCTGGGCTGTACTGATCATGATGTCAGATGCATGTCCTTAAGCGAATTCACTTGTCGATAAAATTATGCTCCTGATCTTGTGGAGTTGCTGGCAGTGACTCTTGAAATCATCTGTTAGTGATTTTATGCATTAGTAGATCTTATGCATGAGTAGATTTTATGCATGTTAGTGATTTTATGCATGCATCCGGGGGGTTCAGGAACCCCCCTGTAAAATTTAGACTTCTGCAAGCAGGATCTTAGCGGCACACCATTTAGTGTGGCAGGACAAAATGAGTGAGTAATATAGTGTAAGGGCGCAGCACAACAATTGATAAAGCTTGCATTCATCTCTCAGGGAAGGATTCACAGAGGTAACATGAGCCCTGTTCAAAACTTGTTATAAGGGATCGATATACTCTAATAGAGCAGTCAGGTATACTCTAATAGAACATGCATGTAAATATATCCATGTCCATATGAAGTTTTTCAGACATTCTAACATTAAATGCAAAACTTAGCATGACCTTATGCATAGATAATATGTGACCGGATTTGACAAAACCAGGCTTCCACACACATCCAAATTTATGACTTTGAAGGACCATAATTCAGTATGAAAGTGAGCTATCAGTTTCAAATTTGGACTTGTTATTACATAAAGCAATGAAAGCATTGTGTGAAAATTGTAGGGAAATAGCATACTGCGTTGTCAAGTTACTATAGCAATTAAAGTCGAAGAATTGGATGTGTGTGGAAGCCTGGTTTTGTCAAATCCGGTCACATATATACCTTACCGGTAAGGTATATATTATCTATGCCTTATGCTGCTATAGCTTTGGTGTGCAGTGTTTAAAGATATAGAGCTCTAGTAATTTATCACTTGTGTTATGCAAAATGAATTCATACTATGCATATTTGTATAGTTATATTGTTTTGATTGTAAGTCATTCCATTTGTATCAGTGGATTCATGGCTCCTATACCACAGTGAGATATACCTATCACTTACAGATTACTATATGTGTCTCTGTGTTAAGCTGTCTGTTTCCACTAGGTGGCTTTATCTAGTACTACCTTCATCCCAGGGGCACTTATATGCATCATAATTAATGTACTTTTGCATAAAATATAGCAATTTGCTGAGTTTTGATTCATTAAAATATTGACAGTCTCTCAGCAGCTGGGGGCTGTGCCCCCAGACCCCTGCTTCTGGTAACTCAATGCTGGTGCTGGAACCCCCCTTCAAAAAATCCTGGCTACACCCCTGCTAGTTGGATATCTTCTGAGAGACTTCCTAGGTTTAAATTTGGGAGCATTTTTGATAGCTAGCTATTTAGCTAAAATGCATGGTTTGCAAAGCATAATATTGGTTAGTGTTTGATGGTAAACAAAATAAGGTAGCATTGTTATAATTTACAAAAACTTTCAGTTTATGACATTTGATTGTGACTAGTTTATGACATTTGATTGTGACTGCTTTATTAGAGTAGTGGCTGCTCTACTACTCATTTTTCTTCACAGTGTGCTTATAACTGTAAAGTGCATTTACAACTGTTGTCTTTTCAGGGGCAGATCCAGACTTTTTAAAAGGGGGGTTCCACTCTGGAATTGCAACTTCAGCCCAGCTATAAATCAAAGACCAAAAAAAAAGAAAAGGTCATCACCTGCTGACAATAGCTGCCCCTCACCATAGATACCTTCACCAATTATATTTCCTTATTTATAATTCCACATGTACTATATACTGCTCCTCTTAGAATACTGTGACTGCTCTATTAGAGTATCTCGATCTTGACTGCTCTATTACAGTATTTTGAGTAAGAGAGGCTCTTTCAAGGAGGGTTCCATGGAACCCTTTGACCCCCCCCTCATCCGCCCCTGCTTCTATTTGCCAGCCTGCTGGCTTTCTGTACTTCTGAATACAGTGTGAATGCATGATTCCTATTTCTGGTGCCAATACAGTCCTGTACCAAGGGGGAGAAAGAGAAGGGCCGGGGGGATGCCCCCCTTGGCGGCTTGGCCCTCCTCAGATCCGTCTATGGTGACAGGGGTGTTGGTCACCCCTGGAGAAAAAAAAGTAAAAAAGATAGATGATGTAGCATTGCTGTATAGGTTCTCGCTAAGGGATTTTTTGGAAAAACCATAATACTGTATATAAATCTATGCTGTAAGTACTGAAGTACAAAGAGAATTTGATCACGTGTGTGATCATGTAGTGATCACGTGCGTTTGACAGATTGGCCTTCGTGGTGAAGCGGAAGCGGTTCAAGTATGGACAGGAGTTTCATCTCTGCTTCAGGTGTCATTAATTTGTGTAATGCCACGGGAAAAAAAGCTTGCATACAATGCATTGTGTGTTAAACGCCCTTTTAACTTTAAATGATCAGTGCAGTTGTCAGACCACAACGTTGACACTTTAGTAACAGGGTTGTAGAGATGCTTGCTGCTTGCGATAATCATATGGTTTCAGCTTACTGCACTGCATAGATCTAGCTACTATAGACTGGTTGCCTTTTTAAGGCGTGGTCGTTTTACCGTAACCTTACCGCATACTTTCCGAGTTTTCTATGTCAAAAATGTGTTTAGGGTTTCCAACTCAAAATAGGAAGGTGCTTACTTTTGCAGTTTCTGGAGATTTTCACACACAGATTGACCTTTAAGATAAAGCAAACATGTGTTAATTTACCATTGGATTGTTTGTAGCATTGGGTATCAACGTAAGCTTAACACACAAAAACAACAAAAAGTGGTCACGTGACCAAAAATACCTTAATGGTTATATCGGACAGCTTATTGAAAAAAAATCATTGTATTTTAGGGTGATCTAAGTCACAAGTATTGTATTTCTTAAGACTTCTACATCTTGGAGTGCTATAGCACATCCTGTATAGCTGTAATGGGATTGTTGGTCACGTGACCACTTTTTGGATATTTACAGTATAAACTGTACCTTATATTGAAAGAAATAGACAGTTTAATCAAACGGTACGGTCGTACCATTTAAGTAGGAATCCAGATGAAATTTCGCACGCCGCCCAAAATTCCGCCTTTAAAAATCATCCTAGAGATATCTTACAAGACGAAAATCACTTTTACGGAATAGTACTAGTCCATATAATACATAAAACAGCATTAAATACAACAAAACACTTACAGGTGACCGGATACAGAATTTTTAAAAATCGCCAAATCTTGAATTTTAGACTGACTGCCTAACTGACTGACTGCCTAACTGACTGACTGCAGTCGCAAGCCTAGAGGCCAATCGAAGCAGTGCACTGCCACCATTTTACGCCACAAGAACAAACTCACCAGTGGGATGTGCCTTTTGGGGTTGTGCCCTCTGCGTCTTGTCTTTTCTTTTATCTTCAATCAGGTTGCTTGTCTTCTTCATTCAACGAAACCATATCAAGTCGTTAATTTTCCGTATCAACGCTTTCTTTAAGCAGCATAATAGACGCCACAAGATTATTTAATGCGCTTAGACTATGCTACTGTACAGAGGCATAGATTTTATATTCCTTACTTATATAACCTATAACATAGGCTACTGTACGGAAGTACCAGTACTAGATAGCTTTCATGATAGGTCACAAGATCCCGCCCATTCTTCATTCTACGCATTATTGATCTATCAATTGAAACCACAATGACACACCCCTTTTACGCTAGCTGCATTTCAGTGACCACACACCTTCAATTTAGAAGGCTGACTCGAGATACTCTATAATCGATCAAAACCATGCCTCTTTTTAGGCAAGCGCACATCTTTGCAGGCTGACTCGAGATACTCTAATACAGCAGTCATCCTAATAGAACAGTCACATGTTTATAGCTGGTTGTATGCCTTAACAAAACAACTAAACAAACTAGTATATTAAAAATTATAAATCTAAAAATGAAGTAAATCTAAAATCGATAAAAAGTAGTAAAACAAGAGATGAATGACGGTAGCTTTTACAGCATAGCTCGGTGGGAAATCCCTACTTTGGCATTGAACACAAAATAATTGCTATACCATGTCAAAGTAGAGATTTCTCACCAAGCTATGCTGTGAAAACTACCATCATTCATATCTTGTTTCACTATTTTTTATTACTTGGGTTTCTACTTCATATTTAGATTTATAATTTTTAATATACTAGTAAATATTAACACCTGTTTGTTTTATCTTAAGGTCAGTCTGTGTGAAAGTCATCAGAAACAATGAAAAAGGCTGAGGCATCATCCCATTTTGCAGTGGAAATCATATATGAAGGGATTTTTGGTCACGTGACCACTTTTTAGATATTAAATTGTGCTGATATTGAATGCTGCAAACAATCCAATAACAAATTGGCACTTGTTTGCTTTATCTTAAAGGTAAATCTGTGTGAAAACTCCAGACACAACAAAATGAGGCACCTTCCTATTTTGAGTGGAAACTCTAATGTATTATGGCCAATGGCCGGGGAAAACAAATGTTTCGGTTAACTTTAGCATGTTAGTACTAGCCAGCTTTTAGAACAGAAAGTATGTTATAGTATTAGGTTTGAGCCAAAACATATCCAACGCGTAAGGTTAAGGATGAAAGAGAAGGTGATTTCCTCTCAATCTCAGGTTTTGGAAAAGCGATAAAACTCACTGAAAACATTCTTCTTAAGACCTCGCTACTAGTCAGAATGATAGATTGGGTGGTTTTAAAACGTTTTGTATCTTTAAAGAATCCATACTGTTTGCTAAGCTATTTTTAACAATGGGTTTTTGTTGACTTCTTGACCAACATTTGTAACACGGAAACACGCATTTGCTCGCAAAGGACACACCCTAAAAAGGAAACCCATCTAGTATGTACAAGTTGAGCCGCTTGAGTTGAGCTGGATCCTCAAAAAACAGCTAAAAATTTTTTTTTCTCAAGAGAGTAAACATTTCAACCAACCAGATGATTAATGGTGATAGCAAAGGTGTCAACAACAGACATGTACAGTTTGGCTCTATTACAAGTCTGGGAAAGGGCTTTAATAGACACTGCATGGCTTTCCCATAGGAAATGTATGGTGAAAATTTTGATTGGCCATAAATATTATGTCAGACATTTGAACAAAACGATTTTGAAATATTTTTAGCGGGTCAAGCAGTACTACTAGTGTGCCAAATTTCAAGATTGTGTGTAATTCCATCCATGAGTTATTAAATGTTTTTGAGGATCCAGCTCAATGTGTACATACTATAGTTAGGGTCCGCAATCTGAAAATAAACTTTTAATTGATCTCCCTACCATTGTGGGATGTTCATTGTAGTATCCCATTGCTAGATCCACCATGAAACCGGAGGCGTCTTCACAGAAATATCGAATTTAATATTTTTGTGAGATGCAAAATTTATTTTTTAAATTTCGTGCTTCACACAAAGGACTGGATGAAACCTGCTACTTAAGCCAAATCATATCCAAGGTTGTTGTAGTTAAAAAGTACGCACAGTAATATGCAAATGATTTGCTGGGTCAGCACAGGGTTGTTTTCTTTGAAAAAACAGACTAAGAAATACGAATTTCAAACTGCCCTAGCTATAGCTACCACTGGCAGGGCAAGAGAAACCAACCAAAGCAAGCCAAAAAAATGCACAAAATCTTTCATTTTTGATTCGAGCTGGGTGGAGCTCCTGGTGAGCTGCTGGTATACTGTATCATATGAAATCACAGGAACACCGACTGCTGCTACTACCAAATGTTTTGGACCATCATTTATAATCATTCTATGCACCACTTTGACACCTCAGATTAAAGGAAACCACAGGGTTATATATCACATATTGCCCTGACCACAGAGCAATATCTAGATATCGCCCTGTGGTTAGGGCGATATCATGACATAGCCCTGACCACAACTGCCTTTGATGCTGAGGCAGCTACAAAGCATCAGTTCCCTTTGATTATTTATATAGAGATACTTAAAGTTTTGCATTGTGGGTTTGAGTTAAACATGTTGATTTAGTTAGATGCATTGTTGTGAAGCAAAAAGAATTGAGTGAGTCAGCATTGCATAGTTCAGTTACAAGACATCACTAAATAATCATTTTTGAAATGTGGGGATTGTTTTTCTAGAGTACATTTCAACTGCATGAAAAGATGCCTCAAACATTCATAACCTTTATGTCTAAGTGTTTATTTTAGCACCTTAGGTCCACAAAGTGGTTATTTGGTTTAAAATGGTATCACTACAACCAGTGAAACCCACAATCATTTCTTTTTTGTGCCCACAATTTAAACTCACAATCGATGTTTGCAAACCTCTGTATAAAAGTAATGTGGTGAATGCAGGTTTGTCTTCCTTTATCTATTAGGTGAGCATACCAGAGTGGTATATATTACTTATACCATGACCACTCGGGGTTTGCCTGATATATGCCCATGCCCTCGGGCTTGGGCATATATATCAGGCCCGTGGCCATGGTATAACTATTAAATACAATATTAGGTGACCAGTGTGGCATCAGAAGTACTGGAAAGGACTTTGACACCCTTGTGAGAATCCTGTGTAATTAATGATGCATGAAACTTTGATGCTCTTCACCCAGATGGTGAGAAGTCTTAGATCCTTTCCAGACTAACAGCATAGACAGGCTATGCATCCAACCTTATCACAATACTGTGAAGAAGAGTTGGCTTTACTTGTCTTAGCTGGTAGGGCAGCTTGAATTCGAAAGTTAGTGTTTTGTTTTCTGATTTTAAAAGAAAGCAACCTTGTGCCGGGAACCCAGTGAATCATTTGCTTATTACTGTGCGTACAGTACTTTTAACTACAATGACTCTAGATAATATCTAGCTAAGTAGCAGTTTTATCCAGTCGTTTGTGTGGAGCATGAAATTTTAAGAATAAATTTTGCATCTTGTGAGATACTAAAATCAATATTTCTGTGAAGACAACAATCGTGCCTCCAGTTTCATGGTAGATCTAGCAATGGGATACTACCATGAACATCCTGCAGTGGTAGGGGGATTGATTTGCAAAAGTTGATTTTTTGGATTGCAGACCCTATATACTAGTTGTTAATGTTGTTATGTACCTAGCTATCAATGCAATATCATGCCCCACCCCTGGGGCAACACAGAAAATTTGACATACTGTATTCTAATATCAATTTTCCCTGTGAAGAAGCTTGTCAAATCCCCACATCACCATGTCCCCTATTTCTTAATTAACACTATTCCAAGTGGTGGTCCTAAGGCTGCCATTATCGGTATTGGTAAAACCAGGAATGGAGAAATAGGAAACAGAAAATGGGAAACAGAGAAATGGAGAATTGATAAGGAAATGAGTGGATAATCAAACTACTGTGCATGTCAATTAAGTGTAGGTGAAAGTGTCTTGCTCGGGAGGTGTCAACTGTGACAAGCTGAAATGGAGACGACGATTAGTGGTGACAGCTCTGAATCAGACCCAGATGAAGCGAGAGATGATGGCAGTGCTTGTGACTTGAACAGAGTTGACTTTAGTGTGGGTTTTTGTTGCTAGTATACTGTCGCAGTCATTGCAACAAGGAATGCCAATAGATGTGGGTAGAAAAGGAGGAGTTGCTAAAAGAATAAGACTACCACATACTCCAGTTGAGAGCAGTTCTTCACGATGTTTTGTGCAAGATAATGGTGAGCCAAACCCAAAACGCTTTACTGTGACAAGCACTGCTATCGTAACACCATACACTTCAGTTGCCACCTGCACCATTATCTGTTTCAGCAAGTGTGCACAGTCTATGGGTATCGACCAACAGACAACTGCTAATTCATCTATTTCTGTACCACTGATATCTCCTTCACAGATTCAAGATATGTTTTGTAGAAAATAATCAGCAACAGAGTTGGGGTCGTTACTCTAAAAATGTAACTAGTTACATATTACTCATACTTTTATGCGATGTAGCACGCTACAGTTATATCTTACTTACTGAAAAAGTAACGAGTTACATATTATTCGCTACTCTGAGGGCTGTAACTAGTAATAATATTACATATTACATTTGTTCATTACAAACTATAAAGTAAGTCCAACTTTCTAAATACAAGCTACCAGCCTACAACTACAAGTGACACGAGCGAGACACGTGTTTCTGTGGTGTATTTCAGCCACAAATACATACTTTGTTGTTGTATCTTGGCCTCAAGGGCACTCCCCTTACGCCATCATTCTTTTTCCATGCCTATAACGCTATCTCCAGTCTTTCCAAAATGCAATCAATCACATGCCTGGATACAATGCGCCTTAATAGGAAGCAACGCATTACATTTGTTACAATTTCCGAATGTAATATCCGTTACATATTACTTGCTACTTTGTCATGTAACACGTTATATTACTCGTTACTGTTAAAGTAATATTATTACATAACGCATTACCCCCAACTCTGATCAGCAATATTCAAAATTCCAACAGTGTGTCATTACTCCAGCTATGTCTACTCCAACAGCTTACCCTTTAATCACTGCAACTTCTTCCACTTGTTTGATTCAACATCAGGCAGCTCCAGCATTGTCTACATCTATCAACACAGTTGGTGGACAAGTTGCCAATATTCTACAACTGTTACAGTTGTTCATTAATACTAGTGGTAATAGCCAAGCTCTCCCAACTGCCTCAACTCCAAGTAACTTCCAACAGCCAGTCAACCCGTTTATTCTTAATTTTAAAACTAATCTCACCTGTGTTTGCCAGTCTTTTCATCAAAACTTTTCTTCTAGTGTTCAACTAGTTGTTGCACAAGCAGAGTGCTGTTTAGTACAGAAAATTACAACAGGAACGAACTTTTTAGGAAGAGAGTTCAATTCACACTATATCATGTTCAAATTTCTTGTCTGAAACTGGCTCGTCCTTCTTTTTCAGGATTACAGCTTGTTGTCCCTCCTGACACAAATAGCAAAACTGACACCAGAACAATCTAAGTTCACTGAACAAGAGTTACTCATTAAACTTTGATTGTGTAACTAACATGGTAATCCAGTATGTTCTACATTTTTATGGTGTGTGTATGATTATATCACTATGCTGAGAATCACAAATTTTGTCCCTACAATAGTCACAATATTGCAACAATCAGCTTAAAACTTCAGTAGCATTTATTGGTGCCATATAATGCTATCAGCCATTTCTTGCCATCTACATAATTCAGTGTTGTTTGTGTGTGGTGTAATGTTTGCTATTGTCTTTATTTAACTATGCATGTAATGTATGTTTAGTTTGTTGTTGTAATTGTTTTGTATCACTCCAACAAGGAGGAACAGCATTGTGTTGGTGGTTGTGAGTATAAAATAATAAATCAATCAATCTAATAAACTATTAGATTGATTGATTTAATTTTGCCTAGCTGGAATTCAGCAATTTACCTCAAGTATTTATAACTACATGAAAATTTTAGAGCAATATCCCTGGGTACCATGACCTGGACATTAAACAATAATAAACACCATAATAATTATTTTGCATTAACCGGTAAAAAATACAGCAATGATTTTGCAGTTAGTATAAGCTTTGAGTATGCCCCATTACGTGGACTACACTGTAGTCCAAGTATACAACAATTCAAACACTACTAAATAAAAAGCCAAAGACCATGGATCCAGAAATTAACTTCAGTAGTAATTATTGTCTTTATGTGTAGGAAATGATCGTCCTTCCTTAGGAGATATGTACAAACATGTAGTACCATCTGTAGCAGACAAGTGGAAAGGTCTTGGTGTAGAACTGTTAGACCCTTCTGTAGTGGAAGGACGTGCGTTGGAAGTGATTGATGCAAACTTTCCTCGGAGTGTTGAAGAATGTTGCAAGAGTATGCTTGAAAAATGGTATACCACACCAGATGCTAGCTGGAATAAACTCATTGATGCTATTAAAAATATTAATTTGAACTCCATTGCTAGTCAGATAGAGGGAAAGTTGAAAGGTAAGTGGTGAAGAGTAAGAAGTGTAATTATGTTACGTAAATCTGATCAGAGTTAGTAACTTTTATTCATGTAAAAACATCGCATCATGTCTACAGACAAAATGAAATTTAAGACCTTAAACCAAGTTACCGTATAGCCTAAATATTTTGAGGGCAAAATTTTCAAGGTTGAGCAATGTAAACATAAATTTTTCATGGATTTACAAGCAATCTCATATATGGAGGTCTAAATTTTTCAAGGATAAAATTTTCACTAACAACTCCAAAAACCTTGAAAGAGTAAAAATTTTCCCTCTTGAAACATTTAGGCTATACGGTAATGTTAGTAGGGCTGCAGTTAAATAGTAATCCATCAGTTGGGCGAGTCAGTGTCGCTAATTACAATTACATCACATGCACACATATGTGTGCTTATTGGAATTATACATGTGATAAGTAGCACCATGTGTCACAGTATAGTGTCACAGTAGTGGCCTGGAGTATAGACAGCTTGTAATTTGCAGTGGCCTGTACATTTACCAAATCCAACCATCATCCAAGGACGGGTGTTGTATCCAAATACCTTTAATCCTACTATCAATGTTAACCACCTATAAACATAGGTTGAAAACCAGTCTGTAGGCAGGTTAACCATTGTGGCACTATTGCATAAGCATGTTAGGGATATTCCATTAAAGGGTAATAGCTGCATTCCTGCAAAACTATAGCACTATATCTCTAGTCCACTAAAATTAATGATTATTGCTTTGAACATGATTATTTTGTAGGGAGCAGTGTGACTGAACCTTGCCAATCACCTTTGAGTTCTCACATGTGTAAATATCGACAACACTTGTGTCGCATGTATGCAAAATTAAAACTGACTTCAATGTATGAAATATTAGACTGCTGCTCCTCAAAGTACATTGATTTGACAATTAAAAAAGTCAATAAACAAAATGAAACAGAGAACAAAAAAGGCAGTGACATTGTTAGTGTGTCTGAAATGCTTAATTTTGAGGGTGGAGAAAATAAAGTAATTTTAATCAAGGGAGATCCAGGAGTGGGTAAGACTACACTTGCTATTAACATATGTAAATCTTGGGCAGAAGGTAAATTGCTGCAAACATATACAGTGATTCTGTTGTTATTACGTGATCCACTAGTACAAAAAGCAGAAGGCATTGGTGACTTGCTGATGACACTAGATGATGAGTTCAGAAAATGTGTTGCTAAAGAAATTACAGATAGCGATGGTAAAAATGTTTGTTTTATCCTTGAAGGATATGATGAATTACCTAAAGAAATACACCAGTCTTCGATTTTCTTTAAGTTAGAGGAACAACTACCAGATTGTGCCATAGTGTATACATCCCGTCCTGAAGCTTGTAACTGGCTAGAAGGTGTCGAGTACCAAATCCAAGGTTTTACGGAGACTTCAATATGTGATTATATTGCAAACACATTTAAAGTTGAAGATCAGAAAATGTTGCGTACCCAACTGGTAGATTCACATTTTGGGGCAGTGACAGGTCTGAACATCTTATACATTCCTATAATTTTAGCGATAGTGTGTATGATTTTTAAACACAAGAAAGATGTACCGAAGACACTTACAGAACTGTACACTTTGTTTTGTTTACGTTTGATACTCAGACATATCAGTAAACAACACCCTGATAATCAAGTTACTGCACTCCGATCACTAGATCGTCTTCCAAATTTTACTCAACTGTGTTCCTTTGCATATAAAGCTATCAAAAACAAAAAGCTTGTATTTACATCACAAGATCTTGAAGATACCTGTATTGCTGACATTCAGAACAATATGGGTCTATTAGTAGCTGCTCCTAGTATTTCAGAATTTGGCATTGAAACGTCTTACAATTTCATACATAAAACAGTGCAAGAATTTTGTGCAGCATGGCACATTTCTAAAGCATTATCCCCAGAAGATCAACTTGACTGCATAAACTCTTACTGGCATGATAATGACTACAGGATGGTGTGGATGTTTTATTCAGGTATTACTGGACTGAGTAACAGGGAAATACTAAATGTTATGCTGCCATATAAACTAATGAGCTCCTGGCTTACTTCAAAGACAGTACGACTTTTGATTGATTGCATTTATGAGACACAAAACCCTGAAGTCTGTCAAATAGTAGGAGATCACCTTGATGGTAGGCTGATTGATCTCAGCAGATCATGGATAGCTAATAGCTATTTCCTCATGCAGTACCAAGAAATAGAATCAGTATACTCTACTACTAATTTGAGTCATCAAATGTTTCAAAATTTGAAAACATTATTGGATAATTCAAATTATGATAAGGCCCTTAGTTTTAGTTGGTCAAATTGTACTATGACATTAGATTTGATTTTTGATCTTGTTTTTACAGAGCGTTGTCCCATTACTGAACTTACTATCATGGGTATGCGATTCAATTCAGCAAATGTTTCTAATTTTAAAGCTGACTATATACAGACGTACCATCACACAATATTGCATTATTACAATTATCCAACTGTTGCAACAGTTTCAAAGTAGTAAATATTAGTTTAACTATGGCAGTATCACGCTCTGTTTACCTAAAAAATTCCAATTGCTTTAATTTTCTTGGATTACGTTACTGTCACTTTGGTGCTACAGGATTTGACAAAATTGGTGAAATTCTGCAAAGTAATGAATCTATCACATCTGTTAATCTTTCTTGCACTTTTATTGAAGACAAGGGAATAGATAGGTTAGTGCATTTTTTGAGCATTACCAACAAAATTCAAGATCTTAATTTGTGTTACAACTCCATCACTGTAGCTGGTGTACACCACCTAATAAGACTGATGGGAACTCTCACCAGAATTGATTTGTCAATTAATCCTTTGAAAGATGAAGGAGTCAGTGTGCTCTTATCATCTCTCATAGCCACAATGAAGCATATTGGATTACGTCGTGTAGAGATGACATCATCTTCATGTCATATAATTGCTGACACTTTGCAGAAAGTAAACTCTATAAGTTTTACTCTACCCAAAGGTGATTGTAAAGTGATCTACGATAGTTTAGTCAATACCATCAGGTTGAGTGATATTGAAATTGAGATTGAAGATCTGTCAATGAATGAAGACATATTAAGTGTTATAGCACAAAATCCTCATATTGGAAGTTTGACACTTAGTTATGGTGAAAACATTATGTGGGTAGAAGGTACCATAAAGACATGGATAACAGGTGTAACTAATTTATTAGAACATACTGTATCACTTACAGAATTGAGTATTATAGGCTATGATGATGAGAACTATCTTTTTGATGACATACTAGTACTTGCTGATGGTGTCAAGAAAAATAAATCAGTCAAAATATTAAAGTATAGCGATAATTCAATGACAGTGGATATTATGTTAAAGTTTTTGGAACGACTAACAGAGGCTTGTACATTAGAGGAAGTAGCAGTTACAGTGTGTGTTGATCCTGATGACTATCATGATTGTCAATGCTTAGCAACTGTAGAGAAAAATGTTCGACAAATTAATAACAATAGGAAGCTAAATGGCATGTCTGCACTCTATGTAATAATTAATGAAGATCTCAGCTATTAAATGATATCATTCAAGAAGTGCTTTCAATTTTCAAGACACTAAACCATAATTATTTCAAAGTTTTGCTTTTGTAATGTGTAATGACATCATTGAGTAATTGCAAGTACACTCAACTGTACCACACTTGCATGTATATAGCATACAGTTTACACCTTGTCCATACGATGACACACAATTATATCATTTTGTAAGTATGCTCACATACTGTCATTCATTTTATTGATATGTAAGATCCAGTATTAAAATATTTTCATAAAACTCACACCAAAGGCTGCAGCACATGTTACTGTCAGACCTTCAGTGTGCCACTGTAAAGCTTTAACACAGAGCAAAATTTATGTAAGGTGAACTAAGTATAAGTAACTTCTTTATAAACATGAAGAGGAGGTATTAGCCAATTGCAAGGTGGAGCTGAGGTTTCTATGCATTATTCTAACATTAGCTCTGAAGTAGTGATATACTACAAAGATGCTAGTTTCCATGCAATGGTGGTGGTGATGTTGATTGGTGGTTAGCCACAAATCTATATATCTCTTACTTCCAACCTGAGCACAACATTAAATTCCATTCAACATTCCGTACGTTCTGGCTCAATCAGTATTATACAGCACCGAACTAACTTCAGCTATCATAGTGTCATGATCACATAATAGATGTATGTTTATGATGCAATGGGGAATATTAATGTCTTATTTGCAGTATATATTGCTAAAAACCCTCACTTTCTGCAGTATTTATCTGTTGGCAACTGTTGAGACTAATGACATTGTTTTCCATTATACATTTTGGCAGTTCCATTTGATATGTTTCCGCATCTAATAAAATTATATGCTGTTAGTCATCAACTGTTCTATTAATTAATTGCAAGTTTAGCCCTTGTTAAACATAGTTAATATTATGACATACACTGGATAGAACTGTAATCTATATAACCCATGCGCATCCCATTCACGTAATCAACTTTGGAGGTAAAATTTAAGGCGACAAAAATTTAAGGAAGGAAGATAAAGTCTCTCCACCCTCCCACCCATGTTTGGGGTACTTAGGCGTGAGTGGGGGAGTAAGAGTAATTATATTGGTAGATATGTAAGTGGTTAAAGTTACATATCTCTAAACATGTAATACAGGTGTATGAACACCCGCTTTTACAGAGTTGTATGTGTACATGTTTCACAGCTGTATATATGCACAAGTGTTGGTTTTCTGTACACATATAATAGCACAGGTACAGCATTGTACATGTATTATAAATATGAACATGGTAATGCTGTGTACGCATTGATGCACTCATTGTAATGGCATATGTGTGTAATCATTGAGGTGCTGGTTTAAAATAAAATATCGTAAGCAGATGTATGTAACCATTTACACAAAAGCATGATAAAATGATGAAGGTTGAATTGTGTATATATACTTGTGGTTACGCCTCAGCATTACAACTAATATTAGGCTAGCTACATCAAGCAGGTTGTTCAGTGAAAGCTACAGCTGTGAGCAGTAAAAATGTGGTATGAGGTCAGCTGGTGTGCGGTTAAAAATTGATGAGTTTCAGCATTTCACTAGACTCAACAGCTATAGGTTTCCCTTGCACGCACAAGCAGTGACCTCTACAAGTTAACGGTACTAGCTAATCGCTTTATGTAATCCTGTATGGTCCAGTTATCAAGGGGGTGTCACTCCGATAGGCACTGTACTACGATCTGCGACCGCGGTCAAAACTAAAGGTCAATGAACAAGGCCGATTTTCCACGAAGAACAATGGTCAAACTGTTTTTCCAGCACGGTCCGCAAAGCTTCGCGAGTAAGTAGTACACGAAAATATAGCGAAAATAAACGGAACCAGGTCAGTAGTCAAGACAAATTTTCGATGAAAGTCAACGGTCAAAATCGAAAATCGATCTTGACCGGCTTTGACCCCGGTCGCAGATCGTAGTACAGTGTCTATTGGAGTGACACTCCTCTCCATCCATTTTGGTATAGCAACATAAAACAAGATCAAGCACGTCTGCGTGCTTTATCACATTCTTCTGGCACCCGCAGTGGTTGGCTTAAAGCACTTCCACAGCCTGCTTTGGGTCTAGCTATTCCTCCTCACGATTTTACTATAGCTTTACGTTTGTGGCTTGGCATTCCTTTGTTCCCTTCTTTACCACTCTGTACTTGTCTATCTGTCATTGACCAGTTTGGTGATCATCTGCTGGGGTGCTCTCATGGTCCCTTGAGGATCCAGCGTCATAATGCTTTAGTGTCTGTTGTACACCATGCCTTGCTCCAAGATCACCCTGGTGTTCTTAGGGAGCAAGGCATTTCATCTGACCAATCTCGTCCTGGCGACATATACCACCCTGACTTTCATCTTGGTCGTCCTGCCTATTTTGATCTCTCCGTCAGGAGTACCACTCAGTCTGCTGTCATATCTTCTGCTTCTTCTCAGGCTGGGGTGGCCGCTGCTGTTGGTGAGATAGCTAAGGACAACCAATACCAGGACATTGTGAATGATAATGGAGGAGATTTTATCCCTCTTGTATGTGAGACCTTTGGTGTTTGCCCTATCAATTTTAGGATCCATTTAGCTGACAGAACAACTGTTAGAAACGGTTTACCTCGAAAGTTTGCTAGGCGCCAACTTCTCCAGCAACTGTCTGTGACTTTGTGGAGGTACAATGCGAAAATGATACTCCGCCAGTATTCGCTTACTGCTGAGGACGAATTTCCTGACTTTGACATTGGTTAAGTTAAGTACGTAGGTAGTAATAATTAAGTATATAGTTAGGTAATAAGTAGTAATATGGTGTAGTTTTCAGTATGTACGTGTGTTATGTCCCATATTCCTTTCCTATTATTGTTTGAACATAAAACAAGACAAATTCACTGCTGGGGCCACAAATGATAACACAGTCCATCTATATTTACCCCCCATCAATACCAGGATAAAGAGGCCGGTATAGCGCCCTATTAATAATCCCTTGCAGGGGCGAATCTAGGATTTTTTTTTTACATTAACATCTACAATGACATTCACGAACATTGGAGTAGTAAACACTGAGAGCGGCCATCACAATCCAAAAAATTCCCCGTAGACCGGCATCCCCTGAAAAAATCCTGGCTCATTCGGACAAGCTGACGACAGAATAACTGAAGTCAAACACCAGAATTAATGAGAGGAGAAAAGCAACACGCCACACGTGTCACGTAAATTTATTTATTTTTCAGAAGGGCGGGGTGCTATGGTTGGCTACAACTATCTATGCTATATCTATGCTATATCTATGCTATCTAGGGGGTCTGGGGGCATGCCCCCACAGATTTTTTTTGCAAATTTAGCCTATTCAGTGTTAAATTTGGCTAGACTGAAAAATGATGCCACTTTGTTTAAGTGATTCACAATGCTTGTAAAGTATTGTGAGTCATGCACCTTAGTGTAATAATGATGAAATGACACCATTATTCCAGAACAGTTGTTATAGTTACTAGCTGTCATATAAGGGCACAACCAGTGACTAAAAATATATTCTTTGCATAAAGAACAGGGATGCAGCTACACATGATCAATATTTGCCATTAATTTTGTATTTGAAATACCTTAAGTTAAATTTAGCAATTTTAGAGTTTGCTAATTGATTACATCAATTCACGAATTAATAAAATTTATATGGTAAATCCATCAATATACAAGATCACCAAATTTAGTGTATTGCTTTGCCTAAGTATAGCTAGTATGCTTTACAGTCAGTCTCTCATGGTTCAAACTATAACGTCCAAACAGTAACAATGAAGAGAGCTGGGCTTGAGAGGGCAAGTATACACTCACCATGCAGTGTGTAAAGTACGCATACGTAGAATTTTCCAGCTAGGGGATCTGGGGTGATGCTCCCTCTGGAAATCTTTGGAATATAGCTACGTATCACAAAATTGAATCTGGAAGCTATTTTTAACCAATTGTACTGAAAGATTGTGGGGGTACAAGATGGATGAGTTCAGTTGTAAGCTATTTTAGAAAAACAGAACTACACTTTTAAATGCTAAGGCAATACATAATAGTGGATTGTCAAAGACATACACAGGATTGGATCTTAAGGTCACTGTAGAGATTTAAAATGCACACAAAAAAACTTCAACTTCGTAGCATATATAGCCACAGACTGTTTTGCTACCATTTCAATCTGACTTTTTACAACTATATGGCCCCATCACCATTATTAATTTTTTACAACCAGAGTCCAAAGTCACTTACATATACAACTAGTTTTTGGCAACAACTAACCCCCTTATAATGTGACAGCATAATTGCTGTAGTATCATTTGAGCTTATAAAGTTGAGCTTCAAGGGGTTTGGGAGTGCAACCCTGTATGACATTATAAGTTTCAATTGATGCTAGATTCAGATCAGATAAATGCAGCATGAAACTTTGGTATATACTGATAAAGCAGAAACAAACAGTTCTCAGATACTACAGCCTTGTTACAAACTGACCTGCCTGTCCAATTTGTTTTCAAATTCCAAGAACACTGATTGTAACTGTATACATGCTAAGAAATTAACTGTATACATGCTAAGAAATTAACTGTTTTACTTAAGCATGTCAACCCAAGCATCAATGTAGCAACAACTGAAAATACCCACTATAGTATTAAATTATTAATTTTGACAGAAGTTGTTCTCAGAAAGTGATTAGTATATGGCAGGATGCTTGGAGCAATGGTAAGATAGCAGTGCACAAGTCAAGAAAACACACTGGCAACTTCTTGAAAAAACATTATGATGGATGTTCTGTTAGAGTAGTACCGTTCTATTAGAGTATTTCAATTTTTAGCAGCTTTTAGATTAAGTCTCACTCCAAAAGTATAATTTGAACCCCTCTTAGTAATTCTAAGTAAAGATTAGCCATTCTCCCTCCTCTTTCGATCTTTTCATTGCCCATGCATACGTATAAGATGCAATTGCATTTATACTGCAACTTCTAGAAGCTTCCTAGCTTGCACATGGAAAATTTTTGAAGGGGAGGTCCTTCAGCACCCCAAGCACCCACCCCCCCTAAATCTTCCCTTGCCTTGCTCTCCCACACACTTTTTGGTAACTTTTCTATTAGTGTAGAAATAGGCATATAGACACAGTGAACACTGTCAGGTTAATAGCAAAATCTAACACACTACTGTGTCACCCACTGGGACAACCATGTCCTGCATTGGTATTGACATTTGCTATCCTAGTCCATCCTCCTCCAATGCTGGCACAAGTGGGAATATATACATATATAGCCGCCTGCAGGTGCTGTCATAATACAATAGATCCATTGATTGTTATTCATGCGATAATACTTAGGTTTGTCACCAGTTTCAGGATGATTGTTATTGATATTCAAACAAGATGACCCAGTGTCATTACACAATACACATCTGCATTGTCCAGCAGTGGTTCATTAATATCCTGGCCTATTATAAGTCTTATGACTGGCTGGATTCATATTGTAGATGTCCTCACATGACTCACCAAGAAAATAGTGTTCATGAAACTGTTGCATGCAAAAACAGAAGGAAGGTTGCATTCAGTAAAGAAATTGTGCATAACTATTTCAAGTGTTTGAATAAACTGCATTTATTTGTGTGGGCAAGCAAAAGTAATACATCTATCCAGCAAGTAGGAGTGGACCCAGTTTAACGTGCAAAGACTCAGCTGTGATAAGACTCAGCTAATAATTAGTGGGAGTTACAACTGACTCTGATCAGTTGCTATGGAATATGTCTAATCCCATTTAAGTCCAAGAAAACTAACATGGCTGCAGGTTTGAGGCTGCCTGGGTCCAGTCATAGAATTTTTTCTCCTTTCTAAACATATCTATTATAAGATAACATCTTTAAACAGATACGTAGTAGCAATTAAGTGTCTTACAGACCTTTGTGCTCATAGTCCCTCATACATAATGTATTTGTGTAGATTACTGGGTATTCATAAGTTTTTGTATGTACACAAGTGTCTTGTCATCTTTAAGACCAAACTGTTGTAAATTAAAAGGATTAACTGATTATGCTATATTGCTAAAGAGTTATATGTGCATAACTAGGCTTCAGCTATTTTGAGACTTTTATGTGCTCTTAGTATGATAGATACATTGGCATAATTACACCAAATTATTTGTGTTTTTATACATTATAACAGTTTAGAGGGTGTTGTGTGCTTTACTTTCTAAAATGGGCCATCCAAGTATGTGGAGACACCTCTTAATCTATTCCTATGCATTGCTGCACAAACATTAGTTATCAGTCAGTAGACATAAACCAAAGGATACAGGATCTCTGCCTACATGTACTGATGTTGTGACAAAGACTTTTATTCATTGTTTCAGTTATAGAGTAGAAGGGCATTGTATGGCATGTCAGAGTAGTAAACTGTTCATACATAGCTATTGTAGCAGTCCAACAATAAACCATTTGAAAGTGCAAATAATTCATTAACAACACCATGGTAACAACAGTGAGCAATTATTTTTCCACTATAGAGTGTAATGTATATGCCAAGCTACCAATGCAAGGGACTGACCCTTAGTTTTTACCATATAATAACAGTTGCTTCAGTTTGTTGTTATAGTATTGGCAAGAGGTCATGAACTCTTGGTATTGGTATATTTGTGGTATTTGTTACTAGGTTGCTTTCATGTGTTGATGTCATTTGTGACCGGATTTGTGAAAAGTACCTTTTTCACACACAATATTTGACCTATTTTTGAACTTTGAAGCTCCATAATTTTTTATCATGGCATATAATTGCCTGAAAATTTCTATGAGTGCAGCTACAGACATGATCAAGTTAGTCAGTATAAGAAGTCAAGTATTACATGCTGGTATGTAAAATGTGTGGAAAGGTACCTTTTCACAAATCCGGTCACATTTTAAGGTTTCTGAACTAAAGGTGTCTTGTACAATTATTATAGGAAGAAAGCATAAAAATTTGATAACGATAATAAGTTATGTGCTAGATAGCTACGTATAATAATACTTTTATATGTTCATATGTTACTGACAATATATGTATCCATAACAAGTGCTCTATATAAAAGTATTATGACATGAAGTTCCAAGTATTGTGTGTCCCACATGCACTTGCAATGCAGTTCACAGTAACTATGTGATGCTATACAACTTTACTTCTAATGTATTGTGTGCATGGTGTTTGCCAATTCATACTCTACATGGATCTGTTATCACCAATATTATGCCCAAACACATCACAGATAAGTCTGCATTGACCATTGTGAACAACTTCAAACAGCCAGCTAGTTATTCCATATGACTGAGCCTGTGAAAATAGGGCATGTGGGCACAAAAAAATTGCCTGCATCTGCTTTATCAAACTTTCATTAGCTTCTTATCATGCCATGATGCTATGGCCATACAAATTCCAGTACTCATAAAAAATTCAATTGGTGTTAAAGTTACAGAATGCAGATTTTTAATGTCAGTATTGAGATTTTATCTGTTATGTAATGTGATATAGTTTGTGCCCACATGCCCTATTTTTGCAGGCCCAATCACGGATAATAATTCAGTTGCAACAAGAATAATTTTGGGGGATTGCCTCAATGTCTCTATACTGCAATGGCATGACAAATTAACGAATGTTTATAGTTATTTATAAAGGCTTTACATTTACAGCACAAGTGCTGAAGGTCTGTAGGACACTTAAATCCTACAACCTGTTAAAAATTGTTCCATAAAGTAGGTTTGAAAAGGTGGAGAAGGAGAAAAATTCCATGACTGTACCTGGGCAGTCTCAAACCTGCAGCCATCTGATTAACGCTTACAGGAGTCTACCAGGCAGTCAGGATGTTTTCTCCTTGCTATAAAGCATTTTACATGATGTCACAAAATTGCCAATGTATATGTATGGTCATAGCTACTTTTAATTTCTATTTTACAGTCTACTACTAAGATTAACAACTCCCATAAGCAATAGTTGCAGTGATTTAATTAATTGATTAAAATTGCCTTACAATTCATTCTATGGTCGTAGCTACTTTTAATTTCTCTTCTACGTACTACTAATTAATGATTAAAATTGTCTTAAAATTCTATAACTTTCAAGCACAGATTTTTGAATTGCAGCCTTTTAGCTACTACATAGTTCTTTTTTTAAATGTCTCTCATTTTCATTCACTATTTCCTTAAATTTCTTTCAATCCTTTTTCACAATTAATTTAATTTTAGTTATCAATTGCTTCCAGCTCATGATATAGAAAATTTCCTAAGGGAGCATGCTCCCAGACCCCTAGTTGGACCATGTGCTATATATGCATATATGCATATATGAGTGTGAAAAATCCGAGAACTCCTTGGTTACCCCCTCTACTGACACTTCACCACACAAGCCCTCTCCTGACTATAACTATTTGGACATTTAAGTTTTGAGTCATGTGATATAGCACACAAAATACTTCAAAAGACAAAATTATGCAGATTCACTTACTATCAATTATTTGTAAAAAATACCCACTTCTCTCACATCCTGCTTTAAGTTAGGGCTAGTTGTAAAAGCAGTCTTTTAGCCACTGGATATGCATGTATATTGAAAGAACAATAGTTTGAATAACAACAATGGGTGACATATGTATGTGTGGGCTGACTGCGTATGGTTCAAATCATTCAAAGAAAATCTTGGGAAATAAAGCCCTAAAACAAACCACTTCTGACAGGTTTCAAAGTAATTGTCAACAGTATAGCTCAATTAAGGGATTTATTTAAGATGGGATCAATTTCCAGGAAAATAACCTACTTAATAACCACCTCATCACTTAATAAGACTGTATCATTACAGTAATCATGTCAGGTAGTATGCATCCAGTCCGGCCACAATAGTAAGACTTCCACATTATTCATAGTCTTGTTATTGGGCTAGCATCATTGTAGTTCAGCATTGCATACATGGTTTAAGAATTACATTCATAACATATTCTACTATGTAATTTACTTATAATAAACACAACTGTATGCTCCAATTGTTTAATCATGTAATAGACTTTTCGCAAGTGTAAATGTGATCCAGCATCTTTTGGTATCTGTTGCATTCAGCTTCAAATTGTAGTAAACTTTCCATGTACAAATTCAGTCCAGTATTATTTTATTTTATTTTATTAAGGCTTTACAGCACAAGTGCTGAAGGTCTGTAGAACACCTGGTCCTACAACCTGTTTATGCTAAAAGTGTTTGAAAATATTCAGAAATATATGTACAAGTAATAACTTGCTGTGACTATTTTTGATCAAGTGGTTTGGTACTGTACAACAAGTTTAATCTCAAACTGATAACATATTATGCATTGAATAGTCAATAGTATATTACCTTGTAGTTTAGAGCTGCAGTTTCCCAAGAAACTGAATTGATAAAATGTCAAACAATGGTTAAGGTGATTTTCTTAGCTTGATAAAGTGATTTCTATGTATATTGTGTTTAGGGAAGTGCATGCAATTGATGGTGCAATATGGCCAGGGTTCAGCCTATAAAAGCAGCTCTCACTCTGTGCTATATAGTTCAAACCAGCTAGTGTGACTAACTGAGTGTGCTGCAATTATTTCTTCAATCAAGATGACTGGGATTGTTGCAACAGCAAGTCTCATAGTGATAGCACTCATATATAAAGGTGAGAGTTTAAACGTAGATTTAACAATAATATCAGATTATTTTAACACTGCATGTTCATATAGGAGATGCTAAAGTTGAGCTTAATGTTTCTAGTACTCTTTACGATGGAGAAGTAGCCAATGGAAGCTGTATTTTTACAGGAGCAAAAAAACCCATGTACATACGCATCAGTGGGATGGGTCCAAATTGCACAGTCAATGAAGCGATGTTAATGGGTCCAGCTCTACGACATGCAAACTACATTAACAACTTCAAGATTACCTGTTTAAAGGGTAACATTTCTTTTGACTTGGAATGCAACACAAACAACAAGAATGAAATGATCAGTAAACCAGTTCAAGGTATATAGCACAGCATACATAGAATGATTTTATTACTGTCTTTACACCTACAGTGATATCTAAAGATTCCAAACCAACAATAATCAGCAATCCAGTTAATGCTACTGTTACTAGACCTGGTCTACCCATCACTTTATCATGTGAAGTGTATGGTGATCCAAACCAATACTGGGTGGGATGGTTGTATAAAAGTTCCATCATCCAAAATGGAGATGATGATCACTCTGTTTCTGTGTCTCCAAGTTTCAGGTCACTACAAGGCAAAACCCATCACCTCACTGTCCACTCTGTGAAACATGATGGCAAATATCAGTGTCTAGTGTTCACTATAGGAGATGGAAGTGTAGTAGATCAACTAACCCATCAAGTGACTATCAGTAAAGGTACACAAGTGATATTTATGTTTATGGTGTCATCTTCATATTCTCCAGGAGATAGTAAAACATCATCATCATCATTGCTGGATGCTGTGTCTAAATTTTTCTCTTAAGGAAAAACTCCTCAATATACATGTACTTGCACCACATACAGTGTAGTTAATACTGTACTGGTGTATAGCTATACAATGGTATGAATTTTTTTGCAACTGAAAGTCTGTAAAATATGTACCAGTATAATATTATGAAGAGCTATATTACTGGGGAATTCTAGTAACTCCAGTTACTTCATAGATCCTGGTTATGTAGTTATTTACCAGAGAAACCAGCTTTACATGGGGTTCAAGTGTGTAAAAAATTGTGCAGAACCAAAGAAATTATGTGCAATCCAAATAAAGTTGTAGCATGATAAACATGTATGTAACTGAATCCACTATATACATGTATGTATTAAGAATTATATTTATGCCTCAAGCAACATGACAATCTTAATATTGTAATGCTTTGTTGCCATGTAAGTAATATTAAATTAACCATTTAGGTCCAAAATATCTCCTACCAGCTATATACATGTAGATGCTCCTGATTATGTTTGAACTACTTACATGTATCACATAGCTAGTATATTATTGCCCTTATAGCTCACACATTCATGTACATGTCTTGCTACTGTTGCCATTCAAATCACAACAATTACTAGTATTTGCTGGAAAAGGTGTACAGGGTGAAGTTAATTTTGTAAACGAAAAGCCTTTGACTGTTTTTCATGATCATCTACTGAACAAACCACGTTCCATTGTGATAGCTGGGACAGTATGTATATGGAAGTGATTTCTGAAGTACCACTGCCAATGCATCAAAATTGGAAATTCATTCTCAAATTTATACAATATTCTGTTAGGGGTGCCTCAAGTGAGTGTCCCAGTACTGGACCTCAATTGCTTGTCATCTTAATTTACTCAAAAACATTCAATTTGCAATCCCTTTCATTTTTTCAGATGACAATTTACACAGTGGAAACTCACACTTTAAAAATGCATTACTCTGTGCAAATCTTTGGTGTGTGGCAGTGGATGGGACCCTGATACCTGCAACTGGTTTTAATATTCAGATTCCTGTACAAGAACTGAAGTGGCCCTTACTCCATTCTAGACGATCCTACTTTTCTGTTTGTTTAGTCCATGATATCCTAATTTCCATCCTATTTAACAAGCATTTTCAATTTTCTACTACCGACACACAATCCCATCCACTAACACTTTCTATTTCCTCTAGCTATCAATCCTTACCATCATTCTTTGTTCATTAACACCCCTTTTTATGGAACTTGTTTTCTTACCATATTTTCTAGTTGTCAAATCATCTTGCATTTCACATGGCACTTCATCGTTTTCTTGTTGTGTAATTTAATTGTTTTGTTATTTTTGTATGTGTCTTATCTGTTGTAATTATAAACTTGTTCTCATGTGTATGTGTGTATGTACTTTGTGTGGGTAGCACGTTAACAAGCTATATGCCTTTTGTGTACCCCTGTCTTTTGATAAAAATGGATAATCCAATCAAATCTAATTTAATCAATGTTATTGGAAGGCTGAGAAAGATTGTGACAGGACAGCTTTCCTTTTTTTTCCTTTTCTTTCAGTCCAGAGTGATGTCATTTGGCCTACAGGGAGCCCCAGCAGCCTTTCAAAGGATGATAGACTGTTTAGTATTAATTTTCAGCAGCTTATTAAGATGATTTAGTACTGTTCAGTGAGACATGGGAAGAGTACCTTGAACATCTACACTCTATTTTGTTACGTTTGAGAGAGTCAGGAGTGACAACGAAGCTAAGCAAGTGTCAGTACGCTATGCAGCAGTGTGTGTAGCATGTACCTTGGCCATGTTGTAAGAGGTGGGACAGGGAGAAAAATTGAAGTATCCCTTGAGCAAGACACATTGCAATTACTGGATAGAACCATAAATTCTGCCAAATTATGCTTCAGTGGCAACCCCCTTGACTAATTTGACTAACCAAATAGAGTATAGTCTGGACTGAACAGTGTCACCAAGAACGGCAGAAACTGAAAGATTTATTATGCTCAGCCCCTGTTTTGAAGAGCCCACTGAAGGATAAAATTAATGACTGGGATAATCTGGGAGAATAACACCCTATAGCTTACTATAGCAAAAAACTATAACTTAGAGGGGTGCCACATTATTCCACTGTTGAGAAGGAATGTAGATTTTTCACAGACTTATTCAGGGTGTACTTTTTGGGTTATCAGTTCATTATTGAAACCTAATTATCATCAGGCTTTGTAGTGGCTGGATTGACTAAAAGACAGTAGTAATCCAAAATTGGCAAGACGGAGTTTGGCTTTGCAGCCATATAAGTTAGCAGTAGAGTATTGACAGGGACACTTAATGGTAATGCTGATGCTCTATCAAGAGTAGCAGCAAACTAGTGGAGAAGGAGGTAGGAGTGTGAGAGATTAAACACTTTAATTTTTATTGTGATTTTTATATTGCTGAGGGCAGAACCAGAGGAAATGGAAACTGAAAATTAAAATGGAAATGGTCAAATCTTTGTATAGATGTATCCTAGAGCAAACGCCTCACTTAGTGGTCACCTCTTAAAGACCACCTTTTCACAAAGACCACACAGTAATTAGGTTCTAAAGATAGCTAAGGCATACTTGATGATCTGATTGATTAGACCACTTCATGGTCACATTTTATAAAGACCACCTCTTTATAAGGTAACAAGAGTTCATAATAAAAATAGTGAGGGTGGTCTTTACTATGAATTTTATTATTATTTTTTATTATTAACACTTTACAATTCTTGATGGTAATATTTATAAGCTTCAAACATGTATTTAATGACTCATATAAAGGGGTCATTTATATTTTGCTCCACACTTCACTGGAGTCATTTGGCTATCAACATCGCTTAATTAGTTGTACCAGAATGTGTCATACAAAAATAGCCAATGCAAGTGGAATGTAGCTAGTATATGCTACAACCTACTGTATCGAAAGAAAATGAAGTCTATATATATATATATATTATAATAAGGAGATGATTACCTTAAGTGCCTAGCTTTTTTTAACTGACCTATATAGCTGTTTTGATAAAGTCATGAAATAGACATTTAAAACTTAGCCATTATCACATTATGAAGAGGTGGTCTTTGTAAAGAGGGTGGTCTTTTTAAAGGCAACCATGAAATAGTCTTATGAATTTATAAGGTCATTAAGTATATGCTTTAGCCATCTTTAAGATCTAATTACACTGTGGTCTTTGTATGGAGGTGGTCTTTAAGAGGTGGCCACTAAATAAGTGTTATACTACTGGGTACACTTATATAACAATTTGATCATTTCCATTTCTGGTGTCCATTTCCACCATTTCCAATTACTTTATTGGTGACTTTTGTAATTGCGTGACTTGTAGAGAGTGCACAGATTTTTACAACCATTGTTTATTGTGTATTGTAATTTTGTTTAGCTCTTGTGAACTGCTAGTTTAGGAATTATTGTTTATTATTTTGCATGCATGCTATATAGGATAGAATTTTATGCAAGTTTTGTACCTATAAATGCTTGAATCATTTAGTCAAAAGTCATGCAGAGAAGTTGCTTAAAACTTGGTAGTCCATACAGTGTGGCAAAGCTAGTCACGCTGTGCCAACCGGAGGATAGGATCATACAAAACACACATGAAATTATGTACACACATTATCATACTGAACATGCAAATAGTGAATACTTGGTTGTACCGTGTAGGAATGAAATTAGTTTTGTCACTACCAAGTTAAACTCAAAATGCATAACATGTACACTAGAGCATGCCCTGCACCATAAAGCAGGTACCAGTGCTTTTTATAGTACGATTTATAACGTTGGAACTCCACAAATTCAGTTGAAATCTTCAAACTATACAAGTTACCAATCAGACTTCAGTACAACAATCATGGAATTAGGTGCTGAGCCAGAATGTAATTTTACAGTAATTTATAATCCATTCTATAATTTACAACTGAAAGGGAGTCAACTAGAAGTCAGCAAAAACCGGAATCCTTTTGTTATTGCCATCAGCAACATATGTACTGCCATTAGGACTAACAGTAATCCCATTGAGTCAGAGAGAGTTAAATTTGCCACTAGCAGATCCTTGGGACTCAAAGCAATGAATAAAGTTTCCAAAACTGTCAAACATAGATACACGATGATTTCCATCTCCCACATAAACAAGACCATTTTCATCAGTGGCAACACTACAGGGATAATTCAAGTGACCTCTTTCAAACCCATGTGTGCCAAACTTGTTAATATAATGACCATCATGAGTGAATCTGGGAATGTAGTAAAGGTTATAGTCATTAACATTCACCACCAAACCAAATGGCTAATCCAACTGGGAACCAAAAGAGAAGCATGATATCCATTATACTGGAACACCGATATACGTCTACTATCCCACATATCTGACCGTTATGTGCTTTGACACCAAGTGGATACTGTAATTCTCCATTATCAGAGCCATAACCTCCAAAATGCAGCAAGTAGCACTGACATCAAACTTCTGCACTCTGTGATTAATATACAAATAGTTACTTTCATCAAATGCAATACCACGTGGATTAATGAACTGACTGGTCCTGTTACCTTTGTTACCAAAAGAATTGATCAACTGGTCTTGACCATCAAACACGTGCACACAGTGGTTGGAATAGTCGGTAACAGCCCATATTCCATTTCTGCCAAATGCAATACTGCAAAGTTTACCCATACCACCATTATTGTTCACTGTCTTGCTAGGTAGCTTTACTTCACAGTAGTTCTAAAAGTAATACTATAGGGGTTTCCCCTGATAAGCCTTCCATCCATGGATACATGTAACAAAGGGTACATAATATATATATATGTATATATATATATACATATATTACTAAATATTAGGGCTGCACCGATTCCACTTTTTACTGATACTTCAAATACCAAGTACTCAGCTGGGAAGTATCTGCAAGTACAAGTACCGATACCAAGTACCTTAAAGTAGCTACTTCATATAGTGTACGCATTTATTATATAGTACATTTCATGGTATTCTTGTACATGTTTTCAGTATGGTTCATGTTTATAATGTAGTAGCCAATCAAGATTTACAAAGAAGGAAGTCACTAAAATGCAAACCAGTGGATATTCCAGTATTCTTCTGGAGAAGTGTAGATAATATCATAATGGTGCTTACAAAATCACAAAATATTCTAATCACTTCTAGCTACCTAATTGCTCTATTAGAGTTATTGACTGTTCTATTAGAGTATATCGATCTTTTTCTCAGTAAAACGTTTTCACACATAGGTTTCAGCATATTTCAGTTATTTTGCCAGTGGCGTAGCCAGGAAAATTTTTTTACCAAGGCAAAGTCTATTCATTGAAATAATTGAGAGGGTCAGCTTCTGACTCAACTGATTCACACACACTTTCAAGATTGGGTGGTACAGCATTTGCAGGCTGACTCTCTGTTTGGATGGAAGAAATTGTTTCAGAAGACTCTGAGCATTTTCTACATGTCATAAGTAATGTTCCAGCTTAGTTAGTGCTACAGTATATGCATACCATGCATACTTCAATTTGTAATTGCACTCAACACAAAAACTGAATCAGACTACTCCAGAGATATTTTGAGTGATCAGGCCATCATGGACTGCAATGGTAGTCATAGTCATGCACACTACTTTTTCAGCATTGATCTGCTGTGATGTTTTAAGTCAGAGATTATCTCTTTGATGTGATGTTCAACTGCATGTGCTAATCATGTCAAGCTAGTGAGTCTAGTGGCATGCTCCCTTAAGGAAATGTTTGAAAATATATGCTTTTAAATGGTATGTGGAGTCTATTTTTTATTGTAACTGCTAATACATGATATGCATGATCAATTGATTAACATAAATGTAAATGATTTAGACCAAGCAGTGCAATGAGAACAGTGGCTATAATCTGTACTGAATGTTCTATTAGAGTGTATTATGATGACTGCTCTATTAGAGTATCTCGATCTTTTACAAACTCAAGTAGCTGAAAAATGATCCATCCAATGCCGGACTGTGTCACCAAGGGTTCTGGCCCTGCTTAGTACTACAGCCATAGATACTATTGTGTGTGGTACAGTAATGCTGTCTAGTCATGTTTGAGTAGAAAATTCGGGGTGCCAAAACTCAGGCCTGCTCAGCCTGTTGCATTTTTTTTTTACCGAGGCAGCTGCCTCGGTTGCCTCAATGGTAGCTACGCCACTGTTTGCTGGTAGTTATTAGTGTTACACTTGATGCTTTTAGGCGTCCACTGTGCTAGTAAAATAAGCAAGTACAAACAAACGTTATTTTATTCTCGCACGTGATAAGAATCGGTATCTGCAACAATATAATGGCCGATTCCGATACTTCATGAAAACAACAATATCGGCCCGATACCGATACCGATACTAGAATCGGTGCAGCCCTACTAAATATATATATTATGTACTCTTGATGTAACTCAGCTCCTCCAGCTTGCTTACCTTCAAGTAAAGCCACATAACTTCCATCATGATCATCCTTTACTTCCAAACATGTCACGTGGTCTGCTGATGATTTTAACTCCACAGTCACATTGTGGCCTCCCTTGGAACAATGATCTCCATTGCCATCCTTAGTAATGATAGAAAATTCCACTTTTGTATGTACAGAAATGTAGTTGGGAAGATTAGTGGTTACTTCTGATGTATTTGGATCTGGAGTTTTACGTAACTGCAAATCAACAAGTTCACTTGATTTCAACTGATGTTGGTGCTTACTGTTCAGGTTCATTATTGGATCATTACATTGTTCTTTGATAGTGTGATGTTTGCATGTCAGCTCATCATATGATTCACAGTCAAGCTTACATTTACTACAAGTAAAATATACATCACCTCCCAATTCCTTCTCCAGATTCAGTTCATTCACTGGTTGGCTCTTAAAATAAGTTACACTCTTTTACTCCTCCTGTAGGGACAGTAGTCTTTGTTTGGATTGTATTCATATCTTCTCCAGACATTCTTCACAGAAGGAATGACAACAACAAGGTAGATATTAAGGATTCCTCAGCAGCTGCGCACACAGAGCACATAAGAGTGTCTTTGGGTTCAAATGAGGATGGCATTAAATTCTGAGTAAAGATTAAAAAGTCACAGTTTAATAATTACACCCTAATAGCTGATACAATGTAGCCAGACAAACAGTGGTGTTCAAATAGTCATTTACAGAACAGTCACATGCATCTCCTTTCTATATAGCTTAAAAACTAGTGTATTTAATTATCAATGAAATTAAAGATTCATGCACTAAAACAAGTGAATTAAGAGACAAGATAGATGGTATATCATAAGTGTGTTAAGAAAATTCCTGAATGTTTTGTATTTTTTTCCTTAGTTTACTTTCTAGCACACACTTTTTACAAAAACTTGAATCGCAAACCAAAGTAGGGCACATAACTATGTTGCATCTACATTGATCTCATTCATTCTAAACACAGTGTACTTGTACATTATCAGATTCTTGTGCCAGAATGCTGCTTATTGGTAGTAAACCTGGATAATCAAAACTATAATGCAGACAAGAACTTATTACCCTTCTATCAATTAGCATGTTTTCAAGAATCACTAGCCATATATGTACATATTATTCTATACATGCGGTATATAATGAAATCTAAAATATGAGGATGAAATCTTCCAGATAACTCTACAAACTTCACACCACTTAAATGTAAGGAATTCTAAGTTTGATTAGGGATCATCGAAATATTAAACAAGATCACCTACACCTGAAGATGTACTAGTCTCTATACCCTAGGGATTTAATGTCCACTAGTATATCTCCGATTCTCCAGGTGTAGGTGACCTCCCTTGTTTCACTACTTTTTAATTCTATGATCACTAATCGAACTTACAATTCCAAATACTTTTTTGTACTTGTTTGTTTACTTTTTGTAACATAATTATATTTATGACCAGTAAATTTGTGCATACCACATCAAAAGAAAGAATGGTGCCAGACTTAACATTTTCGTCTGAATGCATGGCACAACTATCAATTACTGAAAAGTGGAGCATTGCTTTTAGCTAAGTTCAGCACAGCATTAGGACAGTATGAGAAGTGCCTCACCAATCACTATGGAAATATGGACAAATTCCTGCACAAATGCAAAGAAGCCATCATGCGCTACTGTCAGCGAACTAACACCTAGTGTTGTCAGCGAAGATAAATGGGACACAAAGGAAAGCAAAGATATAAATCTATGATGAATGCACTGTGTACATACTATGGTATGCCAAAAGGCACTGAAGCGACATCTAGCAGTAAAACAATCAGCTTTTTAGCCTTAGCCGTTATTGAGTTACTCTTGTCTGAAGGTATTAGCAAGTAGGCCAGTCAGTAGAAAATTCCACTAAATAAAAATAATAGCCGTTATCGAGCTATGTTTGTCTAAGTAAGTCAGTCAGTCTGTCCATGAGTCAGCAAAAGAATTACACTGAATAAAATAATATATAAAATTTCATAGCAATTAACTTATTGGAAGTATTTTGGGTCGCACCGAAGATACTTCACCAATACTGCTAAGATGCTGTGAGTGGCTGCACGGTTTCTGGTCAAAATTTTTTTGTGAAAATGGGCAAACCTCCATGTTCCCTAATATACAATACAACCATATAATGTGATTTATGCAATCAAAACCTTTCCTTATTTGTTGCATGCATCTATGATGATAATTTATGATTTGATTAGTGAGCATAAAGCTTACTACACAGTAAAGATTGAGGAGTCAACTACTACTGATAATGCCCTCGACTGTGATTATGATAAGCACCACTGAACTTGAGTACAGTTCCTTGATGCAAACCTGGAGTTTATTAAAGGGCATAATTTAAATGGGTATTTATATATATATATACAGGGTGAAGTATGATGGTAATGGTAAAGTGAAGTGTTTCAAAGGCAGACTTGTTGTCAAGGATATTCACAAAGTGTTTATAGGAATATTTTCCCTTTTGCACATTTGCCATCTACCCCACTTGCATTTGCAGCCAAGAAGCTATACGTGCAGCTGGGAAATTAGTCAGCAAACTGAGTACACAAGTCTATATCTATGTCTTGAAAAAACAATCACCAAACTGCTGGAATGAAAAGCTCTGTGGTCACTTAAAATTCTTTGACTTTAAAGAGAGTGGAGTAGACCAATGTGTTTTGATTCAAATTTGAAAACAAAGCTATGTTGTTAGATGAGATACGGCAGATGAAAAAGATTTGTCTAAAACCTTCAAGATGATAGATAGGAACAGCTCAGTTATTGTCTAGACATTAATTGTGAAGTGACTCAACTAGGTGTTTCAATCTTTCAGAATAGTTGCAATTGTTGGAGAAGCATATAAGCTCTCAGAAACTATACAATACACACATACAGTAACGAATTGTAATGTTAAGTCTGTGAAAGAGATATTCTGCCAGCAAGAAGTTTACCCAATTCAATACCCACGGTTGGTAACATGTCAGATGATGCCCGTAGAAGAAAGGATAATTGCCCTGGATGGAATCCTGACAACAAACAATTTTAAGATCCACAAGTAGCTTCCAGCATAGCTGAATCATCAAATTTGCACTGAACTGAAAGTGTTTGGAGGTGATCCTCACAGTGAGATGTTTGGCTTTCAAGTATATTGATTGAGCTAATGGTAAAGTAGTAAGTTGATTCTTGGCAGCCATTAAGATGGAGTAATCACGGGCTTGCATTTGCAGAAAGTAGCCCGTTGCACTCAAGACTTATGATCACTTAAACAAGCGCCTGTAATTTTTTTTTCTGTATAGGCACTGTACAAATCAATTTTGTTCTTCTTGTTGTTTATTGCTATAACTCTGAAAGCATTTACCAGATAAGGTTGAAATTTAACAACTATAGGTGTAGAAAGCGGGGAGCCCCCCAATAAATTAGTTAGCTATTTCAAGTCATCTCATAAGTTCTCTCATGTGTTCTCAACAGTCTACTTACCACCCACATTTCAAATTACTCTATAATTCACCTTTCTATTCAATCAACAATCCATATAGAATTAATGAAGCTATCAGCTTACATAGTGACTTCTCAGCAACACTTCAAATCGACAATTGTGGCAAGTGCCTCTAAAATTAAATTCATAGTGTTTGTGACTGACATTGAAGTAAATGATACAAGTAAGAATACACTGCTGGAAAGTGTTTTTACTGCTAAAATACTCTGAAATTCAGTTTCAGAGCATTAGTTTTCAAAACTTTCTTGGGGGGGTATGCTCCCACATTCTCTATTTTAGCATGCTTCAGCTTTTATTTTATTCTACCATTGTCTCCCCCCCTCCCCCCCCCCCCCCCCTCAACCACAAGGTGTTTGCTACGCCTATGACAACCCATTGGTTTTTCTTTCTAGACAACAATAATCATAAAATGAAGTTTGAAAGAAACACAAACAAGTCAGGTTTTCACTCAGTGGGTCACAAATATACAAGCGTTTGGTCAAAAGTCAAACATAATTTTAGTGTAAGTCAAGGGTCAAGATTTATTTTTTGACTTTGACCGAGAACAAAAATTAAAGCACATGGTTGATTGGAGTGCCACCCTCTTGTTATATAGGCTACACTATACCATAGAGATATTATAAGCTCTGGTAAACAGCAGTATTGCACCCATGTAGCTAGCTAGTTATGCATTGTTTGGTACAACAAATGTATTGCATGAGCCCTATCATAAAGATGGTAGGCTTCACAGCTGCATGGGGAATAGCTACACATAGGTACTCAGATCACTTTTTTTCTTTTTGTTGATTTGGTTAGGGAGCAGTCTGGGTACAAGGTTAGGCAGGGGCGGATCCAGGGGGAGGGGCACAGACAAGTTCAGATTCACATTATTAAATGGGTTCCCACTCTGAGTAGCTAGTATATAGCTAGCTAGCTACAGTCTGTTATGATTGATGCATACGGCAGATAATCACCTATCAGTAGTGTTTCACTGGTAAAATTTTCGATTCAGGCCATTGCAGACGGTTGAGTCTTAAAATGTGTTACACAAGCTATCGATGGTTTAAACAACTACCACACAATAATTTTTAGAGGCGTTTAGTGTACACGAAAGTGTTGGGTGAAAGTTTAAATTTGGTTTCAGGTAAATTTGCAGATGATACGGCTGCCTTTAAAATTATTCAATATATCAACATTTCTTGAATTATAAACTAAATTTTGGCTATACTGGAATATCACAAGAGGTAGTCCTTCCTACAAGGAAAGGGATGGGGCGAGGGATCTGCAACTCTCTTGAAATCTTTACAACCTCATTGAAATCTTGTTGAAACCTCAAATTTGAAATCTAAAGTTTTGAAAAGTGCTTTATTAGAACTGTCATCCGTGCTTCCCAAAGCAGTCCACGGCTCTTGTAAACATTTTAGCGACAGAAATCTATTTAAATATTAGAAAATGGTATGTTAGCAATGCTTTAAGTTCAATTAAAATAGAAGTTAGTTATGAAGAGACTCCAACACAAGTCTCTGAGTACCAACCATACTAATCAATTAGTTATCACTACTATGCACACAAGAATTTACCGCTGATATAATTATATTGTCAACAAAACAATAGCACAACTAACCTAGTAGCTAGGTAGTGCATGTTTTTCACTACCTATACTGGTGATCACGAGTTACCGGCAACTGGAGTGCCAAGGTAGGTATAGGTGTCTTAATTTTCCTAGAAAATGGGCTCCGATGCTGCGACATGACAAACGCCATTACAGTATTGTTACTAGCTATATGATTCCACTTTCACTTCTTTTACACGAGGCATGGTGAATCCAATCCATGAAATCTTGCTCGTGGTAGTCTATTTGACTTGTCTTGGGTAGAAGTTGAGGATAGATACTCATCTAGTTGAGCGTCTGGTGCACCGATACAACTTTATATTGTTGAAGGTACTGTTGCTAATTCTTGATACATTTCTCTTACTCAAACTGATGCAGTACTTGTTGATAAGCAGTGTGTATCACCAGTAAAAGTACTGTCTCAGCAGCTGAGCCTTGAGAGGCAGGTAAATTTTCACATGGAGTTTTCCAATCAGCCTTTTGTATACTCTTCACATGAGGCATAGCTACAATGTCCTTTTCACTGCTGGCTGACCATTTTTTGAAGCAGTTAGATACCAATACTAGCGACTTTGAGGCATAAATGCTTCATAGGATCACATCATTCTAACACTTGCTACTCAGCATTTTATGCCTCAAGGATGCTGGTATGTGTGGTATCTAACTATTTCCACACATTTTAGGATACTAAGCATCACGTGATTGAACTATCCCAGATACTAGATATTTCATTTGCTTTGAAATCTTGCCATGAATTCTTTAAAATCTTGCCAAAGATTTGAAATCTTGTACAGGATTGTTCGTAGTTGCGGACCCCTCAGGCTACTAGTTATTAGTAGGAGCACTTTAGCATGTTGCAAATTATTGTATACATGTAGTGATTAGAATGGCTAGCCATGCACTACGCACAGTATGATACCATTGATTTTTCTTATCTAGGAACAGCACTCCTAAGATTAGGAGCAGCGCTCCTAGGATTAGGAAAAGTGCTTCTAGGATTAGGTTAGGGTTAGGCAACTGTTTAGAAGTCAATTTAGTCTCTTAGACAGGGCACTAATGAAGACAATGCAAGGGAAACTCAGCTGCAAGGGCCTTCTAACTTTACTAACCCTGTCTTCAGATCACAACTTTTATTTCCTTTTTGTACTCGGTGGCCCTTGTGTTATACCTATATGGGTAGAAATTCAGATCTATTTTATTATACAGTCATAAACTGCATCAAAAAATGTTTGAATCTTATTATGTTCAATGAGTAACACTATAAAAATTTCTGAAGGGGGGGAGGGGTATTGGCCCCTCTTTCCCCTCCCCTAAATTTGCCCCTCTATACATTTAGAGATGCATGGAGATACTCTATTAGAACAGTCTAATAAAACAGTCAAGAGTATACAAGTACACAAAAAAATGGAATTTTCAACTAGAGTAGGGACCATAGCACATCAATAAAAAAGTGCTGAAACAAGCTGGAGTAGTACACAATATTAAATCACAGTAAAACAATAAGAAATGTTATATCCCTACTGTGCATTTCTTTAATCGATGTGCTATGGTCCCTACTCTAGTTGAAAATTCCAAATTATTTTGTGTACTTGTCAACTTTATTTTTTGTAAAATAAAATTAATTATTTTGACTGGTGAACCCACGCGTACCACATCAAAAGAAATGGTGCCACGTGCCCCAGCTATCAATTATTGTCTGAAAAGTGAAGTATCTGTTACGCTTTGTTGTCAGCTATGTTCAACCGTTACATAAATTTTCAACCACCAAAATCATTCTCAAAAAGTGAATTTTTCAAAATTCCTTACAGACTTTATAGCTACTACCAGCTCAGTAGTATTCATGCTTCCAGCATTGAATTTTCATAAACAAATTCAACTTTTAGTCAAAATTGTCACCAAATTCCATCTCAGAAAGTTGATTTTTCAATTTTTCCTTTGTTGAGGAAACCTTATACTATATTATACTAGCTAATTCTGCTTTCTAGCTCACTATAATAGTATCATAGATACTATCTATGATAGTATTCATACTTCTTCTTCCAGTGTACATGGAACTCAGCAAAAATCCAGGGGCCTGCAAGGGGGGGTTCGGAAACCCCTTCTGAATGACAAGAAAAGCTCAGGCCAATGTGTTGCTGCTTATTTAATTTGTTCACAAACACATATCAGTATGAGTACGTACATCAATCTACACCATTACAATGATGATCAGTGGGAGCACAGCCTCTTTCCTCAAGGAACTCCACAAAATAGTATTTTGGCTAAAAGATCGAGATACTCTAATAGAACAGTCAGTGAATTAAATACTACTATTCTACAGTTGCTTAGTGTGAAAACTTGTATCTGCAGCACCTATATATTCTATGGGTACACTATAGGAATTTCAGGACCTCACTAGTGACCTTCACTAATTTGTTTTTACTGTGTTTAGCACTCAGACTACTGCATGGAATTTGACAATCCACAAAATTAAATCTTTTGGGGACCAGATCCTACATCCTGGATCTACTTTTCAGTGGAAACCACCTTTGATAACTCCTACGCATGCTCCTAAAATTTCAGTCAAAATTGCACACCAAATCCAATCTCAGAACACTACATTTTTCAAAATTGCCTGGTAGACCCCCCTAGATAGACCATTCTTCGCATTTCACAGAGTGTGTGAAACGTGGAGTGACTTCTATTAGTGTGCTCCTAGCAAAATCCTGGATCAGAAGGGAGAGGCGGGTATTTGCCCCCTGCTGGATCCGCCACTACTAGGGGATGGGCTGGTCACCAGGTGTGCTTCCAGGTTCAGGTTGACCTGAATATTTAATTTAACTTGTTTAACGCACATACCTCATAATTGAGTGTTGTGTGCATGTGAAAAGATGTAAACTTAAAATTACTGTTGTCTATATAGATGAAGTGCGTGACAAAATGTGTTTAAGTCAGGTGTATTAGTTAAGTTAGTAGGTAGCGAGTTGTAAAGTCGAATTAAATATGCATATAATTCCAAAAGTAGTCTAGTCTAGTGCTGTCCGCTCCCCCAGCTTAACAAAAAAGTACAGGGGCGGGCAGACTAACACTGTGACAAAAGAACAATAATACCGATCTCAGGACCGTAAACTAGTAATTACCTTTAATATACTCTGACATAACATTGCTAACAACATCTCGACAGAACAATACATTGCTGCTTTAGTAAAGTATGCTTTATTTGGAATAACGCACAGTTAGCCAACATAATTTTTTTTATTATAATTGATATTTCTACAATCCAAGTTACGAAAAGCACAATGAACTTTGTGCAGTGCGTAATAGCATGGTTATAACTGATACCTTTTACCCAATCACCTTTTACAAATGATGCACTCTCGTGCACTTCAACATAACAAAGCCCCTCCCTCAACTTTTCACGTGATTGCGATTTCGAGCCCCAGTGCGATTCAAGAGAAGTTCGGCATTCACTATGCGTATATTTGTGAAAACTCTCAATGGAAAGACAGTTAGTTTGGAAGTAGAACCTACTGACTACTTCGAGACAGTTAAGTTGAGACTATTTTCAGACGATCCAGCGCTAAAAGATGACGCGCGACTGATATATGCCGGAAAGCAACTTGAGGATGGTTTGACTCCAAGTGACTATTGCATTCAAAACGAATCCACCTTACACCTGGTTGCACGACTACGTGGGGCCGGACTGATAGTTGTTGCTGTTAAATCTTTGACTGGAAGGACCATCACGGTCAAAATAAATACCGAGGAAACCATATTAGTGCTAAAAAGAAAAATATTTGAAGAGCTTAATGTTCCAGTTGATCACCAACGATTGATTTTTGGCGTGGAACAATTGGAAAACAACAAAAGGACTATCTCTGATTATGGAATTCAAAGTAATGCTAACATTCACTTGGTTGTTCGAGTTGACGGGGGACAGAGTTGTTGTATGTTAGATTAACCATTCCACACTTACGCATGCACAAACAGTATTATTATTATTTTCCAAATATGTACAGCCTCAGTTTGAGGATTAACGCACATATGACACATGCATACAAAATGTTTTACAATATGATTGACTATGGGATTAGTGATTGGCAGGGAAAGTAATAATAATTTCAGATGGTACTTAAAAATATGTAATGATTGCTGTTGGATTAGGTCAGGTGGGAGTGAATTCCATAGTCTAATTGATCTAGGGAAGAATGAATTACTGTACTGATTGGTCCTTGCATAGATATGATGAAATCTTTGGTCGTGTCCTCTGGTGTTAGAAGTGACAGTGATTAAATCAACAGGAACTATATCAATGAGATTATGAGCAATTTTGTAGAGGAGGGTGATACTGGATACTTGACTGCGGTGTTCTAAGCTGGGAATGTTAAGATCAATGAGCATGTTGGTTACGCTGCTGAAACGCGAGAAGTCAGCCATAATGAATCTGGCAGATTGCCTCTGTATTTGTTCAAGCTTATCAATGTCTCTTCTGATGTGAGGGGACCAGACAGGATTGACGTATTCTAAGATTGGTCTTATCATGGCATTATAACATTTCAATTTAATTTGATCTGAGTTGGGCAGGACTTAAGATTTCTCTGTAGGAATGCTTTGACTGAAAGATCTAGAGCTTTGGATGTGATGTTAGTAATGTGTGTGGATCAAGGCAAGTTATTGGTGATTGTAACTCCTAAATATTTAGTAGATGAAACTTCTTTGATAGAGATGTCATTATAATGGTGTAGTTGTATGTGATCGGATTGTGTTTACGAGTGATTCTCATGAATACACTTATCAGGATTAAAAAACACACCATGCAGATCTAGTGCCCCATTGTAATAAGGAGTTGAGATCATTTTGAAGTGATAAACAGTTGGATGTAGAATGAATAACATTATAAAGTATGGTATCGTCAGTATTGCACATGCCGCTGTGCATAGCTAGTTACATCAGATGCATATAGCTAATTTATATGGTAAAACGCAGCTACTGATCTAGCACAAGCTGAATGGAGCACTGCATTTTTCATGATTATATTATACGTATACATTGTAATATTTTGCAATTGAAAGCCACTCAAGAATGATAGCTAGTCCTTTGTAATTTTGAATCACCAATGCAAAGGCTATATCTGTATACGTAGGTATCATGACTATATACATGCAGTTTATTGTTATTATAATAATGCAGGACCCTATATAAACATGCAACAAATTATATAGATTAACCATTAGTATATAATCTTCAGGTCACTAGTTTACTTTTACCCAAACAATGTGCCAACAACCTAGGCCTGCTGTAGTTAACACTAAATTCCTATCTGTTGACAGTTAATATTATAGTGTATAATTATGTTTTTATATTCCCAAGTGAACTCTTCATGGTCAAATAAATGCATTAACTAGCTATAGTTTATTTTTCCAGCCTGATTTTGCAAACTTAGTGTTATCACATTTTGTATAATGGTTAGTAGTGCAAATCAGGATGTGCACACGTGTGTGTGAGGCAGCATTGCCAAGTGGCTAGACAATTGGCCTGGTAATTGAAAGGTTTCAGGTTCAATGCCAAAGTTGCATGGTATTGTTGTTGTTCTTTCTTTAAACTTTACTCACATTGCTCTATTCTACTCAGCCGTATAATGGTGACTTGGTGTCAACTGGGGAAGCAGCACACCCAGCTGTAACATCAATGGATACCAGATGTTAACTGGGGAAGCAAATTGCTTGTCTCACTTATCAGTGTTGGTGGAATTTTGGGCTCCATGGCCTCTGACTGTGAGACTTGAACAGTCCCTTTGCGGGTTAACAGTCCTGCCCTAAGAGGTTTTGCCTGCACAAGACAGGTATCCCAATGCTGGTTCACTGGCTCACTGCTGTTGGAGGCTTTTGGTTTGCTTAGTGTGTGTGTAGTGCGCATGTGTGTGTGAAGAATCTTGGTAGTAACAGTGGTAAAATGCACAAGATATTGTTGGATTGAAAGAAGACTTCTCCTCAGCAGTGTATCATCCAAGATGTTTTCCAGATTTGGTAGTGAGTGATAAGCATAGGGTCTCAGAGTGCAGCCGATCATAGCATTATATTACTTCAAATTTACTGAAATTCATGTATTCCCTTTAAATCATTAATGTCAACAATTCGGTATATATGGTTTCTGGCTGCACAGTCAAGTATTGTAGTGATCCAAACACACATATCTGATTTGGCTAACTAGTTACTATACTGAAATCATTCTTTTGATGTCCATTTAAAATTGTGTTTTGTAACAAATGTACCCTTCATCTACTTTTGAACCAATACAATTTTCCTATTACATTGCAGCCGTATTTTGCCCTTCCTTGTTCCCAATTTTGTGCTGCCAAACTATGATAGTTTCAGTGGTGTTTCTAGTGCAAGCCCACAAGTTCAAATGTCAGAGGAAGTTTCCTGAATCCCAGGAAACTCTAAATTTAAGTTACTTTAATTTGGGGATAATGTACAGACCTCAGTGGTATAATATTATAGCTAGTTATTATTATATTATTATATTTGTTACTGTGCAGAAATCAAAAAGATTATTGTGCACAGGTGTGATCATAATGAATATTCAGGTTAGTACAAAACTCATCTAAGGTAGGGGAGTGAATTACAAAGGGGGGGAGTGTGTTCCAGAGTCTGATTGTAGAAGGGAAAAAGGAAAATTTATAAGAATCAATCATAGTGTCAAGCTGTTTATAATATCCTTCCCTTGATGGACGATGATTAGGCATTAGATCATTTGTGGGTATACTTAAATTGCCATTAATTATCTTATACATTGTAGTTATCTTAGACTTGTTTCTTCTTTCTTCGAGGGTAGGTAAGTTTAATGATGACATCATTCTTGTTACACTACTAAATCCAGAAAAATCATTGTAGCAAAATCTAGCTGCTCTCCTTTGGATGGACTCAAGTTGGTTTATGTTGGTGTGGGTGTGGGGGCCCAGACAGAGGATGCATATTCAACAATGGGGTGGACCATCATCTTATAACAATTGCTCTTAACAGAAACAGGGCATTGGTGAAGGTTACGGCGCAAGAATCCATTAACCTGGTTTGCTTTGCTAGTGACTCTTTGAATGTGTTAATTCCATGATAGTTTCTGGTCAATGGTGACCCCGAGATATTTCGTGTGAGGAACCTCAGAGATGATAGAATTCTCCAGATGATAGCTATGAATGATGGGATTTCTTTTATTGGTAATTCTCAAGTGTTCGCATTTCTTAATGTTAAATTCCATCAGCCAAGTATGAGCCCATTCAATGAGTTTGTCAAGATCCTGTTGTAGGGCTATACAATCTGATTTGGAATGTATGTAAGAATACAGTAGGACATCATCTGCATACAGTTTAATCTTACTATAGACACAAGCAGGGAGATCATTTATATACAGTAAAAACAGAAGTGGTGTGAGTACAGCACCTTGGGGTACACCAGAGAGAACTTGTTTAGAGTAGCTGTTTTTCCCTTCTAGCACTACATACTGGGATCTGCAAGTTAAGAAGGACTTAATCCACAATAGGATAGATCCATCAATCCCATAATGTTGAAGCTTGAGGTAGAGTCGGGAATGTGGAACCTTATCAAAGGCCTTACTGAAGTCAAGTAGGAGTACATTACACTGGCCCTTATGATTCAAACACTTAGCAAAGTCATTAACCATGGAAATTAATTGTGTTTCACAACTCCTTTTGTGACGGAAACCGTGTTGTTCATCACATAAAATGTTGAAGGATGTTAGATAATTAGACACACTTGAATATACTATATGCTCTAATATTTTACAGCAGATACATGTAAGGGACACAGGTCTATAGTTGCATGGGTCTGATTTATTACCTTTCTTATAAATAGGAACTACCTTCGCAGTTTTCTAGATATTTGGTAGTGCACCTTGATATAAAGAAGCCTGGAAGATCAATGATAAGGCTGGGGAGATTTCATATGCCACTTCTTTAAGAAAACGGGCAGGAAGGTTGTCAGGCCCAGATGCCTTATGTTGTTGGATGTTGGATAGTAGTTGGTATATGCCATCCACATGTATCTGAATTGGTGGTATGCTAGGTGTTGGATCAGTACTTAGCGTAGGAAAGTGACTGACATCTTCATTGGTGAAAACAGAGGAGAAATAATATGCTAAGAGGTTTGCTTTGTCTGTAGCATCCACAAATGTTTCACCCTGATGTTTGAGGGTGCCCACTCCAACAGAATCTTGCCTTTTATTCTTAATGAAAGACCACAAACGTTTAGTAATTGTGTTCTTATTAGGATCAACAAGGTTGGATACATATCTATTAAAAGCTGTACGACATTCGCGCTGGGACTGTCTTTTGAGATCGTAATACTTAGACCAGTCTGTTGATAGGCTAGAAAGTCTAGCTTGATTGTATGCACGCTGCTTTCTGCGGGTCATGATCAGTCTCTTAATGTAATTATTGATCCATGGGTGCTTACATTTGGAAGAAATTAGTTTGGTTGGGACTGAATCCATACAGGTATTACAAATGGACAGAAATTCATTCCATAAAACATCAACAGAAGTTGAACTTGAGTGGTTATTGAGAAAGTCCTCACAGAGTGTTTGAATGTTGCTTCGGATAATGTTAAAGTCAGCTTGGGCCCACAGATAGATTATTCTTTTAGATGGGGAGGAGAGGTTTGCTATAACGGATGAGACAACAAGAACTGCTTCATGATCACTGATACCATCTACAGTATCACATGTCTCAACTAAAGAAGGTCTGTTGGTTATGAAAACGTCTAATATGTTTGGACCCCTAGTGGGTGTGTTGACCATTTGACTAAGTGCATTGTTATTAAGGAAATCAAGGAAGGAGTTGTTTAGAGTAACAGGATAAGAGTGACCAGTGGTGTAACTATTTATCCAGTTTATATTAGGAAGGTTAGTGTCTCCTGCAATCCAGAATGCAGAATTGGGGAATTTCATATGAATAGCTGTAAGCTGTCGGCAGAGTTCTGCTAGGTAAGATTCATCACTAGAAGGTGGTCTGTAAACTGAGCAAGCAATAAGTGATGATTGATCTGCTAGTTGAATATGACAAGCCACTAACTCACAAGACAAGGCAGTGAGATGAATATCATGAGTAGTAAAGGTATCACGACAGGAAACAAAAACACCACCATAGCCGTCAGCTCGGTCTTGACGATAAACAACATAACCACTTGGAAAGACTTCACTGTTCTTTATACTAGACTTGAGCCATGATTCTGTACCAAAAATGACATCAGGAGAGTAAGTATTAATTATATTTTGAAAGGATTCTTTCTTGGAAACCAAAGATTGGCAATTTAATATCAGAGCAGTCAAAGGGTGGGATACATCACAATCAGTAGAAGTAAAATCAATTGGGGAAGGGGGTATGGGATTATCAGTGCGGAGGGGGTTCAAGTATTCCTCCGCACTATTTTCCCATTTTTTATCATATAAACATTTTCTGACTTATTCATGTCAGCCAGTTGCTGCCTCAGCGCTTTGTGTTTCTTTTGTTCAAGTGGGGTGAGATCTGGTGTTATAAACAAGGAACGAATATTTGGTGGATTTGTGGTAGATCTGAGTTTTGTTTTGTTCTTTAGGATAGAAGCTCTTTTTTGAGTGGAACTGAGAGACACTTTCAAAAGTCTTGGCTTATCAGATCTTTTCCCTAGTCGGAAAGCATTGGTGATTGATACAGATAGGCCTAGGTAGGTTTGAAGTGCTGACAAACACTTAAGTAGTTAAAGTCTAATAGTGCGTTTACACTAGTAGCTCCAGCTCGGTACGGTACAGCACGGCACGGTACGCTACGTTTTAAGTGCGCGTTTACATTGGTAAGGAAATAACCGTGCTGGGCAAGTTTATACATAAGCACGTGATGGCTAAAGTATCGTCCTACGAGATTCCCTCGCCGTTTTCAAGCTTGTTTCAAGCTGTTGCTGTCGTACAAGTTACCGGCAATCCGTTTGAAGGACAATATCAGCGGCTATCGCTCTATGGACAGCTCATTCAAGTTGAACTTGGTAACTGGACTTTGTTTCACGTTTGGCCATGGTAGAAGCCATCGTATTTACGTGCAGCATCCAAGGATATAGCAAGGTTTGTTTCAATTTGTCTACTGTGCCGTGCCGTACCGAGCCAGCACGGTTGAAGTAGCAGGGCCAGGTCAGCCCGGCACGTAACGGTTTGGCTCGGATCGATACCCATTTACACTAGCAAAATTAAGCGTACCGTGCCGTGCTGTACTGTACCGTACCGTGCCCAACTGCTAGTGTAAACGCACTATAAGTAGCTAAAGTCTTTGAGCGGGCTATAGGACCAGGTGTCCTACAGACCCTCAGCACTTGTGCTGTAAAGCATTAATAAAAAAATAAAAAAATAGCCAGACATCAGAAGATGCCAAGCCTTCTCACAAGGCCCTAGTTGTAAGATTCATGTAGTATATCCATGGTAAAATTAGCTATTTGGAATCAAGGGCGGATATAGGGGGGGGGGTCAAAGGGGGCTCTTGACCCCCCCCCCCCCCCCCCCTCCAAAAATTATTAGTATACCAAGATCGAGATACTCTAATAGAGCAGTCACTCTAATAAAGCTGTCACAGTATTAGAACAGTGTGTAGTGAGCTATTTAAGGATTTTTATGTACTTTATCAGCTATAAATGCATGGTTGGTGAGGTGGGCAACTATTGTCAGCTGGTTGTTACCTTTTTTTGGTCTCACCTTATCAAACCAGAAACAAAGTGCCTCAGTTAAATTTTGACCCCCACTTTCCATAAGTCTGGATCCACCCCTGTTTGGAATAGTCACTACATTAGTGTGCAAACCAACCTAGGGGGTCTGGGGGAATTCCCAGGAAATGTTTGAAAATTAGGCCCTCTAAAGGTGAATCTGAGAGTATTTTAGCAGTTTTTCAGTGGAAAACAATGGAATTTCAGTTTATTATTTTATCATTCAAATTTTACTTTTCCGTTAAATCAAGACTGATTGCAGTATGCATTGAGTATAGCTATCATGCATTCCTTTTCACTTGTAGCTACCAAGCTTTTAGATATAGCTAGCTATATGTCATAATGCATCAGCTCTTCTTAGCCATGCCTAAATCTGTGAAGCAGAAACATGTATAGCTAAGTAGTAGTGGTGTTGAACGCCACAACTATGATGCATGCTCCTTAGCCTATTTGTTAGCCATAAAACCAATGAAGTGCACTGAAAACAGAATGCAATGAAGGGTACTAGTAGCTATTAGCTAGTCCACTGGCAATCCTTAGCAAAGTGCAACTATATTTGCATTTATGGGCTTTCTGAATTTATTGTTGTGATAGTCAATTTATTAGATCTGCCAGGTTATGAAGACTGAACTATAGGCTAGTTACAAATGCCAGCACCATAACCCACAGTAAGGGGTCACATCAGAAGGTAACTGGTACAGATTTTACATTTAAAGCAAAGTGGGTGAATATGCAAAGACTACAGTTTGCTAAATGGCTAAGTTGGTAGCTACATATTATACTGAAGCTGATAAATCTAACCAATTAAACCAACTAACACTTTTTGAATCATATAATTCTTTTTAAATATAAAAACCACACTAGTCACCTCTTTTAGCCACACTGCTAACCATTTGAATAAAACAAAATCCACAATTACAACTTTTGTAACTGGAGATGCAACCTACAATCGAAACTTGTTTTTGAAGAACTTTAGAGGAAACGGAAACTATATTCTACTGGAACAGAGTTGAACAATAGGTATAGTTACATAGTCATTATTTGTGTTGGTAGTGGTGCATATAGTTCCTGAAATAATGATACACACAGAAGATATAGGGTTTTATTGGCTAAGTACTAAGGAAGGGGGGCTACAGCCACCTTAGCCCACCCACTCCCTAAATCTGCCCCTGGTACACACAGTACAGACGGAATTAGCCTTATGGAGATTCACTATTTAAAATGGCCTTTGGCATTAGTTTTCTTGGCATCGTGTTGGTTCTTTGGAATAGCTTCAAAGTTGGGAGGGGAAACGGTGGGGTATTTTCCACTTCGATTTGTGAATCCCCACTCATTTCTCACCCTGCCCATACTGTGTTGGGGGGATAGGCATTATGGGAATAAAATTAATGTAGTTGTACATTTGATAATCATAATGGCCAATTCAAACCACGAGAAACCAAATAGTTGTAGCAAGGTATCTCTCAGCTTGTTTAGTCCTGTATACCCTTAAGTGCACCTATCAATGTAATGTCCGAATACCACAAGTATGGGCTGAGGGTATGAACCTTATCCACAATGATACCACAACATAAAAATGGTGGCAATAGTGGGGAACTTGCAATTGTACAGAGGGGTATTGGGAGATGTGATGATAATGCATGCACTGCAGCAAGTGGGAAGGTGAGGCATATACATCTACTTACAAGACAAATTTGGATAGTTTGTATCCACATCACAACTTTGGTCTGGTTTTGCTTAGTCACATCACTTGTTCATACATGCAACCTTATCTAATGGTTCCATGTCATAAAAGTCACAAGTGAAATTCCTTTTGGCTACTACAGTTGAAAACGTAGTGAAGACCCCACTAACATGGCTATTTTGTCAATTATGATGTCATTGTGGATAGAGGTTTACCGATATGGGTTTTTGCCATTTTCCGATATCCGATACTGATGTCACTTAAAGAAATTAAACCAATAACTGATGGTCGATCTGATATTTGCAAGGCACAGTTTTTAACAAATGTAGCCAGCCGTAGATAATACTATACCTATCTATGATCTACTGTAGCTCTTTTATGCTAAATGCAATCTATGGTCTATGTTTGTGGTGTCACTTCCATTGTGCAACCCAGAAGCACCACAAATAATTATTTTATGCATGCTCCCATCAAGGCTTAAACGAATTACTTTGCATTACTTCACATTTTAATGGCTGGTAGAGAAGACAGATTCTGCCTTCCTTAGTTCTCCTGTGGCTTTTTCATCATCTCTAAAGTACTGGCTTTTACTATTTCATTTTAAACAATGGATAAGCACTTCAGCAAGGAAAAAATCACCTGTGTTTGTATGGCTTCTAGCTTTGTTCAGCACAGCCTCAATAAACAAGGAGCAGTGACACTAAAAGTGCCACTGATTAAGTAAGAAACCAATGTAATCCCACTGTGTGAATATTGCTAGCAATATCGATTCTTGTAGCACCTTTACCAATTACCAATATGGGCTAAAATTCCCATATTGGTGGCCAATCTGATTATCGGTACACCTCTAATTGTGGACATGGTCCATTAAGGGAAGGTGGAGGTTTGTATTGTTAAAATTTAAGGGTGCCCAAGAGCAATACCAATGCAAGATTTGAAACATTCTTTGGATGCCAGCCACTACACTTGTACTACTAAAGCCTGGCTTAAAGTCAGAATATAGATCACATATACATGCAACTGTGTATATCCCCTCTTAGCCATGAACCTCAAGTTTTGCTACATGGGGGTTTATATTGTCGATATGTCTCAGTACATGTAGGCATGAAATTGTAATTTTATGTCAATATCACAATTACATAATAAAAATGTCCTACTTAAAGCTTGTCGTATTCCATTTTAACGTCTGTCTGGAAAAAATCACATAATTGGTACTTTAAAGTAAATTGTCCACTGATCAATGTCTTTATTGTAGGCAACCAGTTCTCCTGTAAACCACTCTCAGTCATATTTTGCCTTTACTTTTCCTCCTATCTTGGGTTTATTGCTAGGATTGGCGCCCTTTTTTTCTTACCTGCTTTAAGTCATCTTCATCATTCAAAAAGTGTTGCTGCTTGTCTGGAGGACCATAGATAGCTGCAGTATCTCTTGGCTTCTCTTGCTTTGTAAACGTTTCTTTTTAGCATCCTCTGATCTACCAATAGCATATAACATTAATCATTAAGCCATTAACCAATATATATTAACAGTATTATAATGTTGCACACACAGAACAGTCAGTAGGGGTCCACAGGTGCTGGCAATCTCCCTTGTTTCCTGACCTTTCTCCATGAATCCAAAGCTTATTAATATTTTTCTTTCTACCTGTTTTTGTTATAACAGAATTTAATAACTTGTTTATCAGCACATGTTACATACAAGACTCTAATTACAGTGATAATTGTGTTGCAAATAAGTTAACAAATGTAATCGTATTTCTTGTACTTGTATGGTGTGCTTAGAAATCAGTGTGCTGGTAATCCTGTGCATAGCTCATTTGGCATAGCTAACACAGACAATATTGTCCGAATGTGTGTCCCTCCTATCAATTTGTAAAAGTTTGTTAGCCGTGTCATTTATTTAGTGTAACAGCTATGTCCCCATTACACAGCATTTAAACAACACTTAGTAGAAAAGCCCTTCTGTATTCAATCCAGTCATTATGGAGAAATGGACAATTCACTGGGAAACCATAACAGAGCTACAGAATCAACACCTTGCACTGTAAGAAATTGGACAAAAAGGAGGACAAATGAAAGCATGCGAATGGCATGATTTGTGTGCATTGTATATACTACAGTATGCCAAAAGGCAACGGTCAGCATCTAACAGCGAGCTTGTATCCTTACCCGTTCTGACTGAAGGCAGTCCGTCATTACAAAATTCTGTTTTTTTAAATTCTGTATCAATCTATCCGAAATATTTATTGGCTGTTCTGAAGATACTGTTAGGTTTGTTACTACCATAAACAACAAAAATTTAGCGTGGCTTAAGCAAATTTGACAAACAAAGGAAATTTGCCAAACTTTATTTGCCTATTAGTTATTTTTATACTGTTCAGTACTGGCCATATACAGTATGTTTGCCAAACGTTTCCTGCTTTGCATGCTGATTTGCCAAAATTAAGTCACCATCATTTTATGGTACCTAACTAGTGCTGCCCATAGTTGCTACGTACCTACAATATTTTGCTAGGGTATATTAACACTTGCAAATATTTTACTGACCCTGTTGATAGTGCATTAATAAGCATAGAGGCTATTCTTCCAGCCAACTTAACCAGTCTATTTATTTAATTCTTCATATGTTACCACTAATATTTATCAACAGACTTCAGTATTATCAAACACACTAGTATAAATTTGGTTAGGGTCTGTTCAGTTATTCACTTCAACCCATGCTCGCCTTGAGCTCAGAAAAAATTACCTTCATACGGACAGTGAAAGTCATCATTTTGCTAAACAGGCAATACTAAAGTTATGGTTAGGGTTGGCACAGATTAACATATTGCTATATATTGACAAATCCATGAAGTCAGTAGCTACCATGGTGGTACAGTGGTTCCATTCTGAGATCAAATACTGAGATCCAATCCCGAATGTTTTTCCCTTCATTTATAATTATAGGAGCTAGCCTGACAAAGTTGGCATCCAGGACCAGACGTGGGAATTGAAAGCAAAGACTTTTCATATTTCCAGTAGATTGGATAATGATTGTGTTCTTCATGTCCAGTACAGCATCAATGATGGACTTCTGATACGGATAAAAGGAGAGAAGCGAAAAAGATTCAACTAAAATTAAAACTTTACTGGCCTCGGCACCATTCAAAGAATCATTACTGTGATGGGAGCTCTGAGAACTAACAGTGTTGGTGCTGGGCAGTCAGGTGCTGGGACTCTCTTCTACAGGCACCTATGCACACAACACAGTATTATTTAATTTTGTATGAAGATTCATGAGGTATAAGACTCACCAGTGAATGTCCAGTTCTTTTGGGGTTACGTTGTAATAATTCTGAGCAACTGCTGCAAAGAGGCCTTCCTTCAGGACTGCAGTCATAGCATAGAAAATCTGCAGCCTCATTACAGCACAGTTCACAATCCATGTGGTTGAACCGCCAAAGTCACATGATCAAAATCAAGTGGTAAAGGGCCTCTAAAATCACGTGATACTAGCTAAGGCAGCGAGTGATCATAGAGGGTGTGCGCGATGGTACCACAATTGATTTGAAAAGCAAAAGCTTATATAGCAGCCCGGTAATAAGCTAATAAATACGGTACTGTAGTAGTGAATTCATGAGACGGATTGCGTGACAGTGGGAGGCAGACACGTCACAACTACAGATAACTAAGGCCATACCTATTGGATCTTATGTTGCACGGGCGAAACCTTGAAAAATATGGGTAGGTAGGTCGATTTGATAATGATAATGATAGTTTTTTCAATAGTATTATTTAATGTAAACATAAAAAGTATCACAGTACATGGCTACTAAACTTTAAAATTCAAACTACATAAAGCATGGTACATCAATACAAATACGAAAGCATTTGTTACCAAAAATGAACCTATGTAACTATACGTATGGTTTTAGTTTTTCTTTTGCTTCTTCATATTATTAGGTTGTCTAGTGGCAGGCCTTTTGCCACTAGATCTACACAAAAAACAGATTGGCCGTACAACAGCGTATTGCTTGCGTAACTCTTTGATGGAATCATCATTGACCAGTCCATCTGGTAAGCCACAAAAGTAACAGATTAGAGGAAACGATACGAGCGTTGCACTGTAATATTGTACTTCAATGGAATCACTGCATATCAGAGCTGCACGTGTAACTATCAAGTCATAGCGGCATGAAGTTGGCGGAAATAATTCAGAACCACAGGTATACAGCTTCGAGTAATCAATTTGTAAACCCAGAAAAACTTCTGGGATTATGTAAGCTCGTGAGGAAAATTGATCATGATGTGGATCCAGCATCCACAAGCAATCTGTAAGGGCCTTCAAAAACTTTATACCTGTGGTTTCAACAATACCTGGACTCCATCCTAAGTTTCTGCTGTTCAACAGTTCAAGTAATTTATTGTAAATGGCATGATCACCTCTCAATGGCTGTTCATCATATGGTCGGGGTAACACTGTCTTGTGAGCTGCAGACATCATAACCTGGAAGGCGTTAGGTTTGTCTCCACTGTGTGTACAGGACAAAGAAGTGCTCACACTTCTATTATCTTCCAATGTAAAGCATACAAACTTGCAATGAAACTGATTACAGAGAAACACTGGGGCATCAATGCTGACCTTTTATGAAAGGCACAGGAAATGAAGTTCGCATGGCATAATACAGTGAGTAGCTATATGATTTATAAATATTAAATACCTTTTAATAACTGTATTCTACTGTATAACATTCACATACATACATAATTCAATAATAATAGTAATATAGCCCTAGCTATATAGCTATATAAGCAAACCTCGTGGGTAGACAAAAATTGATCAGTCTGGGAGATCTCCACTTTTACAACTCTTCTTTCTGTGCTGTACGACTTCGAAAGTAAATCACCAAAAGAGTTTTCCCAATTACAACTGATTATTTTTGAACGCTGTACAAGCTTCAGCCCTTCTTTTACAATCACGCTTAACCACGCGCACGAGTTAGAAGCCATATTAGAACACGTGATCAAAAATCACGTGATTATCATTATCATTTTAGGTTATGAAAAAAGACAGTCGGTCGGGCCCGCGCAACATAAGATCCAATAGGTATGGCCTAAGATCATGTGACGCAATGACTTAAAATTCTCCCGTAAAGATGACGGAGATGATGTACTTAAAGCTTCCCCGTAATGAAGACGGAACACGTAACTTAAGTTACTCCGTAAGTATGATAGCGCTGGTTACTTAAAATTTTCCCGTAAAGGATATGGTAATTTTTGCGTTATAAGTAAATTTCTGCAAGACCTTATGCCAGTGATGAAGGATGGAAAAAGTAGGCAAATTTTATGTGCCCACATGCCCTGCTTTCACAGACTCAGTCACATACATATTATATATATAGTTGTACGCAGCACGAGTGCACGTTGTATAACTGTTATGTACCACTTACCTAATAGGAGGGGAGAGTCTCACAAGACAGCTGCACCTTATAAAGGCCAGGTTTCTAACGATTGTGGGTATAACAGAAGCAAACATTGTGGTGACGTTCCCTCAGTCTACATATACATGCAGTATCTCAGCCACCAGAGATATTGAAGCATAGATAGTATGTTCTATGTAGAACATATTATCTATGATTAAAGCTAGTATATACTATGGGATACCTATAGCACTAACCTGCATTCGCTGTTCGACTCTCATCATGTAGTGTTCGACATAAATTGAGAAACAACACCAAGTGTATCATAGAATTCCCTTCAAAACAATGATTCTATAGAATATGCCAGTTTAGGTAAACTACTTCCATTTCCAACTATATATACAAATTAATTCCATGCAGTGAAATCTTTAATTTATAACCAACAAGGATACAGTGTATGGGGCCTTTGCCTATACAGTTCAGCCTGCAATACTCAATCGGATTCCACCCATGTGAACATGCATACTTTAATTAAGGTAGCAAAGCAAATTATCTGTGTCCATGGGTTAAAAGTTGCATGACAAAATAAGAATGACCACTGTATCTCTGGTATGCTTTGCCTATACAGTTCAGCCTGCAATACTCAATCAGATTCCACCCATGTGAACATGCATACTTTAATTAAGGTAGCAAAGCAAATTATCTGTGTCCATGGGTTAAAAGTTGCATGACAAAATAAGAATGACCACTGTATCTCTGGTATGTATTCCAATCAAGAATGTGTTAGGCTGATTTTGACACTATTATATGGTTTCTATTGTGATAAACTGTTTTAAACATGAATGCGGGGATCTAGACACAGGGTTTCTGTGGTTTGACAGACATTTGGTTGAATTTTAGCTCAGTACTCCTGGCAGTGGTGATATTATTGCTAGTTATCATTGCAAAAATCCCTATGGCTATGCCACCATATTTCAACAGCAAATGTCCATCATAGCTAAACTACACTTTTATCTCTTTTTCAAAACAACCTAGATACTCTAATAGAGCAGTCAATGACTATTTTAGTAGAGCAATCAAAGTACTTTGATACAGCTTTTCAACTTGTGAGTTATATTTTACAGTTTATATAAATCCATTGAATTTGTTGTGATTATTACTTAAAAGTATTCTAAATATCCTATCCAGGGTTGTCCATGAATTCCTTATTTTATTCATTCCTTAACTACAAAATGCTCGATTATTATTGTAACATTAAATTTAAGAAAATCCCTTTTAAACTCCTACTGATTGAAAAGAAATCTTTATTCAACAATTTTGATTAAATGTACATGTAAGTGAAGTGACAAGCAGACAATGTACATAGCTATAGCCAATTTAATTTTTTTTAAATTTCAACTCAATGATTTCATCATTTCAAGTACTACATGCATAAAGCAAAACGATAGTTTTACAACTGAAGTGCTATGGTAGCACTTAGAGGTGCTATGAAGCAGTCAAAATTTAGCACTTAGCTATAGAAAAACTATCATAACATTTTAGGTGCTACCATAGCACATCAGTTTAACAGTGCAGCCTTTTTACATGTAATAGTAAATCCATGTGTGTGAGGTGAAGTGATTCCACAAAGAAATTAAATAAAACTGTTTTTAAGCAGTTAATAGTATAGCAACCAGATCTATCTCATTATATATAGGTCATTAATAACAGCACAATTAAGTGTATCAGCAGCTTCTGGTTCACAGTAATAATGTGTCCACAAATTTGGTCCATTACCTACAGCACATAGCTGAGCAATAGAAGATTGTATATGATTGTCAAAATAATTGAAAATATCCAGTAACATAAGACCAGACATGTCTGTTGCTGAGGCCACAAGTGTTTAATATTATAGTCTGTATACATAGTAGCCAGTATTTGTTTGACTGCCATGCATGAACACCATATTAGAAGACCACGTAGAGTACATATTTAGTTCCCTTTTCACAACCTCTTGCTCTTCCACACACTTTTGATAGTTCACTCCATTAGAGTTGAAGTATATAGGAAGCAAAACAATTGCCAGTATTAGCTTGATGACAGAAACTAAAATCAGAGTAAGTATCACTATGCCATCCATTGGGACAGCCATGCTCTGCAATGCTGTCCATCCTCCTCCAAACACTGACACAGATTGGTATATAGCCATCTGCTGTCATATTACATTGATTGTTATATTCATGTGATAGTAACTATGCAGACTAATGATTTGTCACCAGTTTCAGGATGATGATTGTAATTGTGATCGTAACATAATATATTCAGTCCAAACACAGCTATATATAGGGCACATTTTATATCATCATTAGTATGATTTACATAATTGAGCCATAACATTGATTAATTGTGACCTTGTCATTGGACTAGTACAACTGTAGTAGAAATTCATGCATATATCATGGGTTAAGAATTTCATTTATGCTGCACTACACGGTTTACTAATACAGATTTTCATAAGCACAATTGTATGCTCTAATTGTTTAATCATGTGATAGTATGTGCAAAAAACAGTCCAAGGACCTTGTAAACTGTTACCTACATGTATTCGGATTGTTTGATTGCAATTTATAGCAAACGTTCCATGTACAAATTTAGTTCACCACAATGTGGTATATATGTGAGTGATTCAGTAGTTTGTATATATGATGTATACTGTGCAATAACATATAATAATTCACTGTTAAAATCTCATGATATAGCTATTTTAATTTGTTTTTAAGGAAGCATGCCTCCAAACCTCCTAGCTGGACCATGCTATGCATGCATGAGTATTAGAAATCTGACCCCTCTACTGACACTTTATCACACAAGCCCTCCCTTAACTGAAACTGTTTAGACATTTAAATTTGACTCAATGAATCACGTGACTAGCTATATAGCGCACATAATATGTATTTCAAAACACAAAATTATACTGATTATATTCATTTACTATCAACCATGCATAGAAAATACCCACTCTTCCTCACAGCCTGCTCTTTAAGCTAAGGCTATAGTTGTAGTCTTTTAGTCATTGCAGCTGGATGTTGTGCTTCATAATTCCCTGTATTCGAAATAACAATAGTTTGAATGACAACAATGGGTGACATATGTATGTGTGGGCTAACTGGTATAGTTTGTTGTAGTTGCATATGGTTCAAATGACCTTCAGTGCTGGTCACTGTAAAGCATTAATACAATACAATAATACAAACCATTCAAAGAAAATTTTGGGAAATAAAACTTTAAAATAAACTACTTCTGACAAGTTTCAAAGTAACTGTCAGCAGTATAGCTGATTTATTTAAGATGGTATGGGTAAATGCGATCACTTTCCAGAAAATTAACCTTGTAATAACCACCTTATCACTTAATAAGACTATCATTACAGTAATCACGTCAGGTAGTATGCATCCAGTCCACATTAGTAAGACTTCCACATTATTGAACCATGACATTCATTAAACTACATTTAACATCATTGTAGTATAGTATTGCATGCTTGTTTTAAGAATTGTATTTATGACATATTCTAATAATGGAATTTGCTAATATAAATTTATAACAAACACAACTGTATGCTCTAATTGTTTAATGATGTGATAGACTTTTTGCGTGTGTACTGTGTAAATATACAGTACAGTGCCTTGTTAATTGTTATCTGTTGCATCCAGCTTGTTTGATTGTAAACTGAATTAAATTTTCCATGAACAAATTCAGTCCAGTAGCATATATACATATATTTTATTTTACTGTTTTACTGAACAGCCCAAGTGCTGAAGGTCTGTATGGTCCTACAGCCTGCATGGTTAAAGATGTTATATTAAGTGCAATTGAAAAGTTGCTGAAATATATGTACAAGTAATAAACTTGCTGAGACTATTTTTCATCAAAGTGGTTTGTGTATATTATGTATATACTGTACAACAAATTTGATCTCAAACTGATAGTCAATAGAATTACCATGTAGTGTAGAGCTGCAATTCCCAAGAAACTGAATTGTTAATTAATGTCAAACAAAACTTAAGGTGATTTTCTTAATTCGATAAATGATTTCTACATTGTGTTTAAAAGAAATGCATGGCCAGGATGCAGCCTATAAAAGCAGCTCTCACCCTATGCTAGTTCAAACCGGCTACTGTAACTAACTGAGTGTGCTGCAATTATATATTATCTTCAATCAAGATGATTGGGATTGCTGCTACAACAAGTCTCATAGTGATAGCGCTCATATGTAAAGGTGAGGATTTGAACATATTTCTGAAATGCTAACACTGCATATTCATATAGGAGATGCAAAGATTGAGCTTAAAATTTCCCATACTCTTCATGATGGAGAAGCAGTCAATGGAAATTGCACTTTTACTGGAACAAATAAACCCATGTACATACGCATTAGTGGGATGGGTCCAAATTGCACAGTTGATGGAGCAATGTTAGTGGGCCCAGCTCTACGACGTGCAAACTACATTAACAACTTTAAGATTACCTGCTCAAAGAGTAATATTTCATTTGACTTGGAATGCAACACTAACAACAAGAATGAAATGATTAGTAAACCAGTGCAAGGTAAATAGGACAACATGTATAAAATGATATTATTACTGTCTTTACACCTACAGTGATATCCAAACCAACAATTATCAGCAATCCAGTTAATGCTACTGTTACTAGACCTGGTCTACCCATCACTTTATCATGTGAAGTGGATGGTGATCCAAACCAATACTGGGTGGGATGGTTTTATAAAAGTTCCATCATCCAAAATGGAGATGATGATCACTCTGTTTCTGTGTCTCCAAGCTTCAGGTCACTACAAGGCACCACTCACCACCTCACTGTCCACTCTGTGAAACATGATGGCAAATATCAGTGTCAGGTGTTCACAATAAGAGATGGAAGTGCAGTAGATCAACTAACCCATCAAGTGACTATCAGTAAAGGTATACAAAGCAATCATAAGGTTTATGGTGTCAACTACATAATTATTCTCTAGGTAATAGTAAAACATCATCATCATCATTGTTGGATGCTGTGTTTAAATTTTTCTGAACTCCTCAATATAAATGTACTTGCATTACATACAGTGTGGTTAATACTGTACTGGGGTATAGCCATATATACAATAATATGAAATTTATTTGCAAATGAAAGTCTACAAAATATGTACCAATATAATACAAGCTACTACTGGGGAATTCTAGTAACTCCAATTACTTTGGTTACATAGTTATTTATCAAAGAAAACAGCTTTGCATGAGGTTCAGGTGCGTAAAAAGTTGTGCAGAACCAAGAAATTATGTGCAATCCAAATAAAGTTGTTGTGTGATAAATATGTATGTATACAACTGAATCCACTACATGTGTGTAATAAGAATTATTTATGCCTCCAACAATGGACAATCTTGAGTATAATATTGCAATGCTTTGTTGCCATCTACATTATGTTAAATTAACCATCTAGGTACAAAAATCTCCCACCAGCTAGATGCTCCTGAACTATATGTAACACATAGCTAGTATACTATATTGTCCCTACAGCTCACACATCCACATGTCTGGCTACTGTTAGCAATCAAACCATAGCAATTAGCTACTAGAAAAGTTGTACAGTGTGAAGTTGGTGTTGTAAATGAAAAGCTTTTACTCTGTTTCTCATGATTGTCTACTCAACGAACTGCATTCTGTTGGAATAGCTGGGACAGAATATGGAAGTAGTTTCAAGCTAATCTGTAATATCACTACCAATGTATCAAAATTGGAGGCTCATTCTCAGATATATACAATGTTCTATCATGGGTGTCTTAAGAGTGTGTCTTAGAACTGGATCTCTATTGCTTGTCATGTTTTTTATTGGATTTTCTCAAAAACATTCAATTTGCAATCCCTTACATTGTTTTACAGATGACAATTGACACAATGAATATTCACACTTTAAAGATGCATTACTCTACAAATCTTATTCCTGTGGGCTGTGTTATTAAGTACCCAATAAAAGTTGGTGATGATCAGTGTGAGTAATAAGTTATGGTCACATTCAATCAAACAATCAATTTCTATGAATGCTATCTCACTAGGGACCTGTGAGAAGGCTTAAAGCTGCGAATACAGGGAAATGTGTAACTAAAACGTGAAGAATGTAGAAAAAATCCCAGACCCATTGGTGACTTCACTTGATATCGACAAGCAAAGACCATCATATCCATGCTCATGAACACCTCACTTAGTGGTCACATCTTAAAGACCACCTTTTTACAAAGACCACCTCTGCACAAAGATCACATTGTAATTAGGTTCTAAAGATAGCTAAGGCATACTTGATGATCTTATTGATTAGACCACTTCATGGTCACATTTTACAATGACCATGATTGACCACCTCTTTACATAGTAACAAGAGGTCATAATAAAAATAGTGAGGATGGTCTTTACTATGAACTCTTGATGGTACTACTTATAAGCTTCAAACATGTATTTAATGATTCATAGAAAGGGGTCAATAAATGTCATATCCTATATTTTGGTCCACACTTCACTGAAGTCATTTGGCTATCTGTATAAACATTGGTTAATTAATGATACCAGAATGTGTCATACAAAATAGCCGATGCAATTGGAATGTAGCTAGTATGCTACAACCTACGGTATCGAAAGAAAATGAGGTCTATATATAAAAAGATGACCTTAAGTGTGTGTCTAGCTTTTTTACTGACCTAGCTGTTTTGATAAAGTCATGAAATAGATATTTGGAACTTAGCAATTATTACATATCTGAAGAGGTGGACTTTATAAAGAGGGTGGTCTTTTAAAGGTAACCATGAAATGGTCTTATGAATTTATAAGGTCAGTAAGTATGTTTTAGCCATCTTTGAGATCTAATTACACTGCGGTCTTTGTATGGAGGTGGTCTTTAAGAGGTGGCAGGGTTGTACTCCAGGGTACATTTATATGACAATTTGATCATTTCCGGATTCCATTTCCACCGTTTCCAGTTACCTTATTGGTGATTTTTGTAATTGCATAACTTGTAAAGAGTGTACAGATTTTCTTAAGAGTTGTTTATTGTGTACTGTAATTTTGTTTAGTTTTTGTGAACTGCTAGTTTCGGAAATATTGTTTATTATTTTGCATGCATGCTAGGATTTTATGCAAGTTTTGTACCTATAAATGCTTGAATCATTTAGTCGAAAATTAGAGAAGTTGCTTAAAACTTGGTAGTCCATGCAGTGTGGCAAAGTTAATCATGCTGTGACAACTGGAGGATAGGAGCATCATCAGGTGGCTTCAATACTGGTGGGTCCTGTACAAAAGCATCCATGTCATGGGTTTCCATTATAATTATTTTCCATACACTTCAGATAAAACTTCTGACATACTAGTTGTATAACTGAATAAAGCATAGGGAAATACCAGCTAACTACAAATGGATCCATGTCCTCGTCCATGACACAATTGTTTGTCAGTGTTGTATTTGAAAGATCAATAGTTTGAATGGACAATGGGTGCACCATCCCAGGGAAATAAAACTTATAACTTCTGATAATGTTCTCAAAACAATTTGCATGAATACATGCCACACCCAAACAAAAAAATGATCATGTTTATATTTAAGACTGCATGTGTAACTATATCCCACCATTCATATAGGAAATCCTTAGATAAATATCCCACAGTTTTGAAGAATTTACTGAATTTATTGTATGGTGTTAAATGCTGTTGACATAAAAGGTGTTTATTGCAAACAGTAAATGAAACAATTAGCATTTTAATTACATGGTGTTCTGAAACAATCAAAGATATTTATTATCAAATATCAATGCTACCCACAATTACGTGTAAGTACATTCAACATTTTAAGAGCTAAATCTTTGACATGTCAAATGCACCCGCCTAGGTAATTCAGTCACATATGCACTGTACAACAACTCAACAAGCATGATCTCACACTGATAACATAATGGAATAGTATATCTCACAGCAAGTACAATATCATTTTCAATGAAACTGAATTGATAAATAGACAATGGTAAGGTGATTTTCTAAACTCACTTCTATATTGTGTGTAGCAGAAAGTGTACAATTGATGGTGTCCCAGGGAAAGCATAACTAGAGTATATACTTAGCTTATATAAAAGCAGTGCTTATGGTATACTGAGTTGCAACAGTTCATAATATATTATGCATAACTGATTTTGCTGCAATTTTATCAAGATGACTGGAATTCCTACAACCGCAAGCCTCTTACTGATAGCACTTATATGCAAAGGTGAGGATCTATACTTTACTATAACTATAACATAGGCATCTTTGCTGCTTAGGAGATTCTAAGGTTGAGCTTGGCATTTCTGGTAGCCATTATGATGGAGAATTGGTCAATGGAAGCTGCAGTTTTACTGGAGCAAATAAACCCATGTACATACTAATTAGTGGGATGGGTCCAAATTGCACGGTTAAGTTGATGGAGCAATTTTAATGGGTTCAGTCAGCTCTATGACGTGCAAACGACATTAACAACTTTAAGATTACCTGCTCAAAGAGTAACATTTCTTTTGATTTGGAATGTAACACAAACAACAAGAATGAAATGATCAGTAAACCAGCGTTGAAACCGGGTCGGGTCATCCGGGTCACATTTTCTCCGGGTCATCCGGATCCGACCCGGTTTGGATCACGTGAGAAACGAAATTGTTCGTTTGACGACGTGGAAACTTATGAACGCTATCGCGTAGCTCTTTCGTGAGCCACGCCCACTTATCGCGTTACCAACATACGCTCAGCTACGCCCATTTATTAGTAAGTGCAGTATGTAGCACAAAACTGAGGGTATCTATGGTGAGGGGTAGCTAGTCTCGCGTGGCCAGACCCTTTCCGCGCAGCCGCTTAACAATTGGAAATTATAAGCGCCGCGCTACAAGGGTCTGGAATAGTTCATGAACATGAAATTTTTCGACACGTTATTGGTGACAATTGATTGATTGGGTAACACCTAAGATACAAAGGTACAAAATGCAACGTGTGTTCCCTTGAATCTTTAGTCTGTTTTGATCGGCAAAATCCGCTTAAAACCTTTCGCCTACTTTCCTTGTAACTCGAGATGAGCTGAGCTTGTTTGTCTTTATTCAGCCGTACTTGTTGAAGATTCAGTAGTAGGTAGAAGGAAAAACCTACACGGGTCGATACCCGTAACCTCCAGAGGCCTTCTTCAGCCCATTCTTCAGTAATCAGATCACTTTGGCGATTAAGGGATCGCGTGAGCCAATTTACACTCTCCAACCACTGGGGATTGTAGATTTTTTTAAATACGTGAACTATTCCAGACCCCTGTAGCGCGGCGCTTATAATTTCCAATCGATAAGCGGCTGCGCGGAAAGGGTCTGGCCACGCGAGACTAAGGGGTAGCTATTGTCAGTAGGTGATGACTTTTTTTTTTTTGGGGGGGGGGGGGGGGGTCTTCAACCTACAGCTAGGATGAAGTTGCAATAGTCATCCGGGTCAGCAGTAGTGACGCTGCAGTAAATCAGTTCAAGGTAAATAGCACACAACATGTATAGGATGATTTTATTACTGTCTTGCACCTACATACAGTGATATCGAAACCAATAATAATCAGCAATCTGGTTAATGTTAATGTTACTAGACCATCACTTTATCATGTGAACTGAGTGGATGGTGATCCAAATCACTACTGGGTGGGATGGTTGTATAATAGTTCCATCATCCAAAATGGAGATGATGATCACTCCATTTCTGTGTCTCCAAGTTTCAGGTCACTCACCACCTCACTGTCCACTCTGTGAAACATGATAGCAAATATCAGTGTCTAGTGTTCACTATAAGAGATGGAAGTGTTGTAGATCAACTAACCCATCAAGTGACTATCAGCAAAGGTACACAAAGTGATTTTTAGTTTGTGGTGTCATCTTCATATTCTCCAGGAGATAGTAAAACATCATCATCATCATTGCTGGATGCTGTGTCTAAATTTTTCTCTTAAGGAAAAACTCCTCAATATACATGTACTTGCACCACATACAGTGTAGTTAATACTGTACTGGTGTATAGCTATACAATAGTATAAAATTTATTTGCGACTGAAAGTCTGCAAAATATGTATACCTGTCTAGTCTTTGAAGACCTATTTTACTGGGGACTCCAATTACTTCATAAATCCTAGTTACGTAGTTATTACCATAGGAAACAGACATCTTTGCATGGGGTTCAAGTGTATAAAAAATTGTGCAGAACCAAGAAATTATGTGCAATCCAAATAAAGTTATATCGTGATAAACATGTATGTAACTGAATCCACTACACATTTGTGTATTAAGAATTATTTATGTCGTAAACAACTGACAACCTTAAGTATAATTAATATTGCAATGCTTTGTTGCCATGTGCTTGATGAATTAACCATCTAAGTACAAAATCAAAATATCTCCCGCTCCTGATTATATGTTTAGACTACTTACATGTATCACATAACTAGTATACTATTGTCCTTATAGCTCGCACATCCATATGTCTGGCTACTGTTATATAGCATTCAAATCAAAACAATGAGTATTATTTGTTCAAAAAGTTGTAGAGTGTGAAGTTAATGTTGTAAATATTGGATTACAGAAAAGCCTTTGAGTCTGTTTCTAATGATCATACTGCATTCTGTTGGAATAGCTGCATGGGACAGTATGGAAGTGGTTTCAAGCTTATCTGAAGTATAACTGCCAACACAATGCAGACTCATTCTCAGATATATGTGATATTCTATAAGGGGTGCCTCCAGGGAGTGTCCTAGGACTGGGCCACCACTGTTGTCATTTTTATTAATGGATTTTTCTCAAAAACATTCAATTTGCAATCCCCTTCATATTTGCAGATGAAAATTCACACAGTAATGATTCACATTTTAAAGATGCATTACTCTACAAATCTTATTCCTGTTGGCTATCGCGAGTAGAAGTTGGTGATGATCATTTTATGGTCATGTTCGATCAAACAATCAATTTCACTTGATATCAACAAACAAAGAGTAACATATTCATGCACATGGGGTTAAATTTCTGTAAACACAGAAGCAAATTAACAAACAATACTTATAACATCCTACGTAGTTTGTGGCTACTGCAGTCACATTCATATTCAGGGGTGGCCCCAGGAATTTTGGTGACTGGTTTCCAAACTTTTGCTATACGCAAATTTAAATATAGGGGTATGGGGCAAGATTTTCCAGAAAATTGTGTAATTTGAAATTGAATCTGGTAACAATATCAACAGTTTTAAAATAGAATTGTGTTAGGTATAATGTAAGCTGCTTAATTGTGCTTGCTTCTGGTACAGTATCAGGTGCAGACTAAAGAATTAAGGGACAGCAAATTTGACGTTTGATGCATATAACAGACATGGATGTTGTTCTGGAGATCTTGGGGCATGCCCCCAGGAAAATTTTCAAATTTTAACACTATGTTATAAGATTTTGGACCATTTTTTACTGTGTTTGCACAGGTAAATAAAGCAGCTAGCTAGCTACAGGTGTACTTGCAGTTCTTAAGAGAAATACGAAATGTGGCTGTTCTATTAGAGTGGTTGACTGTTCTATTAAAGTATTTCGATCTGAACTTTTGTACCATTGCAAATCACTGTAAAATACACTTGACCAGTTTCTGGAAACCTCAGAAACCCCCTAGATCCGCCCCTGCATATTAGTGGCTTAGAAATTACTCTATTGTTACAGTATTTATTAATAAATCCAGGAGCTCTGTATATATAAATCAGCTGCAAGTGACAATGGTTTGTTGCATATACAGTAGAATTCTCATGAATGTTCAATCGGTGAATTAAATTTGACCTGAGGCTAAAGATCTTTCGACTTTCGTATCAATTTGTGACAATGTAAATTCGTGAAAATTTAAATTCGCGAAATTGTTCATAGAAGCCATACCACACAAAAACAGCCAAGCTGTGAAAAAATGTGCGGCCTTAATAAGCCTGGGTGAAAAAAGTTGTGAAATCAAAGGTGGTGACCAAGCAATGGCTGCAATGATGTTAATGCTATTAAATTTTAACAATGCCCCATTATTAATTTTTTTTGCATTAACATCATTGCAACCATTTCTTGGCCACCACCTTTGATTTCACAACTTTTTCACCCAGGATTTTTAAGGCCGCACCATTTTTTCACAGCTTGGCTGTTTTTGTGTGGATTTCATTTCTTTCTGTACTTTATAAGGCCCAAAAACTAGCCTATGGCTGACTTTGAGGTTTCTTTTTACTCACATTTCTTCTTTTCTATGCGGACACAATGATGATTATTGAAGACAGACTTATATATGTATTTCATTCCAAGATCAAAAAAATGTACACTCTATTGGAGTATTACAATAATATTATCAAATAATATTATCAAATAATATTATTGTCAAATAATATTATTGTAATACTCTAATAGAGTGCACACTTTTTGAGGACTTCTAATAGAACATACATAGAATGTTCTAGAACAATCTAGTACTTCTATTGGTAGATCTATGAAATTACAAAGGTTTGATTGAGCAGATTTCAACTAGAAATTTCATTTATAAAGCAGAAATTAAGTGAGGTGATCAGCCAAGGTAAGAGTGGTCAGTGGTTAAGGATGCAGGTGTTAGGTATGGAGGTCCCTGGTTCGAACTTAGGTAAGTTTTTATCAACATTTTTTGCACACCTTTTTACCCCATGGTAACTGCTCTATTGGAGTATCTTGATCCCGTGATTTTACACTTGACTAGTTTTGCTTTATAATTTTGTTGCTGTAACTCTATTGCTATTCAAACTATCAAAAGGCACTGCTACAATGATCTACACACCAATTTGCAAGTTATTTCTATACTCAGTTTACCCTGTAGCCGTGACAGAAGTTTGATCTTTTTATGTGAATAAACACTCATAACTCCTTGAATATTCCTCAGATTCACAACAAAAGTGGTACGTGAATCCACCATTACATGCTCTTCATTTGTGCCAAAGATCAATGCAATTGAAGTACAGGTTTGCATTTTATAGAAATTTTTGCAAAGTGTGCAAAAAGAAATCAAAGCTTCCGTAGCTACAGCATAAGAAGACAAAAACGAATAAATTAAACCAAAATTTTGAATGCCCATTCTCACAAATGGCTGTTGCAAATTTAATCAAGTATGCTGTGTGGCATACCCTACCTGACGGACAGCTATATAATGCAAAAATGGTGTGCTTTGGAGAAGGGGCCATGGAGCTATGCATGCATGAAAAAAACTGTTTTTTTTCTTCCTGTCAATATACTCACGGTGTGGTCGCCGGCTTTCTTGGCCACACGACACACTACCATGTGTCTTGATATACATACATGGCTACAGTTAGATACATAGGCTCAATTTGAAGAATAACAAATAATTTAAGGATTATTATCATTACGTATTATGCACATATTTTGATTCACACACACACAAACATTGTCACTCTTATTATTAATATAATGTCACTGTTACCACATCACATCAATCTATAATGTCATCCATTACTTCCATAAAAGATTCTTGGTAGTGGACAGGACCATCTTTATTTTGTGACTGGCTTCTACACAGATGTTAACATTTAAACACAGTAAAATAATACTCCAACTTATATGGTCACCTATACATGGTAAAATTATACAAAGACTTTGTAGTATACCTCAGGGGGTTTAACTTAATAATAATATTCTAACTAGACAGTGTTGGGAGTAACGCGTTACTTATGTAACGCGTTACGTAATATTATTACTTTTGTGGTAACAAAGTAATATAACGAAATACGCTATAAAAACAGGTAATATAACGCAAGTTACTTTACTTACAAATGTAACGCGTTACCTAAATAATATAGTTACTGTAACGAGTCTAATATTACGTAATATTATTACTACAAGTAACGAAGTTACTAATCAGGTTAGCTATCCTCTGAGTAACGCCTAGCCACAACGAAGTAACGAGGCCTACTGAATGAAGCTTATTCACTAGCTTCTTACTTATAACCAAGATTTGCATATTGTCCAACAACGCAATCATGTCACATGATAACGTGGTAGTTTCACACGTGACAACTTAAGGCCGTGGACACAAAGTAATATAATATGTAATATTATTACAGTTACTTTATTTTATGGGTAATATGTAACTGTAACTAAATAGTTCAGTTGCAAGTAATATGTAATATGTAACTAGTTACTTTTACAAAGTAACTTGCTCAACACTGTAACTAGATATACCTTTTAACAGAACAGTATGTATGTCTTAAAATGTTATCTTATTTTCACTTCTGTATAAGCATTGATATATAGCATAAATTTTAGCATGTGACTAGCTACATAGTTCAATGATAATAGTGAGCATTTTGACTAGCTCACTGTGACATAGGTGATGATAGACCAGGCCAGCTATCTTTTACCACATAACATACAGTTACTTTATAAACATTTATAAATTTACGTGAAGATTACTTGCTGGTAGACTTACATATTCAACATGATGACATTCTTTGGTGCAACATAATCACCAACAGATACATAACAATAATCATTATGAGCAGGATAGTTGGCAGTGAGGTTAGGCTTGTGACATAATCGTTTAGTTATTTTCTTGATAGCATGCTTGTTTATGAACAGTTCCATTAGAGTGAAAACTATTAAAGGCAACATTATTAGAATGTAAGTAATCGATAGCAGAAAATACTGATTATAATTGTTAATAAGTGGTGTCATTGCTACCAAGGCCATTGCGTGTAAAACAAAACCATCAAAGATGTTGAGAATGTTCCTTTCATATGGTCTTACTATTAGTTGTATTAAGGCCAATATCATACTTGCAGCAACTAACAAAAATTGGGCGTTTACATAGTCAGAAGGGTTTGCAATTATAATTATCACAATGATCAATATGCGGCAAATCATGTAATAAGCTGCAAAGCAACGATACTTGTCTTTGTAACATCCTTGAAACTGATCCAGTAATGGCTTCATCCTGATGAAGTTGATCTTGTGGTTAAGGAATGGCTCTAGTAGTAGTAGAAGTGGTAGACCAGTCACAATCACTAGTGTACATAACACTGCTACTATAACATATGGTAGATGATGACCATGAAAGTATTCTATGTCAGGTGATAGGTAAGTGTAAATATACACCTTATCCCCACTATCAAATCTCAGTGATCTCAGTAACAATAATGAAGTTGTGGCCACAGAAGTGTATGATAAGAGCAGTAGCATGCAGACAGTACTGATAATACCTCTACTAATAAATGATGAAAACTTGAGAGATATTCTTGCTGATAGACAGATTATTACTATTATTACTGAGACAGCTAGTGGATGTACATAATGAATGAACTGTTGGTCAATTCCTATCATATCCTCTACTAAGCAAAGCTGTCCTAGAAATTGTGGAGTGATTTTAGCTAAGCTGGAGACAATGCTTACAGCTGTAAATAATCCCTTTGATTGGTATAAATTTTGGCTCAGTAGAATATCCAGCATACTGTAATAGTATGTAATAGCATACAAATAACCAATCCCAACATGATAGTACGACATGATAAACACTGCAATAACTATGACTATCCAGTATATCATTGATAATGTAACTACCATTACTGTCTGTTCAGTTGTACACTTGTTAACATTTACACATTGTACAGAATCAAACGAGAGAGTATAGCCTTCTTCACAACTACCACAAGCAGTACCAGATCTGTGTGAACTACATTGATTCATTCTTGCTGGTGAAAGTTGGTAGTATCCATTAGCAGTTTCACAACAGGAAAAATTGCAGTAATTGTCAGGACAAACTGACACCGTTGCTTCACCATTACCTGGTCCAGTACCAAACCAGTAACCTATTTTGATAGTTGATGTATGATCATCAGAACATGATACAATACTAGTCTTATCGTAACACTCACAATGATGCAATGTATTGTTATAGTGGAAGCCAGGGTGACATGGCGATAGTTCAGTTATTAGTTCTATTACAAGTTTTTCTTGATTAAGACTATTAACATGTGACACAATTAATACCGAAACATTTAGAAGATCACATACTTTCTTTCCTTTTATTTTAATTCCTTGAAGCATGTCACATGATATCAATATAAAGCTAGGACCATCAATATGATATTCTGAATTGTTGCTTTTTAGTGCAAATTGTGTTGCACTGGCATTGTTATCGAAGTGGTCCAGTACACAAGCATCAATTATAATTTCTTGTCCAAGCATTACGTTTTTAATTTGATACTTATTATTAGGGCAGTAATTCATATCAGAATTGTTGGTATGACTTGTGTGATTAACACACTCAGCTGGATCATACAATACCAGTTTACTGAATGGAGTAATGACATGATTAGTAAAGTGCCTACGATTGAAAGTGCCATCAGTACTATCCACCATGATTTCATCACGACATATTTTATCACATGAAGTTAGCATATTTATGTAAACATTATTACCTACTGAGGCAGTGTTGTTCTTGAAATCAGTATATGTTGAATTATCAACTGTCATTTTACTATCGTTATTTTGAATGACACTACCATATACAGCTCCACCATATCGATCAGCATAATTAAACAAGTATCTAATGTTTGAGCTATCATTGACTGATAGGATAAACTTATCATCAAGATATATGGCTCCACCACGCTCATAAGCTTTGTTATACATGAATTGAATAGAGGAATTTCCTGCAAATGTTATATTTGATTGGAGAATAGAAATTGCTCCGCCATCTCGAGCAGTGTTGTTAGTAAAGGTAACCAAACTATTTCCTTTCAGTGTTAGATCAGAAGTACGGCCACAAAATATACTACCGCCATCATAGATAGCTTTGTTTCCAACAAAGGTAAGGGTAGAGCTTCCTTTAATTGTGAAGATACTGTTGTCATAAGCACGCATGGCTCCACCAAATATTGCGGTGTTATTCTGAAATGTTATGTTAGTAAGTTGTGTGAAGTCAGCAGTGGAGTTGTAATATATATTAAAAGCTCCACCAAAGAATGTACAGCTATTGTTGGAAAAGGTTAAAGTTGAATCTTTCTCAAAATGGACAATACCATCATAACTAGAAGCTATAGCCCCACCACTAATATGAGCTTTATTGTTAGTGAATGCTGTGTGAGAATTACCTTTAAAATAGATTTTAGATTGTCTGGTTGAATACACCGCTCCCCCTCTTTCTTCAGCCACGTTGTAATTAAATGTTACTACAGCGTTTGCCTTAAAAGTTACATCACTCCCTCTAAATGAAAATATGGCTCCACCATGCTGCATAGCTGTGTTATTCTGCAGAGAAACAATTGATCTATCAATGAATTTAATGCTGGACTCCAAAATGGAGTAAATAGCTGCACCATCTTGTCCAGCTGTGTTATGGGTAACCGATGTTGACGAATTTCCTGTAAATAAAATACTAGTGCTACTAACAGATGCTATAGCTCCACCATTTAATTCAGCCTGATTGTTACTGAAGTTCACCTTTGAACTCAATCCAAATACAATGTAGCTTTTCTTTTTAAAATAAATGGCTCCACCTGCCTCTGCACTGTTATTAATAAATGTTACTGAAGTGCTCCCATTAAACAACACACCACCAGTATTTTTAAAGTATAGGGCTCCACCCTCTGTGCCACTGTTATGGCTAAATGTAACATTTGAGCCTTCATCAAATGAAATAACAGAGTTCTGTGAGGTATAAACAGCACTTCTAATATTTCCACTAAATTTCGCACCTGCAGTTCCAAGAAATGTAACAAATGAACTTCTCCAGGACACAGCTCCTCCTTTACCAAGAGCTAAATTGTTACTAAATATTACTGTGGAGTTGTCACTGAAAAAGATATTAGACCGACTGTTAGAAAACACAGCACCACCATCCTCTGATGCATTGTTGTCTGTAAATTCTGCGGTTGAATTTCCTGTAAATAAGACATTGGAGTCATTAAGGAAAATACATCCACCGTTATTCTGAACAGAATTTCTGCTGAAAATCACATTAGATCTGTCACTGAATATGACACTAGAATGATTATTATAAATGCCTCCACCATTACTGGCTTTGTTCTGTTCAAATAATACACTATCATTGAGGTGAAGATTGGTGTGTGAAATATAAATGGGTACTCCTTGGTTTTGCATAAATACAGAATTTTTTGTAGTCAGCTGCAGGTTATTGTGGTTTGGTATTCCATCAACACAAACAACACTTTCAGCTGGTCCATTTACAGTGAAGTTGCACTTATCAATTACCACATGTAGCTGAACATGAGGTTTAGATTGAGAGATGTGTATGGTTGTACCTTGTCCTTCATACGCATTGTTGTGTGTAAACTGACAATTGTTAATGTACACGTTTCCTGACACTTTTGATAGTACAACAGCTTGACCTGTCGAGCGATGAAATGAACAATTTTGGATTTTAACATTAGATGAATCATAAAAGCCAATTGCAGGATTAGTCAGAGTACCACACTGCTCCCACCTGACACCTTCAATGGTGACATTTTTACACGATACAAACTTTACTGATCCATTACTGTTACAATCAATGGAGTCTCCAACAATTAAAATGTTCTCAAGATATTTTAATACCACCATTGAAGACAGAACAGTTGTATTTGTGATATTAATAATGCTATTATTACTGACTGTACCAACAAGTGTATCCTGAATACTTGAACTAGTACCTTCTACATCTGCCTCAATTCCAATATCTTGGAAGAAGATCAGTAGTAAAATGACAATGAGCATAATTTTGTATTGCTACCAAAATACCAGCTAGACCAAACTAACTGAACTAAATGTATTAAAATTATTATGTGAGAAGTCATACAAGTGATAGAGCCACAAATATTTGGTTAACCAGACTTCTATTGTTCTATATTTATCTACAAGAACACAAAAGAAATAATTATGACAAGGTCATTATGGTTGAGTCATATGTTTGTGGACAGTGGATATAATTGCTGTAGTTTTCAGAATAATGGAAAGGTCTACACAATTAACTAGTATACTGTGTAATATTTCTTATAACAAGTAAAATGTAAATGTATTTATTTTGTATGTGTGATAATCACATGTTTGGAGAGTTATGTTCTTATTTGTTTGTGACAGAATGAGTGTGTGAATATGATTTCCTCTAGTACCGGATTGTGATCAGCTGACTCATATGTTTAGTCACATGGTTATTATACTCCTTCAGGTCTGCACACTATTTTAATGTTATTCATTTGTGAGTGCATGTGAATGTGTACTGTATTATGTTCACCACTAATAATTTTTGTGTTCATATCTCTTTGATAATAAATACATCATATATAGACTGATAATCAAACATAAATGCTATATCCTTATAATTTTATATACCTGTAAGGAAAAGGCTACACCTATGTATGCATTAATGTAAAGAGACAAATTCCAATGTAGAAAAGCCCCAAGGCTATTGGTGAATACATAGAGTTAGTTGCAGCTTGATCAGCAGGTTTAGTGCCAAGTGATAAGGGCATAGCAGTCATTTTGGTCAGGGAAGAGTTATTTTGTTTGTAAAGATGGAGTTAATTTTGCTGTTTTGCTTCTCAGTTTCAAGCAATTTATTTTCATATCCTAAAGTACTGTGCTTATCTCTAATGTTTGCAATTCACATGGATCAGAGTTCCAATTTATCAGTTGATTATATCATTAAAAGCATATCGTGGAACCTCTCTTAAGGCCATTTTGGACACAAAATTCTTGGCCACTTTTTACCGCTGCAATGTCAGTAGAGCTTTCAGAGGTAAAAAAATGTACTAGCCAGGTCTGTTGATACCAAATTTTTGTCCTTGTTTTAGGGTTGGGCAATATTTTAATATTATTGCCTGTAAGCAATATTATGATGTGTAATACTGAGTACCGCAGCTTTTTTGAAAATACCGCAATACCGTTTGTGCAATATTATTGTATTTTTTGCATAATTGCTAAGAGCAATTATGTTAATTAGTGCTTTTCAGTAACTATAGACTGACACAAACAATAGAGAGCTGTACCTAGGAGCACTGAAGGTCTGACAGCAACTTGTGCTGCCATTACAAATCAGAGTTGAATACTGTAGTGTAGGCCCACAATAATGTCTTATTTATGACACATATTATCTTATAGTAGACATGGCAATACTCGCAATTATTGCATGACCACCTCAAAGCAATAATCACAAGTAGAAAATACTAGTACCACCCAACCCTACCTTGTTTTTCTGTACTTAACTAGGGGAGTACGGTAAGAGAGGTTCCGCTGTAGTGACTATCTTATCATATAGTTTGTATAATTTATGGACCAGATATATGAAAAGGGGTCTTCTACACACATCCAATATTATGAACTGAGAGTCTGAGACCATAATAGTGACAAACACATCTAAAAATTACTTTCATCAAATGCTATGTTGGTGTTCACACTGCTAACAAGTCAACAATCTAAAGTAATCAATTGTCAAAGTGGGCAAATTGATGTTTGTGGAAGACTCCTTTTCACAAATCCGGTCATATTTGCAATTACTTGTCTTTATTTTGGCTGTGTTTTAAATGGTTCCATAGCTACTTCTTTACTTTGCATACTGCCTCAATCAGGCTGATAGCAAGTGAAAAGGTGGGTCGTGTCAGTGCCCTATGCACTTGCACATTCTTATAAAATTAATTTTGTCTCAAGTCAACCACTTTCATCTGATGTGCACCAGAGGATAGGAGCATCTCAGAAGAGTTAATGGTGGCTTCAATACTACCAGCTCCTGTATAAAGCATTCATGGTCATTGGTTCCCATTATTATTATTGTATATAATAAGCATATAGTTACCCTTCAAGTAAAACTATGTACTGAACTACTACAGTTGTATACCTAAAGCATACGTGTCATACATATCATTACTGGGGAAAACACCAGATAACTACAAATGTATATCTGTGTCACTATTTTTTGTCAATACTGTACTTTAAAAGATCAATGGGTACAACATGTAATCATTCAAAGAAGAAATAAAACTCAATTCTGACAATATTCTCAAACAATTTGCAAGGATACATGCACCCAAATAAAAATGATTAAATTTGAGGGATTTATACATTTAAAACTGTACATATGTGTAACTGTAGCCCATTATTTAGTTCCTTACATAGTTAATATTCCAGTGAAGCCACACTTCAAAGAATTTACTTGAGATGTATGGTGGCTATTGGCTGGGTAATAACTACCATACACTCCAGTAAGGTATTAAGGGTGCTCTGTACAGTCCGCTTATATGGCTTCCTATGAAATTTAATTTGTTCTATAACTTACAAATGGTTTTAGCAAATGCTCTGTACTTTTTTACTGGATATAAGCTAACACTAGTACACAGTTTAGTCCAAACCCAACTGCTAAATTTGCTTTAGAACATGAGTTACAGTTTTTCCCTTTATACTAGAACTAGACCTACAGTTTTCGCACAAGAGCCTTGATACTTTTATGATACACTATGCTAAACAGCACAAACCATTGTGCATTTTTATTTTTGTCTTTTAGCTTCTCATTCATCACATATTTATCTTTCGGGTTGTCACTCCCAGAAATCCTTTTCTTTACTTCCATGTTATTCATCATCTGAACTTGCTATTTAAAAATGGTAAACGCTCTTCTTTGGCAAAATTACTAAAGTAGCTTGTGTGAAATTTCATGTCCATTGGATTAAAAATGATGGAGTAGTTCTAATTTAAGTGAGAGGGTGTAGAATAGCAAGATGTGTGCACTTGTTGCTATGGGATACCTAATTTATGGGTACTAAAATGTGTCAACATGTCACAGACGAATTAAGTGACCATAATATTTCTTTTAGTGCAAAACAGACTATGTCTTGGGAAGCCTTGTACGAACTGTACAGAGCACCCTTAAATTATTAATTTCCTTTGACAAAAAAGGTGCTTATTGCAAAAAGCAAATTAAACAACAAATGTGTAATGTTGGCATGTATGAAACAATTAGAATTTTAATTACATGGTGTTCTGAGACAATCAAAGATATTTATTATCAATTCTATCCACAATTATGTGTAGGTATATTTAACATTTTAAGAGCTAAATCTTTGACATGTTGAATGCACCCACTTTCGTAAATTTTTAAAATTCAGTCACATACTCTGAACAACAAGCAGCACAATCTCACACTGATAACATAATGGAATAATGCATCTCACAGCAAGTACAATATCAATTTCCATGAAACTGAATTGCAATGGTAAAGGTGATTTTGTAAACTTGCATATTGTGTGTGACAGGAAGTGGTAAATTGATGGTGTCCCAGGGAAAGTATACCTTTACATATATAAAGCAGCACTTATGTGTTGAGTTATAACAGTTCATAGTAAAACTAACTCATTTTGTTGCAATCATATTTTCAATCAAGATGACTGGAATTGCTACAACAGCAAGTCTCATATTGATAGTACTCATATACAAAGGTGAGGATCTACACTTTGCTATAACATTTCAGATAACTTTATTGCTTAGGAGATGCTAAGGTTGAGCTCACCATTTCCAGTACTTTTTTATGATGGAGAAGCTGTCAATGGAAGATGTACTTTTACTGGAGCAAATAACCCCATGTGTATACGCATCAGTGGGATGGGTCCAAATTGCACAGTTGATGGAGCAATGGCAAAGGGTCTAGCAATAATCAAAACATTTAATTGTTACGTAATCATTTTTCAAAAGGGGTTTCCATGGAAACCTTGAAACCCCCCTAAATCCGCCACTGCATGTTATCATCATATTACCTACACACAGTATGCAAGTGGGTAGTATCTTTGAAAATAATTACGTAACAATTAAATGTTTTGATTATTGCAGTGTGCGCCTCGATCAAGATACTCTAATAGAGCAGTCACAGTAGCTATTAAAGCAATGTGTAGCAATTTATTTAAGGATTTTATGTACTTTATCAATAGGCTGTGACTTATTTTTGGTCTCACCTTACCAAACCAGACAATGTAGTGCAGACTTTTGCGTATCTCATGTCAGTGTATATCTCCACCTTCTAAACTGGAAACTCCCTTTATAAATTCCTAGATCTGCCACTGCATTGTATGGATCTAGTATACCCATTAATTTTGCAGTTAATTAGAAGCTTGCATAAAGTTTGAAGTCTCATGCATCCAATACAATGTTTACAATATTGTTTTCATCTTACATACGTATAACTCGTTAATGAATCAGAAAATCTAATCAAAAACAGGCAAGCTATGAAAAAAGAGTTCCACTTCCAAAAATAGGCTAGTATGAAAAAGTTGTGATATCAAAGGTGGTGGCCAAGAAATGGCTGCAATGACATGTGCATTACAGATTAAATTCCAATTATTTCATAGATATTAACTCCTAGTACATAGTCTAAATAGTAAATGGGTCATTCCATGTCAAATCAACAAGGAATTTAGGGTCACCTCTCGGATTTTCATGAAACTTGGTGTGTTTGTAGTACCTGTGGTGCTTATCATTACAAATTTTTAGCTCCATACATCTCATAGTTTCTGATTTATAAATACAAATATTTTAAATAATTCATGAAAAATTGGTCCATCTCTAGTTACAAAATTGCCTGTAACATTGCACTGTGTAAGTATTTTTAAACACATTTTTCACTGATGGAAGACTGTTGATTGACCTTTCCTAAATTATGGGATATCTACTTAATTATGGTTCAAAAGTACTTTACTGAAAACTTTAATTCTTTATATTTCAAAAAATGCTGCTTAAAATTCTTTGATTTTTTTGTGAATAATGATTGGGTCATAGACTTATTGGTTTATGTTAGTCTTGTTAGATAAAAGTTTGTGGAGGCACCAAAATGGGCTCAAGAGATATAATGAATTATGTTGTGGAATTTTGTAGCCTATTATTGCTGTATGGGAGTGTACACCTCCAATAGCCGCTTGCAACAAGGCCATGCCAAGTTTGTCATACAGAGTGAAGGTGTCTAGGTACAGTGAAACTTGTGTTAGTGACCACCTGCATTGAAAGACCACCCATGTGCTGCAGTTAATTTAATTGGATATTAAGGTATAGTACCAAAGCATCAACCTCTTTCTAGCAAATCCAAAAAATGGTCCTTATTAGATAGGTAGACTTTAAATAAGATCACCATGCATCCATAAACACATGAATGTTACACCATTTCTTCAGTAATACCTTATTGGTGACCAGGCCTGTGAAAACAGGGCATGTGGGCACAAAATACACCTCATCACACTACAGGTCATATCTCAATACTGGAACAGAATATTTGCATACTGTAACTTGCATTATAATGCCAATTAAAAGCTTCCTAAGAGCTGAAAATTGCATTGCCATAGCATAATGGTATACGAAGTTATGAGTGATGGAAGTTTGAAAAGGTAGGCAAAAATCATGTGCCCACATGCCCTATTTTCGCAGGCCCAGTCACATTAATTTTATCAAGTCAAATTCTGCTGTAGTGCAATTACATACGTATGTAGCTTCACTCCACACTATTCAAGTTACGTACATGGCTTTATAGGTACAATAGACCTTCTCAAAAAAGATACCTGGGCACCTTGATAGCTAGTATATTTGTTCATGATCTCACTTTATAATTGTATGTACATTTGGACCCATGGCAAGTCTGTGGTTTCTCAAAATTGAACACTTTATCAATGGCCCAGGGAATAGAAGAGTTACACTGTATACAGTAGATGCATTACTTGTACCAAGAGTTTTTTATTATGAATACTTCAATGTGTGATTTATAGTACTGTAATTACTAAATGGTTTTTCAAAGTATTTTGCATCCATGCTTTGAAGATCAGTACAGGCAAATGTTAAATAAATGCACATGAAAATGTGGTCAACATGGTTACTTCCTGCGTGAGTATGTACACGAATTTATGACTTGATCTTCAAAATGGTCATGAATGTGAAGTAATTTGGTAATTAGTTTCACACATTGAGGTACAAGTAATGTATGTGAATGGTAAAACCCCTCCACTCTTAGGACCACAATAGGAGTGGAGGGGTTTTACCATGTTTTACCAATGTTGCATGCAAAACTCCTGGTGTTTTTATTAGTAAATTGATATCCCCCCTAAGTGGTAGCAATACTATAGCAATCGCAGCACTACAGGATATAACTTGTAATAAAGATAAACTCTACTTAAATTATTTTGGTGCATGCAGATTCAGACCCTGTTTGTGAGTATGAACTACGTACTTTTAACATAATGTCGTTTTAGTAATTTAATAAGGCATGCAACAATTGAAACATTCATGATTTTCTACAGGTGACGAGCCCTTTTACAGCTACTTTTAATAGTTTCTGTGTGGGGACTATTATAGTCTCCTTGGAAATATTGCAACACTTCTAGTAGCACTAATTGTTTTTAATCTTGCACTGATCATGGAAAAAAAAAGAATTCAGAAATATTTTCTTGCTGTTAGATTTACATACTCACAAGTTGACTTGATCAGAATACATTATAGCGGTCACTACAGGAGGTAGGTATGTAGCTGTGCATGCAACATGGCTGTGTTGTGTAGTTGAACTAATTGCCATACACTTCAGATAAACGTATAGTCATACTGAACATTATCATTACTAATACAGTTGTGTAGGTGATATATCATTACTGGGGGAAACACCAGCTAACTAAAAATGTATCCATGTTACAATTAGTTGTATCTGAAGGATCAATAGTTTGAATGGTAACAATGAGTGATACGTATATACATGTTGGGCAAGCTATAGTATAGTTTGCCGTGGTTCAAAGAAACCCAGGGAATTAAAAGATGAACTATACTTTTGACAATGTATTGCTCTCAAAACAATTTTCAAGGATACAAACAAAATATGATTATGTTCAAAAGATAATACTGTATATGTGTTTCCAGGAAAACCTTAACAATGAATTAGACAATTGCTTTATTTATACAGTAATCATGTCAGGTACATACATTTTATCATGTCCAGTTCAAACACAGGTATATATGGCAGGGTATGCCTTAAGGTTTCCTTATTATTGAGTTATATACTAGTTGCGCGGTCATTGCAGTGTCACATACTGACAGATTTTTACCACTGACACTTCACAATTTTTTATTTATAGCAAGCACAATTTTATTCTCATAATTGCTTGATCATGTAATAATAGTCTTTTCATATGTGTATGTGAAAATTTATTATCTAGCATCTTGATAATCATTATATGTCTCTTGTTGCTTTCAACTGTTTTGATTCAAATAATAGCAGATTTTCATACATAAAAGCACTCCATCATGTCAGTGGTTACACTAGCTGCTGCTACTTTTGGCCCTTACAAGAGTTTGGGAAATCACCCATGTGGTTATGCATGAAACAATTAAAGTTTTATCTAGATTCATCTGTTATTTCACACCACCCTGTTGTTCAATACCTTGGTGTACTCGTTGACTAAAACTTAATTGGAATGAACATTGTAATTACAAAGTTACAAGATCGCTTAACTTTCTTTGTCACTGTTTTTTCAATGTTTCTACATCAATTAAGTCTACTGCTACAGATGCAATGTCCACCCCTACACTAGAGTATACCTGTCCTGTTTGGCATCCTCATACTGCCAAACGCATTGATGTTTTAGAATCAGTACAGCAAAGAGTTGCCTGTTGGGCTTCCAACAGCAGGTGGTAATTTCCTTCATTGTGTTGTTGAAGTAAGTCTTCTGATGTCTGTTTACAAGAGTTAAACTGGCCTTCTATCCAACAACGTCATAGCTACTTCTCCATTTGTTATTATTGTGTGGTGCTGGTAATATGTCATAGCAGGAAGTAGTTTTATAATCATTAATGATTCTACCCATAGTTAGGCATATGTATACATTCAACATGAACGGCTAAATCTTAGACATGTAAAATGTGCCAACCTGGGTAATTTTTCAACATTCAGTCACATGTGCAGTACTGTACAAGTGTGATCTCACACTGATAACATAGTAACTATATCTCACAGCAAGTAAAACTGCATGCAGTTTCCAATGAAACTACATTGGTAAATAGACAATGGTTAAGGTGATTTTCTAAACTTACTTATATATTGTATGTAACAGGAAACTCTCAATTGATGGTGTCCCAGGGAAAACATAACTACAGTAGCTTATATAAAGAGCAGTGTTTATGGTGTGTTAATTGTATAACAAACTGACTTTGCTGCATTTATCAAGATGGCTGGAATTGCTGCAACAGCAAGCCTCATATTGATAGCACTCATATACAAAGGTGAGGATCTATACTTTGCTATAACATTTCATATACCTTTGTTGCTTAGGAGATACTAAGGTTGAGCTTAACATTTTTAATACTCTTTATGATGGACAAACTGTCAATGGAAGTTGTACTTTTACTGGAGCAAATAAACCCACGTACATACACATCAGTGGGATGGGTCCAAATTGCACAGTCGATGGAGCAATGGCAAAGGGTCTAGCTCTGAAAAGTGCAAACTACATTAACAACTTCAATATTACCTGCTTAAAAAGTAACATCTCTTTTGACTTGGAATGTAACACCAACAACAAGGATGAAATGACAAGTAAACTAGTTCAAGGTAAATACACAGCACATTAAGAATCATTTTATTAGCTGCTATCTTTACACTTACAGTGATACCCAAACCAATAATAATCAGCAATCCAGTTACTGTTAATGTTACTAGACCTGGTCTACCCATCACTTTATCATGTGATGTGGATGGTGATCCAAATCATTACTGGGTGGGATGGTTTTATAAAAGTTCCATCATCCAAAATGGAGATGATGATCACTCTGTTTCTGTGTCTCCAAGTTTCAGGTCACTACAAGGCATCACTCACCACCTCACTGTCCACTCTGTGAAACATGATGACAAATATCAGTGTCTAGTGTTTACTATAAGAGATGGAAGTGTTGTAGATCAACTAACCCATGAAGTAGCCATCACAGGTGCATACACACAAAATGTATGACATTTATATAAGCATGTTGTCTTATTCTTACTCCAGGAGATGGTGAAACATCATCATCATCATCACTGTTGGATGTTTTGTCTGGACTTTTCTCTTAGTGAAGAACTACCTAGCACTATAAATACACTTACGTTGCTGCAACACTGTAATAAGCTATAATTATTTTAGTGCAAAAGTTTCATGATAAAATTTTTTGTGTAAAATACTTTCATGTGATTTACACTGAGCGAAAATTATTTTACAAGACTGTTTCTTATAACTGTACCTCAATCTTCTACAGCATTACTTGTGGTAAGAAAGATTGTCAGTCACAATGTTCTTTGCTGCTTTACTTTAAGTTTGTGCATAAAAAGTCACCTCGGTGAAAGGTGGAATACCCCAGGGTAGTGCACTGTGTCCGTGATTATTTTTTATGAGATACCTTCTCTTTTGGAGCCATGTGGAATAATTTATACTATGCATACCCATTGCTAATTTGCATGCTAATTTGCATGCTGATGACACAACAGTGATATGCTCGAGTGAAAATTACAATGTACATGGTTAGACAGAAATTAAACTCTGATTTGCCAAGATTTACACAGACCTGGATTTATGTACCTAAAGTAGATCAGTACAAGAAGCGCCTCTTGCAATCCAGCAATCTGGAAAATACGGATGATTCCCATTATATTCAACATAGGGAAACTCATCATGTGCTACTGTCAGTGAAAGAAATGGGAGGGTAGCTAAGTCCACGACAGGCTTGCATTGTAAGCACTGTCGTACACCAAAAAAGCACCCGTCGGACTGAAGTGATGCCTAGCAGTGAAAAACTTAAGCCTCACCTTAGCCATTATTGAGTTACGCTTGTCCTAGCACTTGTTTGGAGGCACCAGGAGGCAGGCAGTTAGTCTGTCAGCAGAAAATTCCATTAAATTGGTAGCAAGCATTTCATATCTCACAGAAGGCATTTTTGGGCTTGACTACACCTAACCAATGCTTCAAAGGTAGCATGAAGATATTGTCTGGTTTTAGCCAAAATTTATTTGTGAGAAAACATTACCTCCATGATTTCTAATGTACAGTACTACTGTACTGTATGGCACACATTTATACTATCCATGTGCACTGGCACGCAAAACTGTAGTATAGACCAAGAGACTTTGTTCTTACTGTGTATAATCTGTACAATAGCACATGCACTTCTGGCACCATGTAGATAATTAGCAGTGTGTACAATTTGTACGTCTAACTGTTTTACTAAACCTGCTCATGTCATTTTACTTTACTTGAAAGAATGTGGGTAGTAGGAAATGTAAATGATGTTGATATCTAAACACCTGGATTTCCAATGATGTGGAAGAATAAACTTGTTTTTGTCACTACAACTAGTCTACAAGTATACACTTTGGGTTAAGTGCATAGCATACACAATTTCAAAATTGATCCCTCTGGCATACCAACATATATACACCGGTATATACCTCACCCCAGATAGATGATAATCCCTGCATATACCGACATGTTGTTAATGACATGATAATATAAGTAACTCTCGCAAACTAATTAAGTAAAAAGAATGTCCTATATATATAACACACTACATTATAACATGCCAACTTGGACAGTATATAGTATGTCATGAACACAACCAAAAACCTTGGATACGTCTAAGAAAGCTACTGCAGTCTCATCAACAGTTGTTTGCCTAGAATCAGTAACATACAGGAGAACATCCTGAGTTGAGTAACTTGGACGAAATTGTGATTGACAATCACAAAATAAATATAACTAATATGTTTATTGATCATAAACCACTCATTCTAAAACTTTAAGATAAAACTGGCACAACAAAAATTGCACAGAAATTTACTAGCTCAGTACTGACTTAAAGACTAGTTTGCTCTTTTGCAAATATAGAGCAAGAGTTATACATACTTTTCAGTCATAAAGCCATCTAAGTGACAATTCAAAATGCCACTTGCAGCAATGCACGGGACTATAGTCTAAATAGTAAATGGGTCATTCCATGTTAAATCAACAAGGAGATTAGGGTCACCTCTTGGATTTTCATGAAACTTGGTGTGTTTGTATCTGTGGTGCTTATCATTGCAAATTTTTAGCTGCATACATCTCATAGTTTCTGATTGATGACCACAAATAAAATTATTTTGAATATTTCATGAAAAATTGGTCATGAAAGGCTGTTGATCGACCTTTCCAGTGATCCCTAAATTATAGGATATCTATGGTTCAAACGTACTTTATCGAAAACTTTAATTCTTTATATTTCAAAAAAATGCTGCTTAAAATTCTTAGATTTTTTTTGTGAATAATGACTGGGTCATAGTCTTATTGGTTTATGTTAGATGAAATTTTTGTGGTGGGACCACCATGCCAACTTGGACACATGGAATTTTGTAGCCTATTATTGCTGTATGGGAGTGTACACCTCCAATAACCACTCGCAACAAGACCATGCCAAGTTTGTCATAGAGTGAAGGTGTCTAGGTACAGTGCAACCTGTGTTAGTGACCACCTGTATTGAAACACCACCCATGTGCTGCAGTTAATTTAATTGGATATTACGGTATAGTACCAAAGCATCAACCTCTTTCTAGCAAATCCAAAAATGGTCCTTATTAGATAGGTGGACTTTAAATAAGATCACCATGCATCCATAAACATGTGAATGTTACACCATCTCTTCAGAAATGCCTTATTTATTAAGTCAAATTCCGCTGTAGTGCACTTAAATACATAGCTTCACTATTCAAGATATGTACATGGCTGCATAGATACAACAGACCTTCTCAAAAATATACCTGGGCACCTTGATAGCTAGTATATTTATTCATGATCTCACTTTATAACTGTACGTACATTTGGACCCAAGACAAGTCTGTTGTTTCTCAAAATTGAACACTTTATCAATGGTCCAGGGAATAGAAGAGATACAGTAGATGCATTACTTGTACCAAGACTTTTTTATTACGAATACTTCAATGTGTGATTTATAGTACTGTAATTACTAAATGGTTTGTCAAAGTATTTTGCATCCATGCTTTGAAGATCAGTACAGGCAATTGCAAATGTTTAAATAAATGCACATGAAAATGTGGTCAACATGGTTACTTCCTGCATGAGTGTGTACACGAATTTATGATTTGATCTTCAAAGTGGTCATGAATATGAAGTAATTTAGTAATTAGTTTCACACATTGAGGTACAAGCAATGTATGTGAATGGTAAAACCCTTCCGCTCCTAGGACCACAATAAAGTGTTCATATTACAAAGTGTCTTGGTCCAAATATAATAAACAGATGTCCTGGTTAATAAAGAGTTCAGATATCCTTTTTGAGTTCTCCTATACGTACGTATGCAGTAACAAACACAAATTAAAATTGGACTAAGTCCACTACAGTGGGATTCAAATAAAGAAGGTGTTTCTGAAGAAATGGTACAACATTCACATGATATGTTCATGGACACATGGTGTGCAGATCTATAATATAATGCTAACCTGTATAATTAGGACTATTTTTGGATTTGCTAGAAAGAGTTTGATGCTTTGGTAATTAGCTACACAGCTCATAGGCGGTCTTTCAATACAGGTGGTCACTAACACAGATTGCACTCTGTAAGACAAAATTGGCATGGCCTTGTTGTGAGTGGTTATTGGAGGTGTGCACTCCCATATAGTAATAATAGACTACAAAATTCCACTACATACCACAACATAATCCATCATATCTCTTGAACCCATTGTGATCCCACCATAACAATTATATATATCAAACATAGACCATGACCTAGTCATTATTCACAAAAAAATTCAAAGAATTCCAAGGAGCATTTTTTGAAATATTGAAAGGATTAAAGTTTACCTTTACATTGAATAAACATACATACAGTATGTATACCAGTACATTTTATGCTTTTATAGTTCTGACTTTCTTCTCTTAGCTGGAGGTTCTGATTCAACAGCAGTAGATGCTAAATAGTGATGAAGACCATTAGTAAATACCATTGACACATAAAAATTAATATGCACGAACGTACGCACGCACACACATTTATCAGCACAGAAAAATAATACCATATACAGCGGAACTTCTCTCAACAAACTCTGAATTTGCGTACATAATGGGAGAAATCTCTATAATAAATAAAAAGATTTTGGTCCCAACAGGTCTGACTCTATACATTTATACTCTTGAAAAAGAAAACATTACAGCAAAACTCATCCCAAAATTCAGGTTTCAAAGTGCCCACTATAAATAGAGAGGTTCCACTGTATGGCAAAATCTCTTTCCTTCCTGCAAAGAAGAACAGATTTACCCAATTGCATGAAATACAATTAATCAATAATTAATATCATATACTCTCTGTAGCTATTAACTCAGTTATATTGAGTCAGGCTCAATGCAGTGATAACTTTGTGCTCATTATAGTTTTCTGCTTCACCAGTTGACACCATGCAGGTCACCAGGTCCCTAAAGCAATGTGAGTAAAGTTTTTGTACTTATTTAAACAGCAACAGTAACTGTGAATCACTGAACATCAAGCCTGGAAACATTGTGATTACCAGGGTATTGTACCATGTAGCTGAGCTGCCTCATACACCAACACACACACACACACACATACACACACACACACATACACACACACACACATACACACACACACACATACACACACACACACACACACCTTGATTAGGCTGACTGTCCACTTCAATACCAAGAGACTTTTCTATGTTAGCAGCTATATCATTGTAGCCAGCACTCCTTAAGGCTGTCAACATATCCCGCCAAGACACATGATCACTAGTTAGGTATTCTCTGATCATTGCAGTACGACAGCTTCTAACATCACAATAATTACTCTCAATTTGCATAGTTTTGGAGCCATAATTGTCATTTAGTAAGTGTACAGACAGTTTCTTCCAGTCCACCACCTTCTCTACACATTTCATCAAATTGACAAAAGTTGGCTCTATCTTGCCACCCTTCCCATCTGATGCACAAAGGAGGATAGGAGCATCATCAGAAGACTTACCGGTGGTTTCAGCACTACCAGGTCCTACATGTGCATGAGATTACGATAATAGATAACATATAGCTACAGTAAGGTTGTTTTCAGTAATTTATTTTAAAAAGTACAGTAAAAACTTTAATACATATACTGTATATGAACTTTGACTTACAAATTTTTACATCATTATGTAAACTGTAAAAGTTTCCTCTGCAAATAATTATTCAGTGCCTTAAGCTTTTTGATATTTTAATTAATTTTTCCACTAAATTTAATTGTAGCCCCATTTGTGTTCATTGTACCCCTCATTCCACTGGCAGCAAAGCTGGCAGTAGAACATAGTAGCAATAAATAACAACAAAGAACCAGTAATAGTAGTAGTTGGCAGAAGTATAATTATAGTAACTAACAGGAGCTCATAATGTGACTTAGCAGCAACTATATATCAGCAGTGCAGATGCACCAGCAACCAGTCAGTATCCATACAGCCATATAGCAGCTAACAATAACCAATAACAGCTACAGTAAATAGCAGCTTGTGGAATTAGTTAGCAATGGTATCTATCCTTGACATATAGCAATAGAGATAGTGGCAATAAGAGCAGCCAACAATAACCCATAGCTGGTCAGTAACAAAAGCTGTCTTCATCTATTTAACACTTGCAGCAGCTGATATTATTGGTCGCATGCAGAAGTAAACAGCCATGATACAGATGGCAGGTGCTAAGGCTAGCAGCAACTAACAATACATACAGCGCTCCCTCGAGTCCCTGGTTTATCTGACCCCCTTGGGACCAAGACATGCTCAGATAATCAAAAAGTTTGGATAATCAAAGTCCGTTCATTTGTATACAGAGCCTTGTTCAAATACTCTAATAGAACATACATCTTAGACGAAATACTCTAATAATAGAGCAGTCATTCTACTATTCAGATAATCGAGGTTCAGATAATTGAGGGAGCACTGCATGTAGCTAGTAGTAGTTGATATGACAGATACAGGTACTCCTAAATACAGCCTTATTAATTCTTTACTACCCTCACTAAAATCCACTAAATCTATACAACCAAGTAGCTACTATAATATGGTCAAGATTAAAATAATAATGTACACAAAAACTATATGTAACCGAATCTTGGGAAATGATTCAATATCACATATGAAATACAGTGTATTTCTTCATGTATTTATAGTTATGAGTACATATTCCCAAGTGTTTCTAACAATATTTCAGTAATTTAAGCACTGAATTCCATGCATTGTTTTGAAATGTTATGGAATATTTAATACTGTTCACGTGGCAGCAATAAATATACTGAAATAAAAATGTGTTATTTTGGAACCATTTCCCAAAATTCAGTCACATATGGCCTACAAATTTGTACTATAGGGTTGCCAATGAGCAAAAACAAAGTAATAAGTGTTTTAGTGCAAGTGACTGAAATGATATGATGATATGATGATTCTATTTATGGCTAATCAAAACAGGTTAGCACCATAGGCTGCAAAAAAAGGGAGGGGTAGGGGGGTAGGGGGCTGAATCCCTCCTTAGTCTGCTGAGGCTAAGCCCTCCTCAGAATGATATCTCACTGAAATGGGGCGGGGCTGAAAACTGTGAAAAAGATCAATACTCTAATAAAACACTCAAATACCCTAATAGAGCAGTCAAAGCTCTTCACAAAACAGTGGTAAAAATGGAAAAATCACCTACAGTGGGAATTGAACACTAACTTCTTACTTTGATAGTTGGTGTCTAACCACTGTACCAAGCGTTTCCAGATGTCTAAGGCTGTTTTGTTTTGTTCATAAATGCTATACATAGATCCAATGACTCTGTGGTCAACAGCTAAAAAAAACAGGTTTGTATTAGCTGCAAATAATTACTTTTGACTAAAAAGTTGGTATTTTAGTTGAAATACTTCAAACTGTACCTATAAATTAATTCTGGTGAACTTTGAGATATTGTGAAAGCTAAAAATGGCTACAGCCCAGACCCTCTGCTACCAGAGATTCTATGCTCTGGTTACCCCCCCCACACACACACACACACATCAAATACTTCCTCTACCACTGGTTAGCACATGATGTATCATGCATTACTGGCATAATGGCATGGGTCACATCTACAATTAATACCACCATTAATCCGACAGATCATCATTTGCAAAGCAGATATTTGGTTTTTAATTGGCTCCATATGTGTTTCAGAGCCATTTGTTTACAAGTGACATACCACTAAATCGTGAAAATTACGAAGCTCATCTTCGCCAGTCGTCAAACATCCCTCTCTACCAAACCTCCTAAACAACGTGGTACCATGTCAACTTTAACAGTACCCTAAAAGGCCAGCAGTATTTGTGTCTTTCTGTTGCTTTGTGTGTTGTTTTTCAGCTCTACCCTAGGCATCAATTGGGGGATCCATGTTTGCGAACAGAATCAAGTGACCTAGAACTGAATCACCATCGAAGAATAACCCAGAGAACTGTATTGTATGCTCAGAAAAGGCTACTGACGATGTGTTTGAATGCTGCTGGTGTGAGAGTCATCAGCACAGTGCTTGTGCCAAGATAAGTTCTGATCTTAGTAGTATGTTGAATAATGTTGTGGGTAACATTGTGTTCTTTTGTTCAACCTGCCTTGAGAAGGTGCCTATGGCCCTTCAATTTTATGAAGAACAGATATGTGTTGATTCAAGGCTAGAGTCTGTTGAAACCAAGCTCTCAGAGGTCCAATCCACTGAGAAGAAACTTTCTGAGGTAATTAAAAATATTGAATCACAGCTTGGTAGATACCACAAAGAATTAAATTACAACTGCAATAGCAAGCAACTCCTCACCTGCCAACAACTCAGTTTCCCCAACACCTCTACAAGTCTCTGAGGATTCTGTTGCTCAGATTGAAGCCTCCCTAGTTGTAGAACAAAAAGAAAAGGAGAAGCGTCAGACAAACATCATCATACATAACCTTGAAGAGTCTAATGCCACAGATGGTACTGCTAGAAAACAGGATGACATTAAAAAGTGTTTGTCAGCACTTCAAAAACCTACCTAGGTCTATCTGTATCAATCACCAATGCTTTCTGACTAGGGAAAAGATCTGATAAGCCAAGACGTTTGAAAGTGTCTCTCAGTTCCACTCAAGAAAGAGCTTCTGTCCTAAAGAACAAAACCAAACTCAGATCAGGGGCGGATCCAGGGGAGGGGCTTTGGGGGCTGAAGCTCCCCCTTCACTTTTAGACTTTACTTGATCAATATGCTGAGGATTATAATGAAAGTTTGTCTTAGCATAATTATATGATTACTAATAATACAAATACTCATAAAACAACCTTATAAACATCTTTCCAAGGCATTAATTTATGCTAAAGGTTATGCAACAAGGACCTGGATCAACATTGAAGTTGTACAAGATTGAGATACTCTAATAGAGCAGTCACCTAACTACTCTAATAGAACAATCACTGGAAGCATATAGTTAATTCTGTTATGGAATTTTTCCAAATCTGCCTGCACCTATACATACAATGAAGTGCATTGGTCTGTTTACAAGGCTTGATTCATCCACTTGTGTAGTTAATATGTATGGCAATACTTAATTCAGGTACACAATTTCCATTGAAAATGCTCTCAGGTTCAATCTCGTATCATTCAAATTTCAAAATTTTCCACCTCTTCAACATTATTATTCTAACGTGCACCTATTGTTGTGCAATTGTGAGAGGGTGCATCATGTGCTTGGTTGTCAGTACCTACCCAAACTTTTCCATTAACAAAATACTTTAGAGAGCCATAACTATAAGCAGTGTATAAATATCTACAGGCAGAAATATGAATTTTATGTGGAAATGTCTCCAAATTACAGTATTTTAGCATCTATTTTTCAAAAATTTCCTAGGGGGGCATGCCCCCAGACCCCCCTAGTTCCAGCATGCTTCGCATACTGGGAGGTGTGTAAAGCACACCTCTACCCAAGAGATTAGTACTTTGAGTTAGCTCCCCCCCCCTTTATAAATCCTAGATCCGCCCCTGCAGATCTACCACAAATCCACCAAATATCCGTTCCTTGTTTATAACACCAGATCTTACCCCACTTGAACAAAAGAAACACAAAGCACTGAAGCAACAACTGGCTGACATGAATAAGTCAGAAAATGTTTATATGATAAAAAATGGGAAAGTAGTGCGGAGGAACACTTAAACCCCTCCCGCACTGATAATCCTATACCCCCTTCCCCAATTGATTTTACTTCTACTGACTGTGATGTATCCCACCTTTTGACTGCTCTGGTACTAAATTGTCAATATTTGGTTTCCAAGAAAGAATCCTTTCAGAATATAATTAATACTCACTCTCCTGATGTTAATTTTGGTACAGAATCATGGCTCAAATCTAGTATAAAGAACAGTAAAGGCTTTCCAAGTGGTTATGTTGTTTATCGTCAAGACCGAGCCAACGGCTATGGTGATGTTTTTGTTGCCTGTCGTGATACCTTTACTACTCATGATATTCATCTCACTGCCTTGTCTTGTGAGTTAGTGGCTTGTCATATTCAACTAGCAGATCAATCATCACTTATTGCTTGCTCAGTTTACAGACCACCTTCTAGTGATGAATCTTACCTAGCAGAACTCTGTCGACAACTTACAGCTATTCATATGAAATTCCCCAATTCTGCTTTATGGATTGCAGGAGACACTAACCTTCCTGATATAAACTGGGTAAATAATTGCACCACCAGTCACTCTTATCCTGTCACTCTAAACAACTCCTTCCTTGATTTCCTTAATGACAATGCACTTAGTCAAATGGTCAACACACCCACTAGAGGTCCAAACATATTAGACGTTTTCAGAACCAACAGACCTTCTTTAGTTGAGACATGTGACACCGTAGATGGTATCAGTGATCATGAAGCAGTTCTTGTTGTCTCATCCGTTGTAGCAAACCTCTCCTCTCCATCTAAAAGAATAATCTATCTGTGGGCCCAAGCTGACTTTAACATTATCCGAAGTAACATTCAAACACTCTGTGAGGACTTTCTCAATAACTATTCAACTTCGACTCCTGTTGATGTTTTATGGAATGAATTTCTGTCCATTTGTAATACCTGTATGGATTCAGTCCCAATCAAACTAATTTCTTCCAAATGTAAGTACCCTTGGATCAATAACTATATTAAGAGGCTGACCCGCAGAAAGCAGCGTGCATACAATCAAGCTAGACGTTCTAACCTACCAACAGACTAGTCTAAGTATTACGATCTCAAAAGACAGTCCCAGCGCGAATGTTGTACAGCTTTTAAAGATATGTATCCAATCTTGTTGATCCTAACAAGAACACAATTACTAAACGTTTGTGGTCTTTCATTAAGAATAAAAGGCAAGATTCTGTTGGAGTGGGCACCCTCAAACATCAGGGTGAAACATTTGTGGATGCTACAGACAAAGCAAACCTCTTAGCAGATTATTTCTCATCTGTTTTCACCAATGAAGATGTCACTCACCTTCCTACACTAAGTACTGATCCAACACCTAGTATACCACCAATTCAGATACATGTGGATGGCATATACCATCTACTATCAAACATCCAACAACATAAGGCACCCGGGCCTGACAACCTTCCTGTTCGTTTTCTTAAAGAAGTGGCATATGAAATCTCCCCAGCCTTATCATTGATCTTCCAGGCTTCTTTAGATCAAGGTACACTACCAAGTATCTGGAAAACTGCGAAGGTAGTTCCTATTTATAAGAAAGGTAATAAATCAGACCCATGCAACTATAGACCTGTGTCCCTTACGAGTATCTGCTGCAAAATATTAGAGCATATAGTATATTCAAGTGTATCTAATCATTTAACATCCTTTAACATTCTATGCGATGAACAACATGGTTTCCGTCACAAAAGGAGTTGTGAAACACAATTAATTTCCACGGTAAAAGACTTTGCCAAGTGTTTGAATCAAAGGGCCAATGTGATGTACTTCTACTTGACTTTAGTAAGGCCGTGTTTGATAAGGTTCCACATTCCCGACCCTACCTCAAGCTCCAACACTATGGGATTGATGGATCTATCCTATTGTGGATTAAGTCCTTTTTAACTTGCAGATCCCAGTATGTAGTGCTAGAAGGGAAAAACAGCTACTCTAAACAAGTTCTCTCTGGTGTACCCCAAGGTACTGTACTCGCGCCACTTCTGTTTTTATTGTATATAAATGATCTCCCTGCTTGTGTCAATAATAAAGTTAAATTGTATGCAGATGATGTCCTACTGTACTCCTACATACATTCCGAATCTGATTGTATAACCCTACAACAGGACCTTGACAAACTTACTGAATGGGCTCATACTTGGCTGATGGAATTTAACATTACGAAATGTGAACACTTGAGAATTACCAATAAAAGAAATCCCATCATTTATAGCTATCATCTGGAGAAGTCTATCATCTCTGAGGTTCCTCACACAAAATATCTTGGGGTCACCATTGACCAGAAACTATCATGGAATGAACACATTCAAAGAGTCACTAGCAAAGCAAACCAGATTTTTGCGTCGTAATCTTCACCAATGCCCTGTTTCTGTTAAGAAAAATTGTTACAAGATGATGGTCCGCCCCATTGTTGAATATGCATCCTCTGTCTGGGCACCCCACACCCACACCAACATAAATCAACTTGAATCCATCCAAAGGAGAGCAGCTAGATTTTGCTACAATAATTTTTCTAGATTTAGTAGTGTAACAAGAATGATGTCATCATTAAATTTACCTACCCTCAAAGAAAGAAGAAACAAATCTAAGATAACTACAATGTATAAGATAATTAATGGCAATCTAAGTATACCTACAAATGATCTAATACCTAATCATCGTCCATCAAGGGAAGGATATTATAAACAGCTTGTCACTATGATTGACTCTTATAAATTTTCCTTTTTCCATTCTACAATCAGACTCTGGAACACACTCCCCCCCTTGTAATTCACTCCCCTACCTTAGATGAGTTTTGTACCAACTTGAACATGCATTATGATCACACCTGTGCACAACAATCTTTTTGATTTCTGCACAGTAACTAATATAATAAGTAAAATACCAAACAATTGAGATACTCTAATAGAGCAGTCACTTGGATGTAATAGAGCACACACTTTTAATTGCCAGTGACATCTTTGATTTACATGCTTATCTAGAAATGATACTGTTTATAAAGTAGCTTGGCTCTGTGTGTTCAGCTTGCAAACATGCACAGATAGATATACTGTAATAGAGCAGTTACCAGTTTTAATTCCTTAATTCTATTGTAGCAAACACAAAAGGGTTGCTAGAAAAATCTAGAAATGAAAATTTATGCTTGTATACATACATATATATCTAACACACTTATATTGCCAGAGGACAATTCACCAGATCTGATGTGGTTGATGGCATCTTCCATCTGACCCCAACTCGCCTTGCCGTGACACAACCACTGGAATAACATACTTCTGAAACAGGTCAGTGTCCTATCAGAATTGTGGGCATTATCAGTGGATATCATCTCTAACTGATAATTCTCAAATCCTAATGATACACCAAGAGCCTTCCAGTGAAGGGCATATGATGGGGGTACATGTTTGTAGAGATCTGCCAGAAATGGTCTATTATCTCCTATAATGTTAGTAAACATTATTTGGCTAAACGCAAACAGTCTGTGAATACTGTACATATCATCAACACACACACAATGTAAAAAGTTGTGAGGACCATTGCAAGCAAATACAAAACACCTTTAAATCTTTCCAGTATTGGATGAGTTTTGGCTTGGTGATTTAGAACATCTTGACAACCATCAGCCAGCTTTGGTTTATAATGAGTAAAAAAACAACAATAAACATGCTGCCTGCATATAGCAAGAGTAAATAATTTACTCTTGCTTATAGCTGGATAATGTGCCTTAGTGAACTTAAAAAATTCAAAGGACCAAATTTGCTGAACTGTGTGGATTTTTCAGATTGACAAATACATTGGCAATTCACCTGCCTTAGTCACAAAATAGTCCAAGGCAGTCTAGCATAAACATTTGTAGATAAAAAAATTGCATGGAACAAATGAATGCGTGCACAGAAAAGAAAACAGTACATCAAAAGTGCAAAGAAGTTATGACCTAGGCAGGAATTGAAACCACATTGGTTATAATAACTTGGGAGGAGCGCAAAACACTACAGTTGTTTGTCTGTGGTTTTGACAGGAATGTAGCTCAACTTTTCAGAGGGTCTTCTTACACCAGTGCCTTCAATGCATTGCAAAGAACAAACAAAAACACGTGATTTGCTGACCCAATATTCGAGTTGCCAGATGACAAGAAATTAATTTCAGTGCGTCAATACTTGTTTTGGATGCCATGATACTGTGAGCTAAAAGTTGAGTCCTAAAAGGTGTGTACAATAAAGGTATGATTTAGAAAGAATAAAAATGCAGCAGTCTGGATTTGAACCCATGACCTCCTGCACCACTTAAACAGTTTGTTCTGTGGTTTTCAAAGGAATGTAGCCAAGCTTTCTCTACACCAAGGCTTTTGACTTACTGTAGAAGATGAAAGGAAGCACACATCAGCTCAGAACAAAAATCTTTAAGTAGCGGAGTGATAAGTGCTTCATTTTAGCACTTATTGTGTCGATCTGTGCCAAGTTTGATGAATAAGCAGCATGTAAGTCAGATGGACAGCATTTCAGCTTAGTAGATTTTATCATTTTAATATCATAACATAGTTTGTAAACACACTAGCAACATATAATATGAACTCACTTGACTTCCCATCTGGTATTATAGTGAGGGTGTTAGGCATTGAAACTGTAACACATACATGATTATAAATATTTTAAACAGTTTTAAACTTTGTAAATGGCAAATTACATAACATTAAAAGGTAGGAAATGCAGAAACTGAAGTTTGATATTCTTAGATGAAAATCACATGGAAAAATGGTTAGGCTTAAACAAAGGCTCAACAAATACCCAACATAATTTGAAATCCACAAGTTAATAATTACATTTATGTACTATCCATTCATAGTTTTACCCAAGTCCATGAGCTCAATTTGTATGAGCCCATGAAAATGTGGGAAAGTCTTGAAATTGTACAGAATTGGCTCAGACAATAGTGTAGGAAAGTTTTAACATATAGCTATAATGATGTATTCAACATTTCATGCCTCAACCTACCTTCTTCTTGGACATTATTAGTGGAAACCACACCAGTTTTTATGAGGCTAATAGCATCATCCAGTTTACCCCAAGTTGCTGATCGTTTCAATGTTAGCCATTTTGAAAACATTGCTCTACAGCAGGTTGTAGGGTTGTGAGCATTATCTTGTGAAATCATCTCCAACTGGCATTCCTCAACTCCAAGTGCTGCACCAAGACTCCTCCACTGGTCTGCATATTGTGGGACTATAACCCGGTAAATGTCTACCAGTGAAGGCCTGTCATCTTCTGTGGTGATATTATATGTGTTTTAATAAAGAGTGAATTGATGATCATTATAATATGTGGATGACCATATAATCATTTTTGCATAATACTAAGAGTTCATAATATTTGTAAGGTGGAGAGTGTCTAACTTGAATGTATTCACCAAACACCCTGCATAAAGTAACAGCTCAGCCTTATTTCAGAACAAAGGCTTTACCTTCATCAACACTAATCAACACCAATCAACAGTTTTCTATCCCCCAGTAAAGGTGTTGATTTGATGAAAGGTGAACTTTACACAGGGTGTTTGTACAGGCCATACTGAGAGTTAGACAGTCTCTACTGTGCTCACTTCTTATTGTTTTACTGTGATTTAATATCATGCACTACTCCAGCTTGTTTCAGTACTTTTTATTGATGTGCTATGGTTCCTATTCTAGTTAAAATCCAAATTTTTTGTGTACTTGTTTGTTGACTTTTTTGGAAATAATTATTATGACTGCAGAAAGAAATGGCACTATGCGCCTCAGCTATATCAATTATTGTCTGAAAAGTGAAGTATCATTATGCTTCGTTGTCAGCTATGTTCAACCCATTACACAACGTTACGAATCAAGACCTGTTCGAAAATCACTTCTGCAATCCACGTATACCACATCAAAAGAAATGCTGCGCACCCCACAATTATCATCTGAAAAGTGTTGTTTTTTGTTTTTATCTGCTTTACCAGTTTGACACTGAAGCATCCATAACGTTTCGTTGTTGACTATGTTCAACCCATTACACAGCAGTATGAATCAAGAACTGTTTGAAAAGCACTTCTGCAATGTAGCCACTATGAAATATACAGACGATTTCGGAAGCCTTCACATGCTACTGCCAAATCGACACTTTCGTTGTCAGCAAAGATGAATGGGACACAAAGGAGGATAATGGTAAGTCCATGAAGAATGCATTGTGTGTACTGCGGTATGCCAAAAGGCACCTCTCTAGTCAAAGCGATGTCAAACACTGAAAAAATCAAGCCCATAGCCTTAGCCATTGTCAAGTTACGCTTGCCTGAAGGCATCAGCCAGTCAGTTACTCAGTCAGTCAATCAGTTACTCAGTCAGTCAGTCAGTCAGTCAGTAGAAAATTCTGTTCAATAAAGTTTTAAAAAATTAGCAACTTGTTGAAAGCATCGACCTGAAGGCTTGTTTGGGCTTAGTTTTGCCTAACTAACACTGCCTCATCGTCATCTGGAAAAGATGAGGCTGGCTTTTGAGCGATGTTTTTTCATGGGCCACGCCTACTCCTTTGTGGTCCCTACTGTACAGTACAATAACTGTATGATTATGTGCTAATAACCAGCAGTATAAGCTGATGCACAGCATCACTTGTTGCATACTTGGACATGTTTATTATCAGTAAAATAGTGTGGTCCAATCATTAACAAGCAAATAGCCACTATATTGCCAATACCAGTAAAAGTTTGAAAAAATATGCTCTAAGAAACTTTTGATGTAATACAACAGCAACTTGTACCATGACAATATGTAGATCAACTCCACCAAGCTGCTTATAAGAATGTTCATTTGTCACTGCAACCATATACACTTGCATGTATCGTAATGTTTGCACTGTATAGACTGTATCACTAAATGTGCCTACAAGCAACTGAATTACCATATTTATACTTGGTTAAATACTGCATCTTCAATAGTAGCCACACTAGAGCAGCACCACAATCCATAAAAAATTATGAGCTTAAATGTTATGATTGAGCATCTCAAGCATCACCACATTGATTTTTTGAACTAATTAAAAGTAATAAATGCTGTGGTGTATAACCATGTAGCTACTTCTACTATTCAGGACAACACTCTATGCAAGGCGTACTAAACATATCTGTACTTACTACTTTTTCTCTTTTTTTGTAATACAAATAGGTAGCTGCTATTGTTCCAAATAGAAATCATGCACCATTTATTACACACACACACACACACACACACACACACACACACACACACACACACACACACACACACACACACACACACACACACACACACACACACACACACACACACACACACACACACACACACACACACACACACACACACACACACACACACACACACACACACACACACACACACACACACACACACACACACACACACACACACACACACCATCCTCTTAGTATTGGAAGACACACTCCTTGGTGCTTCCTTGTTAATGAGATTGTGGTTACTGTTCTATAGTTTGCTTATGGTAAAGAATCACACATTAGTTTTTAGCGTAAAACATTGCTCATTAACTTAAGCATTAGCAGTGTTGGGACAGTTACATTTTAAATGTAACTCGTTACATATTACATATTATTTACAACTGAACTATTTAGTTACAGATACATATTACTCATATAATAAAGTAACTATAATAATAATATTACATATTATATTATTTTGTATCACAGCCTTAAGCTGTCACGTGTGAAACTACCACTTTATCACATGACATGATTGCGTTGTTGGACAATGTGCAATCCTTGGTTATAAGTAAGAAGCTGGTGAATAAGCTTCATTCAGTAAGCTTCGTTACTTCGTAGTGGCTAGGTGTTACTCATTGGATTACTAACGAGATTAGTAACTTTATTATTTAAAGTAATAATATTACATAATATTAGACTTGTTACAGTAACTTCATTACTTAGATAGTGCATTACATTTGCAAGTAAAGTAACTTGAGTCATAATACCTGTTTTTACACCATATTTCGTTATATTACTTCATTACCACAAAAGTAATAATTATTATGTAACGCGTTACTTATGTAACGTGTTACATGTGTAACGTGTTACATATGTAATGGGTTACTCCCAACACTGATCATTAGTTTCTCATCCTTCAATACTCAAGATATAAATGCAGAAAGGTAGAATTTTATTTTCATTAACTAAATAGCTGAATTAACTAGCTAAAACAACCCAGAATAATGCAGTTTCTTAGACTGCTCTAGCTAGTTACCAACTTTAAAAGGTACTGGGTAGCTGCACTCAGCCACTAATGGTACACAAAATCCTTGATGTGGTAAGGAAAATGGCAATGTGAGTGGGGGTGAGAAGCTAATAATTAAGTTTACATGGCCTTAAAACTTCTATTTTGAAATATGTTTTGTATGGTTATGTCCTACAGTGTATGTAAGATACTAAAGGGATATTATGTAGCATAAGTAGCTGCATAGGCGGATCTAGGAGACACTGTCAGGGGGGGCCAAGGGGGGGGCAAGAAGTTTTAGTGCACAACAGTGTTTATTCTACTATGAGCTATGGGGAAATTCTAGAACACAAGTTATATTCATTTGCATAACCTTATTCAGCATATAGCTGGATGAACGATGGACATACAGTTTGTAAAACTGTAGTTGGAGAAAATTTTAAAAATCAGACCTCCCAGGTTTGAATTTCAGAGCATTTTTGATAATGCTTAGCTTAAAAGTGTATGATTTGCAATGCGTACAAAGATTGGTTAGCCTATCTGAGATAACCTGTTTGATGGTAAAGTGTATACCAAATCAAAATAAGGAGTAGCTAGCATTGTTACGATTTGTAAAATTTGTAAATTGATGACATCAGAATTGCGACTATTCTATTAGAGTAGTGACTGCTCTATTAGAGTAGTGACTGCTCTATTAGAGTATCTCGATCCTTGCACAAAATTCAAATTTATTTGCCTCACTTTCTTTACAGTGTACAGTTTAACTATAAATGTTAGGCACATTTATAAGCGATGTCTTCTATTTGCCAATTGGCTTTCTATACTTCTAAATGCAGTGTGAATGCATGATTCTAGTTTCTGGTATACATATGGTACTGTAGGTCCAAGGGGGGCCAGAGAAGGGCCAGGGGGGGCACAGCACCCCTTGGCCCCCCCTCAGATCCGCCTATGAGTAGCTGCTTGTCAATGTGGAATAACACTAATGTATGGTATGTATAAACTTACCTGTGACTATTAAATTAAAACTTGGCATAATTTTGTTTGCTAGCTATTACATGTCTGTGTGTCCTCTTAATTGTTCTTTTATTTGTTCTTGCAAATTGTACCGTTATTGTAGATTTTAGTTTTTGTATCACTGGGGACCACCTTGTCACTTAGCCTTTTGTGTACCCTGTTGTTAGACAAAATTGATGATAATTATAACAATAACTTACTTGATTTTCCATCTGGAATAACAGTGATTTTACTTTCCATAAAGGACTCTACAGATAAGATATATATCCACAGCTCATAATATTTCCAAGCATGAATAGATATGTATGTTATAACCAGTAAGTGTAGAATGTTATTTTTATTATACAAACAAAGCAAATTTGAAGCTGAGGCTTAGTGAAATAAACTCATTCTGTGTCTGTATTTATTATGTGATCGTTCACAAAGTAATTTAAAATTTCTACTTAACATGTAACTATACTCATGCATAACTTCAAATGTGGTATGGTCTGGTAAAAAGTAGTACGGATATATCATGCTGTTCTACACAAAAAGTGAGCTAGGAAGAAAAAAGCAAAACCAAAAGCAAGCATCACTATACACACATGTACTTTACATCAGAACTTACTTTATAATAATAGTCTATCAAGCAAAGTGTTTTTAATGTACTAGTGATTTTTGTAGCCAATCCATAGTAGTGTAGGTACATCTGTAGCTGCTGTTGCTATTTGGATATTATCACATGTTTGGTGTATGTCTTTTGTGGTTCCAACGAGTGTCTGCTCTCTATGTCTTGCCTTTCCTTTTATCTTCAATCATGCTGGTCATCATGTCTTCATGCAACGAAACCATATCGTGGCATGAATTTCCATTTTGACACTTTCTGTATTTAGACACCCCAAAACTATTTAAAGCACTTATGCTGCTGTAAGGGTGTATCCATTCACTGGACTGGACTACTGGACTGGACTACTGGACTGAACTACTGGACTCACATAAAATTTGCTCAAACACATTTTTCAAACCACAAACACCTTTTTCAACCACCAAAAGTGATTTCATAGAGTAGTACATCACACTTGAAGCTAGGGCTCTCCTCTCAATGTCATGTCTTGCATTAAAAAGAGGCACATACAGCTAACCGTAGTCTATCTTTTTTTAAATCGTTACAGCACAAGTGTAAGATACCTGGTCCTGCGGCCTGTTTAAAGATGCTAGCTATATTAAATATGTTTGAAAAGGTGCTATATAGTTTTGGAGGTCTATAACTTCGGTTTGAACTCCTGTTACACCCACTGTATTTTTTTTGCAAATATGTGTAACCTTACCTTCCTGTTTGAAAGTGAGTGCATTGGGAAGCAATTCTTTAACACTGCATACTCGTTGTTATTTACAAACATTATAAACCAAAGAGCTGGCAAAGCTAGAGTGAATGCACAGACTACAGGCAATTTCTATATCATAATGGTGTAAAACATATTATATGGTGGCTATTTCACAAAAGAAGGCTAAATAGGTAAGACGGCAGTGTTAACAGTGCACAGTGCTTGAAACATTGCTAGCAGTAGGCAAATTACGATAAAAAACTGTACCAAGGTTTTAGTGTAGTTTTTGTGATCAATGTACAAGTTTTATGTCTCGTGGTAAATGGTGTCAGTTTCTAAGACACTTATTTTAGTTAAGTCTGGTGATAATAGGCAAGAAAACAAAAAAAACTTGAGTCCAGCAGTCCAGTCCAGTCCAGTGAATGGATACACCCCTGCTGTAAGAGGTATTGCTAGCTAGTAGACACTGTACTCGTAGCTGCATGTTAGGATTGACCATGCCTCTTTACAAACTAGGAGCACCAAAGCACCGCAACATGTCCTAGCCGTATCGATCATATCAACCACACCTCTTACAGTGAAAAAGTGGCATGAAAAACCATGCCCCTTGAAAATATTGTGTAAACCAGTCGCCTGAGGCCCACTCAAAATACTCTAATAAAGCAGTCACCGTAATGCAACAGCTATGTTCAATAGAACAGTCATATATTGTACAGTATAGCCTAAATATTTTGAGGGTCACAGGGTTGAACAATGTTACCTAATTTAATTTTTTTGCAGATTTACAAACAATCCCAAAATGTATTAGACTATAGCTATATGGAGGCCTAAGGATAAAATTTTCACTGATAACCCCCAAAACCTCGAAATCACCTCCCTGGAAATATTTAGGTTATACAGCATATCACAGCTATAACAAAAAAAAAAACTAAATAAAAATGACACGGTAGGGATCCAAGCAATAAAAACTATAGTAAAACAAGAGATGAGAATGCCGGATAGTAATATAATTGAAAATCTATATGAATATGTAGCAACAAGCATTCTTAAGATGTGGGTTTACTTCTACATTGGTTTGTATAGTAACAATTCTCTCTACTGAATTAATTGCAGCACTGACTAGCTACATTTAGCTACATTTCCATCCACTGGTGGGTTCAGTTGTTGTGGCATAGTATGGTGGACATATCATGTAGGTTAATAGTGAAAATTTTACCATAGACCTTCATATAATAAATTAGAAACCGTTTACAAATCCGCGAAAAGTTTATTGTTAGCTACATTGCTCAACCATCTCTCTATAATCTATAGCTCAACCTCCCCTTCGAATAACCTCTAGCTAATCAATAACCGCCAGCGCTTGGTTCAAGAGACGATGTATGATATTGAAATCGTATAATAAATAGTAGAGAACCCAGGGCTAGACAGTCTTGGCCACTCTGTGGTTGAAACATTCAAAAATCGCGTTCCCGGCGGTTTGTGTGAGCGGCCCCACTGGCGGATACCTCGCGAGTTGGCGGATACTGGACTATTTATCACAAAGGGAGTATTTTAATGTAAACTGTAAACTAACCTTAGTGGCCAAGCCACTCAGATTACATCCTACCCGATGACAAGAGAGAAAAAGCGGTTTGGCCACGCGAGACTACTTTTGTAATAAATTCATCAGAAACTACTCCGGGTATCGCAACTTCCTAAACGCCTCTAAAATACTTATTGTTATCTATGAACTTTAACCGCCTTAAACGCCTCTAAAATACTTATTGTTATCTATGAACTTTAACCGCCTTGAATTTAATCACTTTACAAAATTGACAAAAGGTAGCAAGTTTTCTTTCGGGGACATACAATTCTAAGGGTCTGGTCTAGAGGCTAGCAGTCATGATCAAATTGGAACCACTTATAGCTACCCCATGGGGCCACCATTTACTGAATTCGAGTCAGTTGGTTTATTTGTAGTTAGCTAATGTAATTACATGTGTACAAGTAGTCATAATGTACGTGTGTATTTGATTTTTCTTGGGGCTGGTCCTCCTGGATGCATCAATAATTAGTGGCTGTCCAGTATAGTAGTGCCAGACCTGCACTCCGCATAACCTAGCTATTAAACTCCATTGACTCTTAATTGCACCATGTATAGATAATAATGACTACATTAATTACGAGGAGTAGTAACTGTTATTTATTATTTCCATTAATGTACAAACTCAGATATGAGTATTGTCATACATGTGTCATGTGTATGTAGCCATTGAAGTTTCTCAGTATGTCGTCTCAGCTGTAAAGTTGTATCAGTAGGTACATCTACCAAGTTCTTCATAATTTTATACATCATAAGAGTTCTTAGGGTGTTGCGTCTGCTTTCTAAAGTGGGCCATCCAAGTATGTACATTACATTGATGGTATGGTGACCAGGCTACACGGGCATATTCTAATATTGGGGAAACAAGCAATAATGTTTTAACATCTGGTGAATACTTCTTAAGATAATGCTGAAGGAACCCTCTCACTTTGTTTGCATTACTTACAACTTGTTGTCTTGTGTGCTCATTCCAATTTAGATTTTTATCTACAGACGCTCCAAGATATTTGGCATGATCAGCCTGCTGTATGGGCACACTGGACCGTTCATGCAGGAGCCAGGAGGAGTCTCGGAGCAACGGGTACACATGCAGTGTGAAAAGGTTCCATAATCATATCACTGAAGTTACCACAAAAGCTAAGCGAGTACTTGGCATGATCAAGAATCCTTTGAATATCTTGGCTTTGACATGTCATCTAAGTTGTTTACTGCACCATCTTGGAATACAGTGATGCCATTTGGGGACCACTATTTATTCTTGATCAGAGAAAGGTTGAAAAGGTACAATGTAGAGCTACCCTTCTCCTCCCATTTTTACATGACAAATCCTATATTAAGAGGCTGTATCCTTACCATCACTGTTGTATAGATGCCAGAAGGGTGACATAATTTTTCTATACAAATTTCTTAATGATTACTTCAGCTCAGGGGAGCAGAAAAGGGGGAGGGGGGAGTTGCTCCCCTCACTAATTCCAATGCTCAGTTTCCAAAGTAAAGCAACTATTGTAGTCATTAGCACCTTGTTTTACTATGCAGAAATGGAATCAGTGCACGAGATCAATATAGTAGAGCAGTCACCTAATTACTCTAATAGAACATTCAGCGGAATCACATAAGCTAGTCCTGCTATGCAATTTATTCAATATGTCTTCATTAACACGTATATCTAATAATCTGTACGTAATCAAGAGCATGGGTCTATCTGAAATACCTTAATCAATTTTACTGATGTAAGTATCTTGATGATAGTCATTGTCATAATATTTATAGGAGTATCCTATTCAAGTTCACATGTATCACTGAAAATGCTCTCAGATTCAATCTCAAAGCATTCAAATCTCAGCATGCCCCCAGACCCCCCTAGTGTTGGCTTACTTTGCATGCTAGTGTGCAAAGTACAGCTGATGATTTTAAAATTTTTTGTAACTCAGTTACAGCCATCCCACCTGACTTTCTCTCTCCCCCCTCCCCCCACTTTTAAGTACTGTTCTCCACCACTGCTTCAGCTCTGACTTTACTAATTTATACACCTACTCCACTACTACTACTACTACCAGGGAGCACTAGTTTAAATTGTTTAAACAACATTCGAGATTATTCATTGTGCAGATCAAATTACTTTATGAATAGAATGATTATTGATTGGGAACAGTTTGTACTTCACAATTAACACTTTTAAATCACTGTTAGATTTTACTAGATTTTAGATTATTTTTGTATAATGTTAATGCATTGATCAGGTATACAGGCTTTGCCTTTACCCGTATTTAATCATAATCATGAGTGGTCCCGGACCCACACACATTGAAATCATACTTGTGCAAACTGATATATGTATCCTGCTATTGCATTTTTATCCTTGGCATCTTTCACAATGATCAGCCACTAACTGTTCTCCAAATTCATCTTGCAGGGGTATTCATGCCATCACATGATCATTTTAGAACACTATAGAACATATGGCCCAGCTCACATTAAAATATAACTCGAATAACATTAAGATAACAGTCAAAATACTCTGCTTCTTTTATCCCATATCCCACTGTGGTCTGCTCTTGGCAACTCCAGTCTCAATCTAGAACTCTGATTTAACTATCACATGAAGTGATACAAACTATGTACAGATACATAAAATTTACTAAGCTTTAATGGAAATTTGAGATTTATTGCTTGTAGGTGTGAGATTCAATACCTTAAAATTGGGCATAAGATTATACCTCAGATTGTATAATGTGGCTTTTAATATCTTCCGTGGGAGAACAGTTATACTCTAACATAGCAGTCCCTCAGAATTCATACTGATTGTAATTGCATACTAATAATGGTTTTACCCCAGAAACAGATTACTTTATAATAGCCTTACAGTAAACTTAATAAAAAGTGTAGAATTTACCAACTGCCAGTTTTTCCCAGTTGTTGGCTGTGTCACAGCCACGATAAAACAGTAGACCATCTTCTTAGTGGTTGCACATTTCTTGTTCAGATTCAGTACAGACAAGGTAGCAGCATTCATTTACTGGCAATGCTGGTTTTCAGGTCTGCCATTATTGGTGGGCGGTGGTGAACATCACTACTAAAGGTAGTGATCATGATGCCTACCACAATGCACTATTTTTTAAGGTAGCTAGTGACAGTCACTAGCTTCATATTGTTTTTGTAGCAACTGACCATCATTACCAATCCACGAGGGTAGCTACAAGAAAGTAGTGAAGGTCGCTACAAGAAAGTAGTGAAGGTCGCTACAAAAGTAGTGACTATCACTGCATAAAAATAGCTAGCTAGTGAGTAGAAATTGTGGCAGAAATTAGTATAGTGAAATTCACTACTAATTTTTTATTGTACCAAGAGTATAGCTATATTGTAGAAGTTGGCTAAAAAGATATTCACTAAATTTCTTCAGTTTCTGCTTAACTGCTATTGTCAGATTTGCCGGATTGTGATTATTATTGGTAAGACAATAGTCTAGGTAGATCAAAAAAGTAGTTGAATTAGTATTGATTGTCTTATGCATTAGTTCACTTACCAGAAGTTCTTGTAGTGACAGTTGTGAAAAATCAATGCAGTTTAACTTGTCTGATGGATTTGTTAAGAGTTGTGATGAAGAAAAAAAGATGTCAGCTAGTTAACTAGCTATTTCATAAATGTACATTGCAGGGGCGGATCTAGGATTTATAAAAGGGGGGGCCTAACTCAAAGTACTAATCTCTTGGGTAGTGGTGTGCTTTACACATCTCCCAGCATGCAAAGCATGCTGGAACTAGGGGGGTCTGGGGGCATGCCCCCCCCCCAGGAAATGTTTGAAAAATAGATGCTAAAATACTGCAATTTGGAGACATTTCCATATAAAATTCATATTTCTGCCTGTAGATATTTATACACTGCTTATAGGTATGGCTCTCTAAAGTATTTTGTTAATGGAAAAGTTTGGGTAGGTACTGACAACCAAGCACATGATGCACCCTCTCACAATTGCACAACAATAGGTGCATGTTAGAATAATAATGTTGAAGAGGTGGAAAATTTTGAAATTTGAATGATACGAGATTGAATCTGAGAGCATTTTCAATGGAAATTGTGTATCTAAATTAAGTATTGCCATACATATTAACTACACAAGTAGATGAATCAAGCCTTGTAAACAGACCAATGCACTTCATTGTATGTATAGGTGCAGGCAGATTTGGAAAAATTCCATAACAGAATCAACTATATTCTCCAGTGATTGTTCTATTAGAGTAGTTAGGTGACTGCTCTATTAGAGTATCTCAATCTTATATACCTCCAATGCTGATCCGGGTCCTTGTTACATAACCTTTAGCATGAATCCATAATGCCTTGGAAAGATGTTTATAAGGTTGTTTTATGAGTATTTGTATTATTAGTGATCATATAATTATGCTAAGACAAACTTTCATTATAATACTCAGCATATTGATCAAGTAAGGCCTAAAAGTGAAGGGGAAGGGCTTCAGCCCCCAAAGCCCCTCCCCTGGATCCTCCCCTGCATTGGTGGCAGCATAACTAGCTGAGATGGTTGTTTTGTAGTGTGTTGAATAATCTGAAAGCATAGACTTTCTAGCATGCCTTTGCATTTTTATGAAATAATTTATAAATTATTTATTCATGTCTTTTAATAAATAGCTAAGGCCTCCACAGTGTAGAGTAGTAATTGAGATGCATTTTCATGCATATGTTCTTGCCTGAGAACAAGGCGAGTCCTTGAAGACCCAGCACATCAGTAATGCAGATGACTTGTAAACATTGGAAATTATTTCATAGTGTACTCTCCATGCTAATGTATTGGCAAATAAAATCCAATTCAAGGGTAACTCCAAGAATTTTGGTAACTAGTTTTCAAATTTCCTGCTTCAAGCACACTTATAGCATGCTAAATCTAAGATAGTCTGGAGGGATGCATTCCCAGGAAATTTTGAATACTATGTAGCAATTTTCACAAAAGAATCTTTAAAAGCTCAGTGGTGTTTTCTTCACATATGTTTAGAACTTATTGAAACAAACTAATACTAATACTTGCACAATATCAGAGGTGATGGTACTGGTGGAGCAGGCCAAAGAGTTAGGGGTACATGCGTGGGACAGTTATACAACAGATATAGATGCCAGGAAAATTGTCATGTTGTAAACGCCCTGAGATATGATTTTAGAGTATTTCTCTGTGCTGTTACCAGTAATTCAGTAGCTAGCTAGCTATAGCTATTTACAGTTTTTAAGAGAGATATAAATGCGACTGTTCTATTAGGATGGCTATTAGAGTCATTTCACTTGCCCTCTCCACTCACACTTACCCTCTCTACTGTTTGGACAGCTAGTGTAATTTGAGCCATGAGACTGTAAATTATGCTATACTTCAAAACACTATAGATTTGATCATGTGCAGCTGATACCTATATGTTCCACTACTAGTTCTTTAAGATGTCAGCTATAGTCTAAGATTGAATTTTAGCTACTGGCTGTGCCCATTCTAAATGTTTGTACCAATGCAAAATATATTTTTAATTGCTTGACCAATTTCAAGAAATCTCAGAAATCCCTCTGGATCCACTCCTGCAAAGACACTACCCATTCTAAATACCTTTTAAACATCTAATGATCAAAATCATTATATCTTAATGCTAAATCTTAGTTAAGATTTGATGAATTCCATCATACCCCTTTAGACAGCTACCATATGCAATGACAGATCCAGCATCAAGATGAGACATTTAGGTAAATGCTCCTCTTCGCCCACTTTCAAGTTTAGCTCTTCAAGTACCCTGCATGTGTAAACCATAGCTTCTGCAAGGTAGATTTGGAAGGAGCACAAGCTAGGGCATCCTCCCAACAGTCCTCTCCTACATATAACCAGGTAACTACAAAAGAATTTTACAAGCATAGACATATACTCTGATATAGAACAGTCATGGTACAGTCATTGTAATAACACATATGTTTGAAATCGAATCAGTTGCTATTAAACAATTAAGATCCTTAAAATTAATATTCATTAATATATGCACCTTGTTTATAGGCCACTCAGATGCAATATTGACAAAGTCAGGAAGGCAAAGATCTGTACGGTTATATTGTTAATGCTACCTAATGTGAACTATTGTGTACTGGCAGAAGCAGTAATGTTCTAAGCTCTTCCTGATATTGAATTTATAACAGAATGTATAGTTGGAAGTGCCCAAGCACTATAGCACATGCTGTAGTTTGCAGTCAAAATACATCCTACTTCCTAAAAACCAAATGATGACTGTTTTGGAGTAGGTTGTACTACCAAGACTGTATAGCATTCCTATAATAGTGTTTAGTCTGCAAGTGCTGGAACTTGAGTCAATGATGAACTCATGGAGATGCATGAAAGGTGTCCGTAGGAGAGAGGCTGCATATAAAACTGCACCTGTATATGTATAACACCATCAAACTATGGATCAGCACTTGTATAGGCTATCATTGTATTGCCCATCCACACCACACAGGTTGGCAGCATGCACAATAGGAAGAAACACCAGCTAATTATATTGCAATTCCTGTAAAGGAATTCATTTGCTAACAATATAACCAGACTCATGGATGTGTGGGCTAAAGGGATTACAGCCTACCAATGGGTGATGCCACAGACATGGTTCAGGTTAACTTGCATCATAGCAATGAAAGCATTATTATTAATTGAAAGTGTTGGTAGTAGCTACATCATAAAAACAAGGTTTATGCATAAAGAAAACTGGATGGATAACTGCTCATAAATTTAGGTTTCATTTCTAAGTATTGCTACAGATTTAAGAGTCTGGCTATAGACAGCAAAGCAACATGGGCATTCACATTCACACCTTAGTAACCCTTCAGCTTCATTAATTATCTCCCATACTCAATTTGTATATGCATGCAAGACCAGTTGTTCAAGTACGTACACTTGTAGGTGCATATAGAGTAAATTGGTCCAGTGTTACTTGTATGTTACACATGAGATTGTATGTAGGTATGCCATGGGGAATACTAATATAGTGTAGTCTCACTACATACCTTTCTGTTAATACGTACACTTGGGACAATCATTGCATGCAATGGGTAAAAATGTGTATACATAGGCTAGAAGTAATCACGTGAGTGGTTAACAGCAAAACAAATCACACAACATTTTAAACCATAAATGTGCTAATCTGTTACTATCACACTAAGGGTCTGCAAAGCTTGCAACTACATGAATAGCTTCTACAATGTTAATTAAGTTGTTGTGAAACTCTCTTGATGTTAACCACTGCCACTTCCCAGTGTGAAAACCAAATTGTGCTAACACTCTTTCAAATTAAATACATAAAATATCCCCTTGAGCTACAGACAGTTTGCATTACAAGTAAATACTCAAAGAAGCCATACAGTTGAGATCTCGAATTTCTTCTGGATCAATCAGTGACTTCTTATATATATTACATAGTGGTTCATTTACTAGCTATACTGTCCCTTTGTAATGTACAAAAAGTAGTGAGTATCATCACAGATAAAATTTGGTAACTTACCCTTTGTTAGCTAACATATAGTATCACTTAGTGATAAATATTATCAGATGGGACTTATAAACTTATCCCCCTTGAAATACTTACTCACATGATGACCTTTAGCCCATACTTGTCTACCCATTGTCATCATACAATGATCTCCACTAAGTACATTCATAGGAAGTTATGATAACAGTGAAACATTTTCCATCTGGTATATATTCCCCTCTCAATACTTGCTTGTGCAGTACTTAGAATTAATTAATTAATAGCAAATGTCACTTAAAACCTTTTTATCTAAGCTAGGACACTTATTATTTATACCCAACCAGCTACAGCATGCTTAGAAATTTATGGTTGGATTTAATGTAATGTTATTAATACTATGAGACATAGCCATACCTGATTATTGTATTGCCAAGAAATCTGCTCTCTTGTTTTAAAAAGTGCTTTTCCTACATCACCTTGTGATCAATCCAATGTCAGCAAAACAAAAAAACTAACTTAATTGTTCTCATTACACAAAAGTCAAATGCCTGATGAGGTTTAAATATTTGTTGATGTCGCAGGTGAGATCAATTCTCACACATTAAGTGATGCCAAACAAGATTCCAAGTTAATAATATGGGAGGATCATCATATCAACCTATGTAAGCTTACAGTGACATCAAATAATTGTAACTTAGCAAAGCACTATACAGCTATAACAAACAAAAAGTAACTGAAATTCCCTGCAGTAAAATTATTTTAACGTATCACTCTATTTCGTCTGAGGGGAACCACCTAAGGTGGATCTACTTCTAATCAGGGGAAGTTAAAAGCCAAGTTAGCCTATAAAGGGAGCCGGCTTATTTACACTTTAAGCCAGTGTATGATCATCTGATGTCAATATACAATATAAATCACTGGGATCATGACAACAGTTTGTGTGCTGATGTTAGTTACAATGTCACTCTGTTTTATAGGTGAGAAGTCACAAGCAATAGTTATAGTTATAATGTATGTGTTGTTTAATAGTTTCAGGAAATATTGTAGAGCTGCACATTTCATCCACTATTTATGCTGGAGAAGCAGTCAGTGGAAGCTGTATTTTCATTGGTAAACATAAGCCAGCATATATGCGAATCTCAGAAAAAGACCCAAACTGTTCAATTGAGGGAAGTGCTGTATCACACAAACACTTACAACCCTCACACTACATCAACAACTTCATTATCACTTGTTTAAAAAGTGATGTTACCTTTGACTTGAACTGCTACACTAATACAAGGGCAAGGACAACTAAAACAATTCAAGGTATGTAATATAAAATTCCCCATACTCTGATTAGTATAGGATTTTAACACTAATGTTATACACGTAGCTGCTTTTACATAATGTAACATATGCATGTTTATTCTCACGCAGTGACATCCAAACCAAAGATAGTCAGTCCCCCACTCAATGCTACTGTTACTAGACCTGGTCTACCCATCACTTTGTCATGTGAAGTGGATGGTGATCCAAATCAATACTGGGTGGGATGGTTTTATAAAAGTTCTATCATCCAAAATGGAGATGATGATCACTCTTTTTCTGTGTCTCCCAGCTTCAGGTCACTACAAGGCACCACTCACCACCTCACTGTCCACTCTGTGAAACATGATGGTAAATATCAGTGTCTAGTGTTCACAATAAGAGATGGAAGTGCTGTAGATCAACTAACCCATCAAGTGACTATCAGTAAAGGTACACAGTTGGCCTTTATGTAAATGTATGTCATTGTTGTTATCATCCTACAGGAGACAGTGAAAAATCGTCATTGTTGTATGCTCTGTCTGGATTTTTCTCTGGATGAAAAACTCCTTCATACATGAACTTAGTTGTATTGTATACTTATGTAGTATTGCATATGTACATACATCATCAATATGCTCTGTGAAATTGTAAATATATATAAGTATATAGCTAATTACTGGGTAATTATAAAACCAGGTATAATTGCTTCTTAAATCTTAGCCAAGCTTTTTATGAAATCATTCACCATTTACCATTGGAAGAGAGGGGTTTCAAGTGCACAAAAATTGCACAGAGTTACAAAATTATGCATACTCTAAGTAAGTTTATGAAAATTAATGATGCATGCATGCACTGCCATGGGTATACTACTAGTAATAATATAATAAATAAAACATGATGATGTGAGATTGATACCTTTGTGTTTAGCACTTACGTAAAAGCTTGCATTTACATATAAATAATCTGCCATTGATTAATCAAGAGCATTCAGAAACATTATCAGATGGGACTTAGAAATCTTAAAATCCAGATTTCCCCCTTGTTTGTTGTAAGCCACTAACATGATGACCTTTAGCCCACACATACACATCCATGTCTATACTCATGGTCACTATATATTGTCTCCAACAGAAAGCACTGATACTGCGAGACATTATAGTTGTGGTAATTTTCTATAACACTTCTTGCATCATTTGACTGACATTTATACATTTACATGAAACAACATCTACATTCTTAATCTGAATGGATACTTTACATGCATAATTCCTTCATTATTATGCAAACAATCGGATAAATGGACCATCACTATCTTTTTCAGTAATTTAATACATGTAGTTGTTGGTATTTTTCCCATTAATCATGTACCACACAATTATGTGCTTAGTAAGCAGAAAAATGGTAGTTTGTATTGAGATAGCAACCATTTTTTTAGTTTGATCTGTTTTAGGTTCGCACAAGGCTTATGCATCAATCACAAATTTCAACTTTTTCCTTACAACTAAAGGAAATCAAGTATTGGTCAAAATGTAATAATCAACTTTTTTTCTGAATATTTTCTTTGTGTAGGACACGCCGTATCTGTCAGACACGTTAACATTTAACTTTGTGCCACTGATTAAACACATAATGTTGGCAGGATATGCACATGCATATGTTGCATCTGAGTTCATACAGTACAGGAAATTTCCTTCATAATTACTGTACCAGGAGGATAGGAGCATCATCAGATGTTGGTTTGTTACTACTAGATCACATAGAGCACCACTCTCGTACCTTTACATGCATATGGAAGTGCAGATTTCAAAGGGTTCCAATGTATAAGTCTTTACATTGAGTAAGCCTCAGCAGCTAGATCATGAATTCATGGTAACATGTACATAGCGTTACAGCACACACACACACACACACACACACACACATAAGTACATCATTTTATAACAGAAAAGTCACATGCGGAATTATGGGTAGTCTCAGAACTACCAGGTCCTTAAAATTAAAAATCTTATAAATAACTATAAACACTTCAAGGGTGGATTTAGGGGGGGTGCTTGGGGTGCTGAAGCACCCCCCTCCAAAATTTTACCATGTACAAGCTAGGAAGCTTCTAGAAGTTGCAGTATAGATGCAATTGCATCTTATACATATGCATGGGCAATGAAAAGATCGAAAGAGAAGGGAGAATTACTAATCTTTACTTAGAAGAATTACAACGGGGTTCAAATTATACTTTTGGTGTGAGACTTAACCTAAAAGCTGCTAAAAATCGAAATACTCAAATAGAACAGTCAACTACTATAATAGAACATTCAACATAATGTTTTTTCTTCTTCAAAAAGTTGCCAGTGTGTTTTCTTGACCTGTGCACTGCTATCTTACTATTGCTCCAAACATCCTGCCATATACTATTCACTTTCTGAGACCAACTTCTGTCAAATATCTTAATATTACTAGGTTAAGGCTACAGCACATGTTGCTGTCAGACCTTCGGTGCTGGTCACTGTAAAGTGTTAATAATAATAATTATTATTATTACTATTCAGTTGTTGTTGCTTTGGTTAACATGCTTAAGTAAAATAATTTCTTAGCATGTATACAGTCAACAAGGCTGTAGTATCTAAGTACTGTATGTTTGTGCTTTATCAGTACAAAGTTCCATGCTGCATTTATCTGAATCTAGCATCAATTTAAGCTAATAAAATTTAATGTCATACAGGATTTGCACTCCCAACCCCTTGAAGTTGAACTTTTATAAACTCAAATGATACCACAGCATTTACGCTGTCACATTATTAGGGGATAGTTGTGGCCAAAAACTAGTTGTATATGTAAGTGACTTTTGACTCTGGTTGTAAAACATTAATATGGTGATGGAGCCATATAGTTGAGAAAGTCAGATTGAAATATTAACAGAACAGTCTGTGGCTATATATATCTAATCCAAAACAGCCAGCTGTAAAAAAAGTGTGCGGCCCTCAAAAAGGTTATGGTGAAAAAAGATGTGAAATCCAAGGTGGCGGCCAAGAAATGGCTGTGATGGTAGGTTAATGGTAAAAATTTTAATAACAACAATTCAGGTGAATTTTTGTGCCGCTTGGTCTTGGCAAAAAATTCACCTAAATTGCCGTTATTAAAATTTTTACCATTAACCTACCATCACAGCCATTTCTTGGCCGCCACCTTGGATTTCACATCTTTTTTCACCATAACCTTTTTGAGGGCCGCACACTTTTTTTACAGCTGGCTGTTTTGGATTAGATTTCACTTCTTTTTGTATTTGTATACCCCAAAGCCGGCCATGGGCCGGCTTTGGGACTTTTTTAACCTGTCTTTTTTTCTTTTCCACAGGAAGAAGAAAAGAGGAAGCAGATGTACTTTAAATATTTCTGATTTTATCAGTAAATGTACAAATTATATATATAATACAAATATTTATTACAGAACTCTCCATGGTGGTTTCTTTGTAACTGAACACTCTACAAAGTGACTTCCTCTTGCTGCTCTCTCTACAGGGTGCATTGTTTGTAGCTGAACAATCTACAAGTAACTTCTTCTAGCTGATTTCTCTACAGGGTGGTTTGTTTGTAGCTGAATTCTGTGCAGGTGATTGGTTTGCAGCTGAGCTCTTTACAGAATGGTTTCTTTGTAGCTGAACTCTCTACAAGGTAACTTCTTCTAACTGATCTTTCTACAGGGCAATTTGTTTGTAGCTGAACTCTCTACAGGTGATTTGTTTGCAGCTGAACTCTCTACATGATAGTTTCTTTGTAGCTGAACTCTCCACAAGGTAACTTCTTCTAGTTGATTTTCTACAGGGTGATTTGTTGTAGCTGAACTCTCTAAAAGGAAACTTCTTCTAGCTGATCTCTCTACAGGGAGATTTATTTGTAGCTGAACTCTATACAGGTGATTTGTTTGCAGCTGAACTCTCTACATGATGGTTCTTTGTAGCTGAACTCTCTACAAGGTGACTTCTTCTAGCTGACCTTTCTACAGGGAGATTTGTTTGTAGCTGAACTCTCTACAAGTGATTCGTTTGCAGCTGAACTCTCTACATGATGGTTTCTTTGTAGCTGAACTCTCTACAAGGTAACTTCTTCTAGCTGATCTCTCTACAAAGAGAATTGTTTGTAGCTGAACTCTCTACAGGTGATTTGTTTACACCTTAACTCTCTACATGATGGTTTCTTTGTAGCTGAACTCTCCACAAGGTAACTTCTTCTAGCTGATCTCTCTACATGGAGATTTGTTTGTAGCTGACCTCTCTACAGGGTGATTTTTCTTTTGTAGCTGAACTCTCTACAAGGTAACTGATGTCTCTACAAGGTCACTAGTTTGTAGCTGAACTCTCTACATGGTGGTTTCTTTGTAACTGAACTCTCTACAGGGTGACTTCTTTTAGCTGATCTTTCTAGAGGGTGATTGTTTGTAGCTGAACTCTCTACAGGTGATTTGTTTGCACCTTAACTCTCTACATGATGGTTTCTTTGTAGCTGAACTCTCCACAAGGTAACTTCTTCTAGCTGATCTTTCTACAGGATGATTTGTTTGTAGCTGAACTCTCTACAAGGAAACTTCTTCTAGCTGATCTCTCTACAGGGAGATTTGTTTGTAGCTGAACTCTCTACAGGTGATTTGTTTGCAGCTGAACTCTCTACATGATGGTTTCTTTGTAGCTGAACTCTCTACAAAGTAACTTCTTCTAGCTGATCTCTCTACAGGGAGATTTGTTTGTAGTTGACCTCTCTACAGGGTGATTTTTTTTGTAGCTGAACTTTCTACATCCAAAGTGACTTGTTCTAGCTGGTCTCTCTACAGGATGACTTGTTTCTAGCTGATCTCTCTGCAGGGTGACTTGTTTCTAGCTGAACTCTACCGGGTGATCTGTTCGTAGCTGAACTCTCTACAGGATGATGTGTTTACAGCTGAACTATCTACATGGTGGTTTCTTTGCAGCTGAATTCTCTACAAGGTGACTTCTTCTAGCTAAACTCTCTATAGGGTGATCTTCTCGTAGCTGAACTCTCTGCAGGGTGATTCGTTTGCAGCTGAACTTTCTACATGATAGTTTGTTCATAACTGAACACTCTACAAGGCAACCTCTTCTAGCTGATCTCTTTATAGGATAACCTGTTTCTAGCTGAACTCTCTACATGGTGATTTGTTGGTAGCTAAACTCTCTACAATTCGATTTGTTTGCAGCTGAACTCTCTACATGGTGGTTTCTCTGTAGCTGAACTCTCTACAAGGTAGCTTCTTCTAGCTGATCTCTCTACAGGGAGATTTGTATGTAGCTGAACTCTCTACAGGTGATTTGTTTGCAGCTGAACTCTCTACATGATGGTTTGTTTGCAGCTGAACTCTCTACAAGGTAACTTCTTCTAGTTGATTTCTCTACAAGGTGACTTGTTTCTAGCTGATCTCTCTACAGGGTGATTTGTTTGTAGCTGAACTCTGTACAATTTGATTTGTTTGCAGTTGAACTTTCTACATGGTTGTTTCTTTGTAGCTGAACTCTCTACAAGGTAACTTCTTCTAGTTGATCTCTCTACAGGATGACTTGTTTCTAGCTGAACTCTTGAGAGGATTTTCTGTTCATAGCTGAATTCTCTACATGGTAGTTTCTTTGTAGCTAAACTCTTTACAAGGTGACTTCTTCTAGCTGATCTCTCTATAGGGTGATTTGTTTGTAGCTGAACTATCTGCAGGGTGATTTGAACTCTCTACAAGGTGATGTTTTCTAGTTGATCTCTCTACTCAGTCTGGATGACTTGTTTCTAGCTGAACTCTCTACAGTGTGATCTGTTAAGTTTCTACCCGATCTCTCTATAGAGTTATATCTTGTTTGTATAGCTGAACTCTTTTACATGGTGGTTTTTTGATTGGTTGCTGAACTCTCTCTCCACGGTGACTTGTTTGTACTACAGAGTGACTTGTTTGTAGCTGAACTCTCTACAGAGTGACTTACTTGTAGCTGAACATTGCATAAAGTAACTTGTTTGTAGCTGATCTAGATGAACTCTCTACTAGCTAGCTTTTTTGTAGCTGAACCCTTTACGCAGTGACTTGTTTGTAGCTGAATTCTCTACAGAGTGACTTGTTGTAGCTGAACTCTCTACAAGGTGACTTGTTTATAGTTGAATTCTCTTCAGTGTGACTTATAATGTTCTGAATCTCTACAGTAACATATTTGTAGCTGAATTCTCTACAGGGTGACTTGCTTATAGCTGAATTGTCTATAAGATTAACTGTATGTAGCTGAACTCCCTACAGAATAACTTGCAATGTAATATAATTCTATAATGGAGTAAGTTATAAACGGAGCTGAATGCTTTATTAGGGTGACTGTTCTATTAGAGTATCTCGATCTCGCATATGCTACACGTAGTTGGCTTTGGAATCATAACTCAGTGGTTTGTAATCCGATTCTTCTGTACTACTGCAAGGACTTTCTATGATAATTATTCCAGCCACACACCGATTTTCAGCTCACTACTCTAAGCGGTTTGCCTGGTAGGCGTGAAAACTATTAGTTTTTTATTCAGAAAAATCGATCGCGTAATTGTGACACAGGTTGGGTTTTGTGTTATATCTCGATGGCCTTTAACTTGATTCCTTTCAAACCACAAAAAGGCACTTCTACGATAGTTACTCCATCTACATAGCAATTTTCAGCTCATTCCTTCAAGCGGTTTACCCTGTGGGCGTGACAGACCTTCGACCTTATTATACGCAAATAATCGGTCATAACTCCGTGAATGTTCATCGGATTCCTACCAAACTTGGTACTGAGATTCGCCTTAATGAGCCCTTTAAGTGTGCCAAATTTCAGCCCGATTGGAGCACGCATTCGTGTTTTATTTTGGATTTTGCAAAGTGTGCGAAAAGAAGAAAAAAACGAAGAAAAAAAACCCAAACTTTGGCCGCTCGTATCTCGGAAATGGCTGGAGGGATTTTCTTCAAATTTGGAATGTGGACTCCCCTACCTAGCTGGCACCTCTGTAGCAACTTTGGTTTCAATCGGATAAGGAATCATGGAGCTACAAAGGTGTGAAAATCGCGTTTACTTTCTTCCTGTAAATATACTCACGGTTGGCGCGCCGGCTTCTTGGGCCGCACGACACACTACCGTGTGTCTTGATTACAAAGTTGAAGTTACTTTTGTGTGCATTTTAAATCTCTACAGTGACCTTAAGATCCAATCCTGTGTATGTCTTTGACAATCCACTATTATGTATTGCCTTATAATCCAATAGCATTTAAGGTGTAGTTCTGTTTTTCTAAAATTGCTTACAACTAAACTCTTTCATCTTGCACCCCCACAATCTTTCAGTACAGTAGAGTATTTGGTTAAAAATAGCTTCCAGATTCAATTTTGTGATAGCTATATTCCAAAAATTTCCAGAGGAAGCATCACCCCAGACCCCTCTAGCTGGAAAATTCTATTTATGCGTACTCTACACACAGCATGGTGAGTGTATACTTGCCCTCTCAAGCCCTCTCTTCATTGTTACTGTTTGGACGTTACAGTTTGAGCCATGAGACTGTAAAGCACACTAGCTATACCTTAAGCCAAGCAATATGCTAAATTTAGCGATCTTTTATATTGATGAATTTACCATATTAATCTGTGAATTGATGTAATCAATTAGCAAACTCTAAATTGCTAATTTCAATGTACCGCCAAGTTAAGTTATTTCAAACACAAAATTAATGGCAAGTATTGATCATGTACGTATAGCTCCATCCTTCTCCTTCCTGTTCTTTATGTAAAGAATATCTATTTTAGTTACTGGCTGTGCCCTTATATGACAGCTAGTATTACAATTGTTCTGGAATAGCTACTAGTGTCATGTCATCATTATTACACTTAGGCAACTCACAATGCTTTACAAGCATTGTGAAAACATTGTGAATCACTTAAACAAAGTGGCATAATTTTTTCGGTCAAAAATATTACCAAATTTTAATACTGAATAAAATAAATTTGCAAAATTGTTGCCCCCAGACCCCTAGATAGAGCATGCTCTGCATGCTGAGTGTGTTTTGCACACTATAGCTATTTGTATTAACCAGTTTTCATTTTTCTTATCCAACCAACCATTATGTTAGCACCCCCCTTCTGAAACTCTAGATCCGCCCCTGGTAGTAGATGTTGTAGGAGTATGAAATGGTACTGATGATATTGCCTGGTTTCTCTGGTCATTGGACGATAATTGGATGGAATAGATAAGGAAATTTGGTTGTGAAGTGCTTTGAAAAATGTCTGCAGTCTGGATATCTTACATCGAGTTTTAAGTTCAGGCCAGGAGAGATGTTGGAGCATGGAAGTACCTGAACTGTATCTACTGTAATCTTTCAATACCCGTCTTGTTGTTCTTCTTTGAATATTTTCAAGTTTAAGTACACCACTGTTATAAATAGGGTCCCATACTACTGAAGCATATTGCTAAATATGCTGCTGCTGTAGAACAATTGCTTAGGTTTCTCTTAAGAAAGTTTAAATGTTCTGGATGATTTTCTTGTTATTTTGGACACATGAGGTGACCAAGATAAATGTTTGTCCAAGAGTACTCCGAGGTATGTATGTCTATCAGTAATTGTTAAGGTATGGTTGTTCAGTTCATAGTTGTGAATGATAGGTGACTGAGATCTGGTGCATCTTATTACAATACATTAAACCTAAGTTGTCATATGTGTACCTATTCTGATAGTCTGTCAAGATCTTGCTGAAGGATGGAAGCATCATTCTGGGAATCAATTACTCTAGCAGTCATCAGCAAACAGCCGTAGTGGGGATGAAATACTTCTGGTAATGTCATTAATATACAACAAGAACATCAGAGGATCAAGTATTGTTCCTTGTGGTATATACCCCTGATGTAACTGTTACTGGTGTTGAGGATTTGCCATTAAGAAGTACACATTGTGTCCGATCAGTTAACCATGTTTTGATTCAGTTAAATGCATTGTTTCTAATGCCATAGCATTGTAATTTCATAAGTAATCGCTGGTGTGGAACTGTGTCAAAAGCTTTAGCAAAATCAAGCAATATTATGTCAACTTGTTTCTGATGGTCTAGAGCATGTAGAATATCTTCTGTTAGGGTAATAAGTTGGGTAGCACAAGAATGACCAGCACTGAAGCCATGTTGGTTTTCTATTAGGATGTCATTGGCATTAAGGTGGCTCATTATGTTGCGAAAAATGATGTGTTCCATTGTTTTTGAGCATATAGAAGTAAGGGATATTGGTCTATAATTACTTGCTTCATCATGCCTTCATTTCTTAAAGACTGGACAAATGTTTGCTTTTTTCCAATCTGATGGTAGTAAGCCTGTAGATAGTGCTTTTGTAAAAATGACTTGTAAGATAGGAGAAATTTCCACAGCAAACTGTTTAAGAATGAATGATGGAATTTTATCTGGACCACTGACTTTATTTGTATCAAGGTTAGACAATAATTGACGTATGCCTTCCACTGAAAATGTAATGTCAGATATATTTGGGAATAGGACTTCAGAGCTTGGATCTGACAGATTAGGTAAATTCTCTGTATCTTCTTTCGTAAACACTGATTTAAAATAACTGTTCAAGGCTTCAGCTTTACTTTTAGTATCAGTACATGGCTTTCCATCAATAACTATAGTGGAGATTCCAACATCATCTTTACGCTTAGCCTTAATATATTTCCAAAACTGTCTCTTGCTACCACCAAAGGAGTCATCAAATAGTATGCTACAATAGTTGTTATGAGCTTCTTTGGTTTGTTATTTATTTGGGTTTTGATTCTGCGGTAAGTACTCCAGTCTTCCTCACTATTGCTTCTTTTAGCAATATCATATAGATGCTTACGAGCTTTCATGTCCTCTTTATTAATCCATGGCAAACCACTATTTGATCGTATAGTTCTTTGAGGGACATGCTTGGAGATAGTATTATACACAGCTTCTTTAAAGTCATTTCACATTACTTCAACATTCATCGAACTTGGGTCCTGTTGTAGAAAACTGTTCTGAAAATTTAATAAATCTGCTTTTATTCCTTCCACATCAGCTTTATGATACAAAAAGGCCTTATGAGGGGCTGTTGATCAGGTACATGGTTTATTGAAAAACTGAATACTACAGCATCATGATCTGACATGCCTGGTACCACTTCTAGATCGAGCGTGGATATTAGAATTAGTAGAAAACACCAAATCTAAAGTTTTACCTTGGTGAGTAGGTGAGTCAACAACTTACTATGTCCAGGAATAAGTTATTTACTTCAGTACCATAATTAGTACTAAGTAGCTGGACTGACTTAATTTAGCTAGCTACTGGACTCCATGCAGTGTGGCAGACAGTCAAGCCAACCAGAGCCTAGCAAGCCAGATGGAAGTCTGGATCCACCCCTGGTGTCTATATACTATGTGCATTTGAGCAATCTTCTGTATTCAAGATTGACTAGGAATATTTGAAGGATAATATAGCTAAATCAACACTATTTTCCTTATAATTGTAGTTAGCAAGTGTGGTGATAGTAAGCACTTTAAGACCTACATGACACAAAATGAAAGGCACTGCAATTGAAACTTGTTGACTTATCCTGCTGTGGAATTAAGTATCACATATTCTTAGCTGTAGCTCTAAGCACTTATATGTCCTATCTTGAGCCAGCCATTATTGGTTATGGGCATAAACATCATAGACAAAATCCTTGTGAAAGTAATATTGTTTGTTGTCCCTTGTGTGTTGTCAGGCAGTGTAAGAAGAAAATATCCTGACTGCCTAGCAAACTCCTGTAAGCGTTCAAGTGTTAATAGGATGGCTGCAGGTTCGAGGTTGCAGTCATGGATTTTTCTTCTTTCTCCTACTTTTCAAACATACTTAGTGAAGTGAGTATAAACATCTTTAGTGAGACCATGTGTCCCACAGGCCTTTATAAGGCCTTCTGGTGTACAGGCTCTGCCTTTACTCATAATCATAAAGGCAGAGCCTGTACTTTAAGGCAGGCTCTGTACTTAAAGGCAGGCTCTGTACTTTAATCATAATCATAATAAAACTGATATATAATGTACAGTGCTCCCTCAATTATCTGAATCTCTATTATCCGAACACTTGGTATCCAAACAGTAGAAATAACTGCTCTATTAGAGTATTTTGTCTAAGATGTATGTTCTATTAGAGTATTTGAACAGGGCTCTGTGTATATAATGAATGGGGCTTTGATTATCCAAACCTTTGATTATCTGAACATGTCAAGGTCCCAAGGGGGTCAGATAATCAAGGGAGCAGCAGATGGACAAATTTTTGAGGGATATAAATTAATCTGTGTCTCTTGCATTGATCAGTTCTTTATATAGCTCTTCATAATGTACAACACTAAATTTGTATATGTAAATTAATATTAATATATGTACATACATCAGATAATATAATACAATTTGGCTAATTATATACAAGTACATGTATTGAGGAGTTTTTCATTAAGAGAAAAGTCCAGACAAGGCATCCAACAATGACGATGATGATGAAGATGATGGCGGTGTTTCACTATTTCCTGGAGTAAGAAAAGGAGACATTATAAACATATAAATGCTAACTGGGCAACTGCATACCTTTACTGATAGTCACTTGATGGGTTAGTTTATCTACAACACTTCCGTCTCTTATAGTGAACACTAGACACTGATATTTGCCATCGTGTTTCACAGAGTGGACAGTGAGGTGGTGAGTGGTGCCTTGTAGTGACCTAAAGCTTGGAGACACAGAAACAGAGTGATCATCATCTCCATTTTGGATTATGGAACTTTTATAAAACCATCCCACCAAGTAGTGATTTGGATCACCATGCACTTCACATGATAAAGTGATGGGTAGACCAGGTCTAGTAACAGTAGCATTGAGTGGGGGACTGACTATCTTTGGTTCATGATCAGACACCACTGTAGGTGTAATATAGATTGTAATACATAAAGTCATTCTATACATTTTGTGCTATTTACCTTGAACTGGTTTACTGATCATTTCATTCTTGTTGTTAGTGTTGCATTCCAAGTCAAAAGAAATGTTACTCTTTAAACAGGTGATCTTAAAGTTGTTAATGTAGTTTGCATGTTGTAGAGCAAGGCCTGCTGTAATTTCTCCTTCAACTGTACAATTTTGACCCATCCCACTGATCCGTATATACCTGGGTTTTTTTACTCCAGTAAAAATACAACTTCCGTTGACTGTTTCACCACTGTAGAGGGTACTTGAAAGGTTCAGCTCAACATTAGCATCTCCTATTCAGTGTTAAAAATATCTGTATTCCAGAAATGTTTCAACATATGAGTGAGATTCTCACCTTTATATATAAGTACTACCAATATGAGACTTGCTGTTGTAGCAATTCTAGTCATCTTCATTGAAGATTATAATTGTAGCAGTTAGTGACTGAGCTGGTTTGAAATGCTATAAATCAGCACAGCACATGTGTTGCTTTTATAGGCTGGTTGTTGACTTCCCCTCACCAATCATCAATTGAGTGTACTTTCCTTTACCAATCATGTTGAATAAGTTTATCAAATGTGAGAAAAACACCTTACTTATCAATACAATTTTGCGAGAACTATAGATTTACATATCTGTGTGGTGCACTTAATTTGTTTCATTGTATAATTTATCACTATGAGATTGTGTTTTACTAGCTCAGCTGAGTAAACTTGTCTAGCTACTAGATGTGATCAAATGATATCCTGCATTGTGTTTAACACTTGTTGTTTATATGCATTGTTCTTTACAGAAAGTGAAATAATATATCACAATACACATACAGCGCTATATATAGCACATTACGATCTTGACTAAGAACATGCACATGCATGATCTCATTTGGGATGACATTATTATGGAGACTGAGTATACAATGTTGCAGTGTTGTTTTAATTCTTAATGCAGTATTGCTTTAATTCTTAAATTGCTTGTAAATCTCAGCACATGTGTAGGAAGATTAACAATCTGGTGATAATGGATATTCATAAACACTATCTGATGGGACTTGTATGGAAATCGTAAGTTTCCCTATATAGCTGGTTTGCTTTAAACCATGACCTTTCGCCCACACATGTACAATGTTATCATACAATGATTGTCCTGGTTGAGCAGCTTACATCACTTATATGGTAGACTAAAACCCCTTTAGCCCACACATCCATATGTTTGGTTATTGTTATGGTATTCAAAAGATTGCCAGCTTTTTCAAACTACAGGAAATTATGACAACAGTGTCACATTGTGTTGAAATTACCTGGAGTGTGTATGCTACCCATGCACCTATGTGCTATCTGTGGGCTATGTAATCATAGCTTGCATTGTACAAGCATCCATATGCATATAGTATGATGATGTTGGATACATAAATATATATCTGATGGAGCATTCACACAACTTTTAACATTTCCCTATATAGGTAAAATCAATGTACCTATGTATCAATATCAGTTACTTTCTGGGACCTGCAAGAAGACTAGAAGGTCTGCTGTAAGTCAGAATCTTTGTTCTCCATTGAATGCAGAAAAAAATTCCAACTTGGCAAGTTATCTCCATGCAACTAGCATTCTTATAAAGTGCCTAAAAAGCCACACAACTGAATATGGAACCTTTGCGTTTAATCAATACTTTAACAGAGGCTTCTCTTATATCATAAGCGTTGACTATTTCTTACTATCCCACTGCTGATGCACACAGAAACTAATGAGCAATATTGTGCATGCACCAGAAAAATTTGGTAACTTTCCTTAATCTTATCACATACATTTAGTAAAAAATATAATCAGATGGGACTTGTAATGTTATTCCCCTTGAAATGCTATAAACCACTCACATGATGACCTCTAGCCCACACATGCGTATATACATGTGTCTACTTGATTGTCACTAAGTACATTCTACATTCACTGCAGGAACAGTCCCATATATTACAGCTAGTCTGCTACATATAGATTTCCCTAGCTCTTATATGGTAGAGAATTCTTGCTTGCATACTAGAGTAATATACATATAGCAAATGCAACTTCAGTCTTATTCTGTCATACACTTTACTGACATTACTAATAGTTTAAGGTTATTGTAATATCATTAATACTACAAACAAGAGTTATAGTAGCTCCACTATCTTGCTACAAGGCTATTAAAGAGATAACGAAACTCAATTATTTATTGTACATTAGTAAATAATGAATGAATATTCGAGTGTTAATGGCTCTCTTTATCTGTCCCATAATTTAACACAGGAATACATTCGTACCCTTATATATATTTAATAGTTATACCATGGGATTTGCCTGATATATATGCCCAAGCCCGAGGGTTGCAAGGTATCAAAGTGGTACATATATAAGGGTGGCAACAAGCTTCTGATGGTTGATGCTGCCTATATGTGCATATAAGCTCCATAAACTTTGCTAATACAATGAAATGAGTTGAGTAAGATACTTGAAATCTCTGCATAATCATCCGCAGGAGACCAAAACCTGACAACAAAAGTGTAAGGTACTGTACGTATGATGTAGATGAATAATTGATGACAAAGGGTAGGAACAACACAAATGGATAGCTAGACAATGTAATAATGTGTTGTGTACACTGTAAACTACTCCAAAGACAGCAGCAGTAGAAGATTCTTAAAGTACATAAACAATCCAAAAAACGAACTCACTGAAACGAAACAAAGATAAACATGATAAATTACGAAGTGTCATTTAAGAAAAATTGTGTGCACTACTATTACAATAAATGTTTGCTTTCAGTGTATATTAAGATTACTTTCACTCATTGACGAATTTTGTAACTGTATACGTATATACAGTATTGGGAGTAACGCGTTACTTATGTAACGCGTTACGTAATATTATTACTTTTGTGGTAACAAAGTAATCTAATCCAAAACAGCCAAGCTGTAAAAAAAGTGTGCGGCCCTCAGAAAGGCTATGGTGAAAAAAGATGTGAAATCCAAGGTGGCGGCCAAGAAATGGCTGTGATGGTAGGTTAATGGTAAAAATTTTAATAACGACAATTCAGGTGAATTTTTGTGCCGCTTCACAAAATTTACCTAAATTGTCATTATTAAAATTTTTACCATTAACCTACCATCACAGCCATTTCTTGGCCGCCACCTTGGATTTCACATCTTTTTTCACCATAGCCTTTCTGAGGGCCGCACACTTTTTTTACAGCTTGGCTGTTTTGGATTAGATTTCATTTCTTTTTGTATTTGTATACCCCAAAGCCGGCCTATGGCCAGCTTTGGGACTTTTTTAACCTATGTTTTTTTTCTTTACTACAGGAAGAAGAAAAGATAAAGTAGATGTACTTTAAATATTTTATCAGTAAATGTACAAATTATATATGCTGTATAATACATATGTGACCGGATTTGCGAAAAGGGGTCTTCCACACACATCCAATTTGCCAACTTTGACAATTGATAACTTCAGATTGGAAAGAGCTATTACCTTGAAATTTGGACAGTGGTGAGCACCACTATAGCTGAATACATGGTGAAATTATCAGGTTAATATGTTACTTGAACACTGAGTTATGGTCTCCAACGTTTATGGAATTGGATGTTTGTGGAAGACCCCTTTTCGCAAATCCGGTCACATATATTGATTACAGAAATCTCCATGGTGGTTTCTTTGTAACTGAACACCCTACAAGGTGACTTCTTCTAATTGCTCTCTCTACAGGGTGAATTGTTTGTAGCTGAACGATCTACAAGGTAACTTCTTCTAACTGATCTCTCTACAGGGTGATGTGTTTGTAGCTGAATTCTGTATAGGTGATTTGTTTGCAGCTGAGCTCTTTACAGAATGGCTTCTTTGTAGCTGAACTCTCTAAAAGGTAACTTCTTCTAACTGATCTTTCTACAGGGCAATTTGTTTCTGGCAGAATTTTCTACAGGGTGATTTCTTTGCAGCTGAACTCTCTACATGGTGGTTTCTTTGTAGCTGAACTCTCTACAAGGTAACTTCTTCTAACTGATCTTTCTACAGGGTGATTTGTTTGTAGCTGAACTATCTACAAGGTAATTTCTTCTAGCTGATCTCTCTACAGGGTGACTTGTTTTGTAGCTGAATTCTGTACAAGTGATTTGTTTGCAGCTGAGCTCTTTACAGAATGGTTTCTTTGTAGCTGAACTCTCTACAGGGTGATTTGTGTGTAGCTGAAATCCCTACAAGGTAACTTCTTCTAGCTGATCTTTCTACAGGGTGATTTGTTTGTAGCTGAGTTCTCTACAGGGTGTTTGTTTGCAGCTGAATTGTCTACATGGTAGTTTCTTTATAGCTGAACTCTCTACAAGGTGACTTCTTCTAGCTGATCTCTCTACAGGGTGATTTGTTTGTAGCTGAACTCTCTACAGGTGATTTGTTTGTAGCTGAACTCTCTACAAGGCGATACTTCTAGGTGATCTCTCTACAGGATTCCTTGTTTCTAACTGAACTCTCAACAGGGTGATCTGTTCATAGCTGAACCTTCTACTGGGTGATTTGTTTGCAGCTGAACTCTCTAAATGGTGGTTTCTTTGTAGCTGAACTCTCTACAATGTGACTTGTTTCTAGCTGATCTCTCTACAAGGTGACTTGTTTCTAGCTGAACTCTCTACAAGTGATTTGTTTGTAGCTGAACTCTCTACATGGTGGTTTCGTTGTAGCTGAACTCTCTACAAGGTAACTTCTTCTAGCTGATCTTTTTACACTGCATATTTGTTTGTAGCTGAGTTCTCTACAGGGTGATTTGTTTGCAGCTGAACTCTCTACATGGGAGTTTCATTGTAGCTGAACTCTCTACAGTGTGACTTCTTCTAGCTGAACTCTCTACAGGGTGACTTGTTTCTAGCTGAACTCTCTACAGGTGATTTGTTTGCAGCTGAACTCTCTACATGGTGGTTTCTTTGTAGCTGAACTCTCTACAAGGTAACTTCTTCTAGCCGATCTTTCTACAAGGTGATTGAGTTTTTTGCAGCTGAACTCTTTACATGGTGGTTGCTTTGTAGCTGAACTCTCTAAAAGGTGACTTCTTCTAGCTGAACTCTCTACAGGATGATTTGTTTGCAGCTGAACTCTCTACGTGGTAGTTTCTTTGTAGCTGAACTCTCTACAATGTGACTTCTTCTAGCTGAACTCTCTACAGGGTGACTTGTTTTTAGCTGATCTCTCTACAGGGTGACTTGTTTGTAGCTGAACTCTCTACAGGTGATTTGTTTGCAGCTGAACTCTCTACATGGTGGTTTCTTTGTAGCTGAACTCTCTACAAGGTAACTTCTTCTAGCTGATCTTTCTACAGGGTGATTTGTTTGTAGCTGAATTCTCTACAGGGTGATTTATTTGCACCTTAACTCTCTACAAGGTGACTTCTTCTAGCTGAACTCTCAACAGAGTGATTGATTTTTTTTGCAGCTGAACTCTCTACATGGTGGTTTCTTTGTAACTGAACTCTCTACAGGGTGATTTGTTTGTAGCTGAACTCTCTACAGGGTGATTTGTTCATAGCTGAACTCCCTATAAGGTAACTTCTTCTAGCTAATCTTTCTACAGGGCGATTTGTTTGTAGCTGAGTTCTCTACAGGGTGATTTGTTTGCAGCTGAACTCTACATGGTAGTTTCTTTGTAGCTCTACAATGTGACTTCTTCTAGCTGAACTCTCTACAAGGTGACTTGTTTGCAGCTGAACTCTCTACATGGCTTATTTCTTTGTAACTGAACTCCCTGCAAGGTGACTTCTTCTAGCTGATCTCTCTACAGGGAGATTTGTTTGTAGCTTAACTCTCTACAGGTGATTTGTTTGCAGCTGAACTCTCTACATGATGGTTTCTTTGTAGCTGAACTCTCTACAAGGTAATTTCTTCTAGCTGATCTCTCTACAGGCCGATTTGTTTGTAGCTGAACTCTCTACATGATGGTTTCTTTGTAGCTGAACTCTCTACAAGGTGATTTCTTCTATAGCTGATCTTTCTACAGGGTGATTTGTTTGTAGTTGAACTCTCTACATGATAGTTTCTTTGTAGCTGAACTCTCTACAAGGTGATTTCTTCTATAGCTGATCTTTCTACAGGGTAATTTGTTTGTACCTGAACTATCTACATGATGGTTTCTTTGTAGCTGAACTCTCTACAAGGTAACTTCTTCTAGCTGATCTCTCTACAGGACAATTTGTTTGTACCTGAACTCTCACATGATTGTTTCTTTGAAGCTGAACTCTCTACAAGGTGATTTCTTCTAGCTGATCTTTCTACAGGGTGATTTGTTTGTAGCAGAACTCTCTACAAGGAAACTTCTTCTAGCTGATCTCTCTACAGGGAGATTTGTTTGTAGCTGAACTCTCTATACATGATTTGTTTGCGGCTGAATTCTCTACATGATGGTTTCTTTGTAGCTGAACTCTCTACAAGGTAACTTCTTCTAGCTGATCTCTTTACAGGGTGATTTGTCTGTAGCTGAACTCTCTACAAGGAAACCTCTTTTAACTGAGCTCTGTACAGGGTGAATTGTTTGTAGCTGAACGATCTACAAGGTAACTTCTTCTAACTGATCTCTCTACAGGGTGATTTGTCTGTAGCTGAACTCTCTACAAGGAAACCTCTTTTAACTGAGCTCTGTACAGGGTGAATTGTTTGTAGCTGAACTATCTACAAGGTAACTTCTTCTAGCTGATCTCTCTACAGGGTGATTTGTTTGTAGCTGAATTCTGTATAGGTGATTTGTTTGCAGCTGAGCTCTTTACAGAATGGTTTCTTTGTAGCTGAACTCTCTACAAGGTAACTTCTTCTAGCTGATGTATCTACAGGGTCACTAGTTTGTAGCTGAATTCTCTACATGGTGGCTTCTTTGTAACTGAACTATCTACAAGGTGACATCTTCTAGCTGATCTTTCAACAGGGTGATTTGTTTGTAACTGAACTCTCTACAAGAAAACTTCTTCTAACTGATGTCTGAACAGGGTGAATTGTTTGTAGCTGAACTCTCTACAGGGTGATTTGTTTGTAGCTGATCTCTATACAGGTTACTTATTTCTAACTGATCTCTTGAATTCTGTTCAGGGTGACTGCTCTATTAGGATGACTGCTCTATTAGAGTATCTCGATCTCGCACTTGCTACACCAAGTTGGATTTCGTGTTATAACTCCGTGGCTTTAAGTCTGATTCTTCTACACCATTGAAGAGCCTTTCTAAGATGATAACTCCATCTGTACAGCGATTTTCAAAGCATTACCCCAAGTGGTTTATCTGGTAGGCGTGGCAAGCATAATAATAATAATAATAATAAAATAATAAAAAATTTGCTAATCTCGATTGCGTAATTGTTACACACTGTTGATTTTTTCGCTGTATCTTCCTGGTTTTTAGCTCGATTTTTTTCAAACCACAAAAGGTTTGAGGTTCAATAGTTACCCTATTCACCCACCGATTTTCAGCTTCTTCCCATACGCGGTTTACCCTGTAGGCGTGACAACATATTGGTGTTATTTTTCGTGCATAATCGCTCATAACTCTTTGCCTGTTTATGGTATTCCAGCCAAAGTTGGTACTGAGATGCGCCTTTATACCCCCCTTCTGTGTGCTAAATTTCAAGGCAATCGGATAACGCGTTCGCGTTTTATAGCAATTTTTGTAAGTGTGCGAAAAGAGGAAGAAAAATAAGAAGAAGAAAAAAAACGAAGAAACTAAGCCAATGTTTGAAGTCGCATATCTCAGGGATTCCTGAAGCGATTTCGCTCAAATTTGGAATGTGGAGTACTGAAGTTGGAGGAAATCTACACAGCAAAATTTGTCTTGTTTCATCAAGGAAGCACAGAGCTACGGAGGTGCGAAAATTGCGTTTTGTTTCTTCCTGTCAATATACTCACGGGGTTGCGCGCCGGCTTCTTGGGCCGCACGACACACTACCGTGTGTCTTGATATAACGAAATACGCTATAAAACAGGTAATATAACGCAAGCTACTTTACTTACAAATGCAACGCGTTACCTAAGTAATATAGTTACTGTAACGAGTATAATATTACATAATATTATTACTACAAGTAACGAAGTTACTAATCTCGTTAGTTATCCCTGAGTAACGCCTAGCCACAACAAAGTAACGAGACCTACTGAATGAAGCTTATTCACCAGCTTTTACTTATAACCAAAATTTGCATATTGTCCAATAACGCAATCGTGTCACGTGATAAGGTGGTAGTTTCACACGTGACAGCTTAAGGCTGTGGACACAAAGTAATATAATATGTAATCAGATATTATTACAGTTACTTTATTTTATGGGTAATATGTAACTGTAACTAAATAGTTCAGTTGCAAGTAGTAAGTTACTTTTACAAAGTAACTTGCCCAACACTGCGTATATATAGCTATAGCTTCAATGTATAATAAACTTTATTTCCATGCTAAGGTCACTTTAATCTTGATACAGGTGATAGCATCAAGAGCATAAAGGTTCAATACAAATAAAGAAGATACGTATTAGAATTTTAAAAAAAATTCAAAATGCAAATATTAAAATATTCCACTACGTATATACAATAACAGCACACTCACTTGCAGCCATAGTGTTAATCACTTGTAGGTTACTAGTGCAGTTAGCTAAATGCAGTAAATGGTCATAATATGCTTCAAGAGTTGATAGTGACATTTTACCCTAATCTTTTGCTGACAGGAGTTTTTAAATGTTTTGACCAGGTGGGAAAGTTTGGCTCGTGAATGTCAAGTCTAATGAAGATAAAGTGCCCTAACTAGATCCTGGAGAAGATTGTGGCACAGCAATTAAGTGCTTATTTTGAGAGCCACCAGCTACTTAGTCCCCACCAATGAGCGTATCGATGAAAGAAGTCAACTGAGCCGCTCTTTAAGAAGTTAAGATGAAAAAATACACAGATCAATTAGGCTAATTCAGTTAATAGTAGCACCTACATCAGTAGATATCAGCACTTTTAGCTTGTGACGTCCTTTCAAATGCAAATACATCTTTCAGTGATTTCATCCATTGTGTGCATGCAATCCTTATCACTTAATTACATACAATAGCTAGTAGCTACATGTGCACATGTTTGCAGAATGCAGGAATATTCTAATCAGTTTTCCTTGTGCCCATCTACATGAGGTTGTATATACAAATGTATATGTTGTCATTTGGGTAATATCATGCTGTCAGAAAGCATTATTGTAGTCCTCTATACCATAGCTATAAGAAGTACATATGTAGTAGTGATTTTGTTGAACAATTGCAAAGCACACATATCGCTAATGTGGGGAACACCACAGCCAATTATGTATATCATAATAATTATGTCATGTTAAAATTTATTGTATATAAAAAGGGCAATTGCTTAAATGATCATAATGGGTAAACATGTTACAGGTGGGCAAACTATTGAAGCATCAGGGACACAAAACTTAATTGTATAACACATCTGACATGCAATTTTTCCAAAGAGCTGTTAAGGAAATGACCATACACAAAAAGTGATTAGAAACATGTATTCAAAATAATGGCGATGCATAACAAAGTTGCAGGTCTGGTGTAACTGTTACAGTTGCATATAGCTAGCTATGTCAGCAATTAATGACCATCTGCTCTTATACAAATGTCCATATACTTCCTCATCATTGATCTTTACAATTTGATTGATCTGTTATGTAGTACTATTGCACAAGATTGATCATAACATAATATTTGTTGTATGTGTACAGTTAAAAAAATGTCCCAGTATCTTGAGTATTCAGTTTATAAGTTCCCACAAAACATTCAATTAATGGCTAAAGTGATTTTCGTGTATTGATAAACCGACTTCTATATTTGTGCAAAGGGAAGTACTTACAATTGATGGTGGGCCAGGGAAAGTTAACAACCAGCTTATAAAAGCAGATCTTTATCTGTGCTCCTTAAGTTACGTATAACACTTCTAGTGTAAGGTGACTAACTGACTTTGCTGCAATTTTACCTTAATCAAGATGATTGGAATTATTGCAACAGCAAGTCTCATATTGATAGTACTCATATATAAAGGTGAGAATCTGCACCGTAACATTTCCAGAACACAGATACCTTAATTTTAGGAGATGCTAAAGTTGAGCTTAATATCTCAAGTACCCTTTATGCTGGAGAAACAGTCAGTCAGTGGAAGTTGTGTTTTTACTGGAGTAAACAAACCCAGGATTATACATGTCAGTGGGATGGGTCCAAATTGTACAGTTGAAGCAGGACTTGCAAAGGGTCCTACTCTACAACATGCAAACTACATTAACAACTTCAAGATTACCTGTTTAAAGAGTAACATTTATTTTGATTTGGAATGCAACACATTAACAGCAATAATGAAATTATAAGAAAAGTAATTCAAGGTAAAATAACACAACACACGATGTATACAGTATATTGAATGCCAATCTGCATACTTACTTTATAGCATTCAAACCAATAATAATCAGCAATCCAGTTACTGTTAATGTTACTAGACCTGGTCTACCCATCACTTTATCATGTGAAGTGGATGGTGATCCAAATCGCTACTGGATGGGATAATTGTATAAAAGTTCCATCATCCAAAATGGAGATGATGATCGCTTTGTTTCTTAGTGAGTCTCCAAGCTTCAGGTCACTACAAGGCACCACTCACCATCTCACCATCTACTCTGTGAAACATGATGACAAATATCAGTGTCTAGTGTTCACTATAAGAGATGGAAGTGTTGTAGATCAACTAACCCATCAAGTGACTATCAGTAAAAGTACACAGTTGACATTTAATTGTAACACTTGCTCAAGTGGCTACTGCTTGTTGTGTGTCAAAGAAAACTGTTTAGTCACTGTTTGAGCAGGCTGCTCGTATTGCCATCTCCTGCAATTCTAGAGCTTCCCCAGAGTGGGATCTGTTGGACCTTTTGACCTGAACCTTGTTACTTTCAGTTATAATTTTGTACTATAAGTTAAGTAATGTAAGTCTTGCCAGGGTTCCTGCACTGATTACTCTGGTTATCAGTGTACAGTAACCCTGAGTCTAGACCCCTGTTTGTATACTATATAATTATATTGTCTTAATAATCAATAAGACGTTTATCATCACCATTTATATAATGATGTCACTTTTTCTTACTCCAGGTGATAGTGAAAAGTCATCACCATCATTCTTGGATACTTTATCTGGACTTTTCTTTTAGTGAAAAACTTCCTCAAATACATGTAGTACTTGTGTACTTAGTTATGTACTGTACTGGTGTTAGGCTTGCGTCGATTATGCCGGCATATATATATATTTTGGCATAATAGGGGATGAAAAGCATAAAGCATAATGCTAGCATAATTAGGCCATACCTATTGGATTTTATGTTGCACGGGCCCGACAGACCGTCTTTTTCATACAATGATAATGATAATCACGTGATATAGGATCACGTGTACCAAGAAGGTCAATCTCGTATGTGCGAGTGAAAATCAGCTATTGGGATAGCTCCTCTGAGGATTAAACTCTTCAAAAGATCGAGCTTTAATGGTGACGATACTTTAAACGAAGTAGTTCTTAGTACTCAAGAGGTTTGTTTCATTGTATAGTAATACATCATGGTGCTGCAGAACACCCTATATGGTTCATGCAACGCTTCTGTAATTGTGGCTCTTTTTTAAATGTAAATTTCAGTAATAACACTTGAATTTTCTATCATGATATAATTATTATCATTATCAAATCGACCTACCTACCCGAATTTTCTATCATGATATAATTATTATCATTATCAAATCGACCTACCTACCCAAATTTTCTGAGGTTTTGCCCACACAACATAAGATCCAGTAGGTATGGCCTTAGGAGTACAATGGGAAAATTTCTGCCACAATAAGTATAACTTCTGCTATAACAGTCACAAAGCCAAGGGATAACCTGCTTTGGATGGTGAAATGAATCCTGATAACGAGTAGAAAAATGCACAACTACAGTTTACGCCCTCGACGAAATGAATGTTTTTCATTGTGGGTTTGAGTTTTATAAGACACATGCAGTCATGTGCCAACTAGCACCAAGACATGGCAAAGCAGTTAGCTGAGCTTTAATCATTATATATATTTGTTTCGTGGAACAGGTATTATTATTTCAGATTCAGGAAAACGCCACTTGGGTTCTGCAATTGGTTCTGAAGATTTTGTGGCTAGTTATGTTAGAGGTAAAGTTGCTTCTTGGGTTTCGGAGATTGAAAAGCTATCAGTTATTGACGTTACCCAGCCTCAGGCAGCTTTTGCTGCTTTTACACATGTGTTTTTACATCGCTGGTCTTATATTGCCCATACTTCTCCTTGGTCATCAGCGTCTTTCCAATCTCTTGATGATGTTCTTAGTACTTGTTTCCTGCCTGCTGTTACTGGTAAGCCAGCCTTTGGTCCCTTAGAAAGAGAGTTGTTATCTTTACCCACTTGTTTGGGTGGCTTGGGTATCATAGTCTACCCATTTTTCCTCATTGTTTTCTACTTCCCAGAATATTACAACCCTTCTTGTTGACCAGCTGCTGAAGCAATGTTTATCTTGTTCCCTCGATATTTATGATCATATGCATTAGGGATCTGCAATACATATTGATACGGCAATATATCGATACAGCAAATAAGTATCGCGATACGATACTGTACATAGAAAGTATCGATATATCGAACTTTTCTAGCAGAACAGTCAACAGTGATCTATATACTCAAATTGAAAGCCTTTCTATTTACCTGTACTGTAAAATGGAACGTTACAAGAAGCCATACAAATTTGCATGTATAAGTGCTGCTGTTATGGCTAAAATATTCTTACTTCAGTCTTCTAAAACATAGCTGTTACACTTTAAGTATAAAGAACTGCACCACTAAGCAGTAAACAAATCTGCTGTATATACTAGCCATCTTGACAACTCATCAAAATGCAGAATAATCCGGACAAGCCTTTGTGGGAGCATGTGTTAAAATTTTTGTGGTAGCTAATTGTCTGGGTGGTGTAATAGAGGCAGGTATCCAAGGTAGAGATGTGCTTTTAACAGCAACTCTGTTTTCCATACTAAAAATCATATCATAACACACTAGCTATTTGTTACATCAGTAGAATACTGTAGTTTATCAGCATTCACTGAATAAAGACATTTGTATACACAGTGAATGCAGAATCAGTGTCGGCTCTTTGAGAGGTACAGATAATTGGATGTTGTTACACCTATTAGTTAGTATAACTAGCCATAACCACTTCATTATAGTATCGTGATACAGTATTGTATCGAACAGTTTATTGATGGTGATACATGATACACAAAATGCACTGTATCGCAGAACACTAATATGCATACCTCTCAACTGTCACGCCTCTGGCATGATTCTCACAATTTGAGGTGCAATCTCACGCTCACATGCCCAAGGTATTGAATCTCACGCCTACAAACAATGTAGCTTAACTTCCACAAAAATGATGACACTAAACTATATCAGAACTTAAATCTTTGGATATTTATGTAGTTGTATATACACAGTTTGTGTCACGTGATCATTCTCCTGTTATTTAAACGAGGAAATGGCTCTGGATCAGAGAACTGGATTAAGACATGGCTGGGGGCAATACAGTGGGATGTAGAATAAAATGTTTCGACTGCCTGGCACCTACAAGTGTTATTTTAGTTATATTTTGTGCTGGACCATGTGTCATAAAATGATCACGTGATGCCATGGATACACTGCAAGACGAAAACAAAGAACAAGCTACTACATGTGGCTGAACACTAAAAGAGTTCAAAGGATAAAAGTGCGCTACCAGAATTCCATGGATACGTCAGTGTGTTCAACTAATTCTATAGTGTCCGGCATCAGATGGTGGCAGAATGTATGTATAGATACAATTAATGGGCCTTTTCCACAATTATGTCACAATGCAAAAAATGGCGAAAGGGGGTCCTTTGTACAGAGAGCCATTGGAAGGAAAACAAAACCAAACTGTAGGACTAGCTATTCAAGAAATACGAAAATGCGTGCCCCTACATAGGAAGATAGTTAATAAGCCTCACCAGAGTTTTCTTGTGCTTTCTTCACGGGGAACATCTCGAAACGTTACCCCTTCTGTACAAAGCACCCCTACTCGGCCCCCACACTTTTGCCATTTTTGCATTATTTTTGCATTGCAGAAAAGGCTCATAGGCAACTCAGCCTGTATAAACAGGTGGATAGATAGAAAGCATAGGTGCACAACTACAACTACACATTATCAGCCTAAGGGTGCATTTTATGTATGCTGTACTTGTCCTCTCCCATCAAGTTGCACAGGATGGATGGCAGGACTTTGTTGATCTCACTCCTGGAAAAGGCTACAGGTTGAGAGCTCTGCATATGTTTCAGTGCAAGCGTGATGCAAGGTATTCTCGCTGTGATGTCTTGAATTCTCTAGCTAAGTCTTTTCCTGATCGCCTCTCATCTTCTTTACAATGTGTTTTTGAGGCTGCTTCTGAATGCTGCGGTGCATCGGGTTGGTTAACTACTCTCCCCTTTGCTGATCATGGACTTGCTATGCCCAAGTGTGAGTTTAGCGATGCTCTTTGTCTATGTTTTGGTTGGGAGGTTCCCAACCTGCCTCAGACTTGTGTGTGTGGCAAATCTTTTACTGTTCAACATGCATTCAGCTGCTCTTGTGGTGGTTTTCCATCTATTTTCCATAACGAATTGCGTAATCTAACAGCTGAACTTCTTAGTGAGGTGTGCACTGATGTTGGCATTGGGCCTGCTCTCCAGCCTTTGGATAGCAAGCCTCTACAGTATGCCACTGCTAATCGAGAGGATGGTGCACGACTTGAGGTTGTGGCCCGGGACTTTTGGGGTCCGAATAGGCAACATGCGTTTTTTGACATTAGGGTGTTTAACCCATTTGCAAGCTCCTATTCACGTTCTCCATTGTCCCAGTACTATGTAACTATTGAGCAAGAGAAGAGACATGCTTATGATGAGAGGTTGAGAGGGCTTGCTTTTATCCACTGGTTTTTTTCTGCTTGTGGAGGTATGGGGCTAACTGCAACCACAGTGTATAAGAAACTTGCTTCCATGTTGGCTGACAAGTGGGAAATGAATTTTAGTCGGTGTTTGTACTGGATGAGATGCAGACTTTGCTTCTCTTTATTAAGATCAGCCATTATGTGTTTGAGGGTTTATCACTCTACTGTACATTGTCCAACATCTGTGGCCTATTCTGAGGGCAGGCTTAATGCCGATGCCCTCGAATAGCTTTGTTCTTAATAGTCACTGGTGTTATCCAACTGTCCAGCACTTGACAGCCAGTGCTGGGGGTAGTGGTAAGGGCATTCCATCTAGCCCGGGGGAAAAAATCATTCTCATATAACACGTCTCATCGTCTGATTTTGTGATTATGATGATTATGATTATAAGAAACTCGATTGGAAAACAATACAATAGAAGCTCTAATGATAATAAGGTCAGTGTTTAGTCAGATAGCTAGTGAATGTCTGGACATTGAAAATAGTGCACGAGGTCTGGAGTGAGACTGAGGTTAATATCAAACCAGGAAAGTACTTCCAAAAGATCGAGATTTTCTAATAGAACAGTCAAACACTCTAATAGAATAGTCATCGCATGCAACAGAGAGAATGAGAACTATTAAGTGTTTATCCCCAGGAGGCTAATATGTTCTTGGCATGGTGATGTTACATATTATACCGAGCGGTTGCTGTCCTTTGAATACCAATTGATGCAACTCAGATGATCAATCAGAAACGATGCATAATATTTTATTTGCATACAAAACTACAAAGATATTAGACAATAAAATGTCTATAGCTTCTAAGGGACTATAGATATGCACCCAGACCCCCTGCTCTAATATGCCTACGAACTCTGGAACACATCCAATTTCAAGCTATTGCTATTATTTGTATGTTGCAGTTGAAGTGACACTTCTCCGTTTACTTTGTATCATATGAAGAACTTCTCTGCACAAAGAAAAAACACAAAATAAAAGCATAATGCATTTCTGAAAAGCATAAAAACAAGCATAATAAGCAGAAAATTAGGGAAATGCCAAAAAGTATAATAGGCAAATTTTGGAGCATAATAGACTCAAGCCTAACTGGTGTATTACATGCATGGTTTTAAAAGGATGTCTAGATAGCATATTACATACAGTGTACTGATGATCAGTTAGATTGTATGTATGTTATACAACATGGGGAATACCAGCTTGTTGTATGACTTTTATGGGGACAATCGTTGTGTGATGACAATGGGTGTGTGTGGGTTAAATTTTAAGGTCATCATGTTGTGATCGGATTCGCACAAACAAGGGGAATTTAACATGTTTAAGTCCCATTTGATAATCATCATGTTGTATTTTTTTTTCTAGTGAGATCATATGATGTAATGTACTCTATATAAATGTATCAGTGTAAGTGTAAATTGCATGTGGTATACAAAGCTACAGTATTTATGATGAGATATTATTTCACTTTCATTTGACAATGTTATAAATGGCTATAGTGTTAAACACAACCCAATCATGTAAATTATATATTTACAGCATTCAGTGACATCCTAGTAACAGCATGATATGTTGCTATGTGTAATTTCTTGATCGTGATTTTTTGCACTAATGCGTACTATATTGCCATTATACATTTAGAGGCTAGCTAAAATTTAGTGGGTGACAAGGGCTTCCTACAATATAGTGCTTCTTATCAAATTGCTAAACATGTGTATACATGTAAATGCTAGTAGTGGTGTCTTCAAATGACTTTACACAACTGCTGCAAGTATTATTAACCGTCTGGTTATCCAGGGACAAATAATTGCTAGAATTACTTGGTTATGCATTGCTTACATGAACCATTTACATACATAACCACATGCATGGTAGACTGTATAAGCCCCTAAAGCCCACACATCCATGTGGCTGTCTATTGCTAGTGTTCAAATCATTATCCTCCTCAAAGTACAGGAAATTCTTCCAGCAATGACATGCTTTGCTGGTTTTTCCCTTATGAGCTGTATACTTCCCACCTGAGTGAAGTGTGTGGGCAATGCAATGATAACTTTTGAGTTGTATACAAAATATCCATTTGTATGTTGGCATGGTCATCTACTGCTGTAGATACTTGGTAGCATAAACTGATATGTAAGTACAGCATTAGTAACTCAAGTGCACAAACATTAGTACATTCATATACTTTAGAAATTAAATATTACATGCATGTATAACAACAACATCACGTAGAGCTGAGACAAGGTACACAATTAGCTATGAAGTGATCATGAGTCACGGCAGTGTCACTATGCGGGAAGCTACATACCTGTAAGCTTTGCACTGTGGTGATAATGGTCAGTGTATTGACAAGTATTATCAGATGGGACTAGTAAACTTATTCCCTTTGATATGAACCGCTCATATCATGACCTTTAGCCCACACATATCTTGTCTACACATTGTTATTTTTTTTATTATTTTTTTTTTTATCTACAATGATTGCCACTAAGTACATTCACAGGTAGTTATGATAACAATGAAACCTTCCATCTGGTATATATATTCCCCTCTTGTAGTATGTAGTTACATAATCTTGCTGATATATAGTAAAAGTTCTTTATTTAGGACAGTACTCTTTAACAGCTTCTGCATCCAACATGTGCTTAGACAAACACAACTGTTTACACTGCCATTATGTGATCCATCATCAAATCCATACAAACTAGACACCCCATACCTCAATACAGAAGACACTCTTAGTCAGTAGGTGTTTTGCTGTTGCTGCTCCTGTTTGTGTCAATTCATGACTAAAATAATATCTTACATATTATAGCAGTACCATTAATTGTAACTCTATTAAGGTGGTCTGGCAGTGGCTAAGACAAAAATTCACTGAAGTATAACTACGCTATATTTGGTCAAAGGGGAATCACATCCATTTAGGGGAAGTTAACAGTTAAGCTATAAAAGCAGCTGACTCTGAGTGGTTCACATAGTTCAAACAGTACAAACCAGTGTACCTATAATATATAACTGTCTATAACTGAAGTCAATGTACAATGGAGATCTCTGGAATCATAACAACAGCTAGCATACTGATGTCTCTCTGTTTTATAGGTGAGAGAACATAGGTTATACTAATGGCTATAATGTACATCTTGTTTTATAGTTTCAGGAAATAATGTAGAACTAAGCATTTCAAGTACTATATATGCTGGAGAAACAGTCAGTGGAAAATGCATTTTCACTGGTAAAAGGAAGCCATTATTTATAAAAGTTCAACTGCCAAAGAATTCAAATTGCTCTGTTCTCAGAGGTTTTGTAATAGGTAAAGAAGCTTTGCAATCTTCCAACTATGCTAACAACTTCAATATCACCTGTTTTAAAAAAGACATTATTTTTAACTTGAGATGCTTCACTAATACACGAGCAAAGAAGCATAAAACCATTCAAGGTACATACATAGAACATAAGTTATACTAATGGCTATACATGTTGTTTTATAGTTTCAGGAAGAAACAATGTAGAACTAAGCATTTCAAATACTATATATGCTGGAGAAACAGTCAATGGAAGATGCATTTTCACTGGTGAAAAGAAACCATCATTTATCAAAGTTCAACTGCAAAAGAATTCAAATTGTTCGGTTCATGGAGGTTTTCTAAGAGGTAAAGAAGTTCTGCAATCTTCCAACTATACTAACAACTTCAATATCACGTGTTTTAAAAGAGACATTACTTTTGACTTGGGATGCTTCACTGATACACAAGCAAAGAAACATAAAATCATTCAAGGTAGAACATAAGTTATACTAATGGCTGTAATGTACATATTGTTTTACAGTTTTAGAAAACAATGTAGAACTAAGCATTTCAAGTACTATATATGCTGGAGAAACAGTCAGTGGTAGATGCATTTTCACTGGTGAAAAGAAACCATCATTTATAAAAGTTCAGCTGCAAAAGAATTCAAATTGTTCAGTTCATGGAGGTTTTCTAAGAGGTAAAGAAGCTCTACAATCTTCTAACTATACTAACAACTTCAATATCACCTGTTTAAAAAAAGACATTACTTTTGACTTAAAATGCTTCACTGATACACAAGAAAAGAAAACTGAAACCATTCAAGGTATGTTCAGTAATAATTCCACATATATAGAATATATACGTATGACTGCAAATGGTATGATATGGTGTTTATTCTCCCGCAGTGATATCCAAACCAAAGATAGTCAGTCCCCCACTCAATGCTACTGTTACTAGACCCGGTCTACCCATCACTTTATCATGTGAAGTGGATGGTGATCCAAATCACTACTGGGTGGGATGGTTTTATAAAAGTTCCATCATCCACCAAAATGGAGATGATGATCACTCTGTTTCTGTGTCTCCAAGCTTCAGGTCACTACAAGGCACCACTCACCATCTCACTGTCCACTCTGTGAAACATGATGGTAAATATCAGTGTCTAGTGTTCACTATAAGGGATGGAAGAGCTGTAGATGAAGTGGCACATCAAGTGGCTGTTGCTAATGGTAATTTAACTGCAATTAACTCCACAATGAAATTCAATATATACTTCTATGTTACAGAAGAGAATAATCAACTATCCTCACTACTTGATATCATGCCAAGATTGATGACATAGGACAACTGATACATGACAATGAATTGAATAAAGCATGCACAAAATCATGTATTGTATATATATTGTATTATACAACTGTGTTGTAAAAGTAAATGTTGTTAAATTTTTAATAAAATAGTTTTACCAAATAACACTGTGCTCATAGTGTAAATTATACTATATATGCAGGCAATCTATATATACCATATTGATATAACATGCAATTAGTACACCTCTGTAATTTGTATATTAATTGAGCACTCAAACATTAGCTTTGCTACACATATTAGTTAAAACCATACGTACTACAGCATTAATGCTTAACTTCCATACACCCTATTTGTAATAGTTATAGCATATTACTGTCTGCAAGTGACAATGTATATTGTGATCATGAGTATATAGATGCTGCATATGCTTTGTTAATAAACAGTGGAAGTCATGTAATGAAAATTACTAAATTGGATATAGGAAGAAACTACATGGCTTCTGTTGGACCTGTACATGTCATCATGTCAAACTTCCACATTGCATAGTTTGTTATTTTCTCATACATTAATTACTGTAGCAATGCAGTATCACTAATATCATTACAAGCATTGACACCATTTATATTACTGAGAGCCATGAACTTTTGCATGCTTAACACACATGTACAGTAGATATTCATTCACAATAGACTGCATGAACTACAAAATTTAGCTCAGTGCTTTATTGAAAATCATTAGTTTATGCATGATACTCCCATGCATGCCTGTGGGTAGCAGACTGTTACGAATGGGAATGTACCTATTAACACTACCACAAATCTCATCTGTTACCACAACATGACTGCATGGGTGATAACAATAGCCACAGGCAGATGTGTGTGGTTTAAGGTTACTTTGTTGTGTGATGTGAGTGGCATTAACCATTTAGGGAAAATTTCTGATTCCTGTAGCATATCAATACAAAAGGTTAATTCTTTATGCATATACAAGGAGATTTAAAATAAGTCATCTATTAATGACTATAGTATGAATGAATACATGCACTCCTGGACAAATTCACAAAATGTATTCCTGCATAGTGTACGGAGTCACACAAAAACACCCATATGTATATTTTATTATCCTATTTTAGTACATGTACAGTTGTACATTTATATCATTCAGTGCCAGCATTGTAAGTGGGCCAGTACTGCTGACCCAGTTGGCCACTGACCTGAATAGTAATCTGAATGAAGTTTTTCAGCAATTCCATTTTTTAAGCAGCAGGGTAATTGAATTATCTTAGATATTGACACAAGTCCGAGGCAAAGCCAAGAACTAGGGTAAATAACTAATATATTCTATGACTGCTATGATATAATTGGCAACTTATGGGTATACGGCTTCATTCTACTGATGCTGCATTTTAGTTACCAACATTTATTGTTGCACGTTTGGTAGAGGGAGACTGCATTTAGTGTACACTGTCATGTTTTGGTGTTTAATTGTCTCTTGCTACCATTTCTGTTTGCAATTTTGTCAAACATGACAATTAAATAGCTTACTGCATGGCCTGGACTATATGGCTTTACAAATAACTACATGTACATGTCTATATCACCAGATAAAAAAGGTGACTGGGAGTCTGCATAAACCAGGCACATGCATGGGCACATAAATGTTACTAAACTTTTTTATGATACATAACTTTTTAATGACAATATGTAGTACTGTTATTATAACCTGTTATGTCTATGCTCGTAATTTATGCTCAGTTTTTGCAGACATGGTAGTTCAAGCACATCATTCCCCCTACCCATTTCCCTCCTTCACTACCACCGCTACCCTAAAAAAAAAATTCTCTAGAGCAGTCTCTACTAGAGCGGTCAGTCAAATATGTACTCTAATAGAACAATCACTACATGTAACACTATTAAGAGTCCTCCACTGAGTATGAAACTTGCATCTGCAGCACCAACCCATGAGCATGCTTAGCTATGCATCCTGCTAGGAATTAAATACACTTAGTCCTTCGTATGTCCTATGTCATTCTTATATTGATTTTAGGCTCATAGCTGATTTCATGACAGTCACTGATCCCTCCATTCAGCTCTTGATCAATGTAGACCACTTAGAAAGTGTGATTTATTACTTTGATATATGCCATAAAAGCTATACTCTACATCAAATTTGTTCAATTCCAAAGTAGGGATTTTCCCACTGAGCTATATATGCTGTATTATTTTCATTCATCTCTTGTTTCATTATCTTTTATCACTTAGCTAAATCCCTGCTCTATTATCAAATTAACAATTTTTATTTAAAATTTCGGTCCTGAAACATGTGAAATACTTACAGCTTCTGTGCCCCCAGACCTCATGCTTTATATAGCTACCTACTACCATGCTCACAGTGCATCCATCCCTATGGATGCTCCCCTGCTACATATGATTAATGAATGGTAAATATATAATTATATACAAGCATAGTGTAACTGTGTGGTTGATGCAGTCTGTAGTTGCATATGGCTTAAGCAATCAAAGGGAAAAGACTCAAAAACAAATCTCTTACGAGAATGCTTCCAAAAACATGTCAAGGAAATAGAAATGACTAGACATACACGATGTATTTAGAATATGCATAATGGCTTTGTAGTAGCATGACTAAGTGACAAATTTTGCAAGAATTGTTCACTTTGTGATATAAACACACCACGTTTTCTGTGAAAGTTGAGCAATGTGTAGCTACTATTATAAACAATAATTCAGGACATCCCTTAGGGCCTGTTTTGGCACTTTTAACATAATCATTGAGACCCAATAGCTGCTAAGCCACACAAGTGCATTTGAACGGCTTTCTTGTATCAAGTACTATCAGAAAATCTTTTATATAATAGACTGTTTTAGTTACTCTTCTGCAGGTGCCATTATTAAGGCTGTACCAATAACACATTTTATATCCAAGCCGATATCCAATATGTATTGCAGATTTACTAATCAATTGATACTGCAGATGATACTTCTAAAGGGAACAAGGGATTCATTAGTTTAAGTCATAGCATGCCATGCAGTCCAAAGATGCACAGTCAATGGAAAATAAATACTATGATCTCGTTGTAAGACCTCCTGGTCCTCACCATTGAAACCATGCCGTATAGCACTATAATTATTAATTATGCACTGTAAAAAATGAAATGCACTTTGCATACAAAAAGTGTGCTCCATGACACCAAAGTGTGCTATTTTGGTGTCACAGGGCACACTTCATTTCTTACAGTGTGATGTCTGTTAATGAGGCCACATGTACTGCATGGTTTAAGAATGACATACATGCTACAATTTCAGTGTGAATACTGTGAGCATCCAAACTATCTTGTATTTATCTAGCTCTTCCATAATATGTGCAGCATATCAATGTTAAATACATACATACATACATATATACATTCACACATGCACACATACACACATACACACATACACATACACACATACACACATACACACATACATACATACATACATGCATACATACATACATGCATACATACATACATACATCAGATAAGTACATGTTTGGCTAAACATATACAAGTACATGTATTCATTAGGACAAAAGTCCAGACAAAGTATCCAACAATGGCAACGATGATGGAGAAGATGACAATGATATTTCACTATTTCCTGGAGTAAGAAAAGGAGAACATTTTAAACATGTAAATTTCAACTGTACATGTATTTATGTACTTTTACTGATAGTCACTTGATGGGTTAGTTGATCTACAACACTTCCATCTCTTATAGTGAACACTAGACACTGATATTTGCCATCATGTTTCACAGAGTGGACAGTGAGGTGGTGAGTGGTGCCTTGTAGTGACCTGAAGCTTGGAGACACAGAAACAGAGTGATCATCATCTCCATTTTGGATTATGGAACTTTTATAAAACCATCCCACCCAGTAGTGATTTGGATCACCATCCACTTCACATGATAAAGTGATGGGTAGACCAGGTCTAGTAACAGTAGCATTGAGTGGGGGACTGACTATCTTTGGTTCGTGATCAGATACCACTGTAGGTACATAGAATGTAGAATGTAAAAATCATTCTATGCATGTTGTGCTATTTACCTTGAACTGGTTTACTGATCATTTCATTCTTGTTGTTAGTGTTGCATTTTAAGTCAAAAGAAATGTTACTCTTTAAACAGGTAATCTTAAAGTTGTTAATGTAGTTTGCATGTTGTAGAGCAAGACCTGCTGCAATTTCTCCTTCAACTGTACAATTTTGACCCATCCCACTGATCCGTATATACCTGGGTTTCTTTACTCCAGTAAAAATACAGCTTCCATTGACTGTTTCACCACTGTGAAGGGTACTTGAAAGATTAAGCTCAACTTTAGCATCTCCTATTCAGTGTTAAAAATATATCTGTATTCCAGAATGTTTCAACATATGAGTGAGATCCTCACCTTTATATATGAGTACTACCAATATGAGACTTGCTGTTGTAGCAATTCTAGTCATCTTCGTAATTGTAGTAGTTAGTCACTGAGCTGGTTTGAAATGATATAACACAGCACAGAGCACGTGTTGCTTTTATAGGCTGGTTGTTGACTTCCCCTCACCGACCATCAATTGAGTGTACTTCCCTTTACCATTCATGTTGAATAAGTTTATCAACCATGAGAAAAACACCTTATCAGTGTGATTTTGTGGGAACTATAGATTTACATATTTGTGTAGTGCACTTAATTTGTTCTATTGCCTAATTTATCACTATGAGATCGTGCTTTTGTAGTACTACACCTACATATGTGTAGTAGCCATCGCCTAGTTGTTAGTCGGTCTATATAGAATGAAACTTAATTTACTAGCTCAGCCGAGTAAACTTGTCTAGCTACTAGATGTGATCAAATGATATCCTGCATTGTGTTTAACACTTGTTGTTTATATGCATTGTTCTTTACAGAAAGTGAAATAATATGTCACAATACACATACAGCGCTATATATAGCACATTACAATCTTGACTAAGAACATGCACATGCATGATCTTATTTGAGATGACATTATTATGGAGATCTAAGTATATACACTGTTGCAGTATTGCTTTAATTCTTAAATTGTTTGTAAATCTCAACACATGTGTATAGGAAGATTCACAGTATGGTGATAATGGATATTCATAGCACTATCTGATGGGACTTGCATGGAAATCTTAAGTTCCCATATATAACTGTCTTGCTGTAAACCATGACCTTTCGCCCACACATGCACATTGTTATCATACAATGATTTCCTGGTTGAGCCGCTTAAAATCCCTTTAGCCCACACATCCATACGTTTGGTTATTGTTATGGTATTTAAAAGATTACCAGCTTTTTCAAACTACAGGAAATTATGACAACAGTGTCACATTGTGATGAAATTAATTGGAGTATGTATGCTGCCCATATTCCTATGTGCTATGTGAGGGATAACTTGCATTGTACAAGCATCCATATATGTACAGTATGATGACGTTGAATATATACATTTCTGATGGAGCATTCAAGCAACTGTTAACATTTCCCTATGCAGGTTAAATTAATGTACCTATCATCATCAGTTTTTACTTTCCCACTAGGGACCTGCATAAAGTCTACTGTGAGTCAGAATCTTTGTTCTCCATCAAATGCAGAAAAATTCCAACCTGGCAAGTTATCTCCATGCAACTAGCATTCTTATAAAGTGCCTTAAAAGCCACACAACTGAGATTTGAAACTTTTGTATTTAATCAATATGCATTTAATAGTGGCTCCTCTTATATATCACAAGGGTTGACTATTTCTTACTGTCCTACTGCCGATACACATAGAAACTATAATGAGCAATATCATGCACTGGAAAAATTTAATAACTTTCCTTAATCTTAGCACATACGTTTAGTAACAAGTATTATCAGATGGGACTTGTAATGTTATTCCCCTTAAAATGCTGCTATTAACCACTCACATGATGACCTTTAGCTCCCATATACATACATGTGTCTACTCTTTGTCATCAATAGCAACTGTCACTAAGTACATTCACTGTAGGAAGTTATGATAATAGTGCCATATATTACATCTATAGTCTGCTACATATAGATTTTCCTAGCCCTTTTATGGTAGAGAGTTCTTGCTTGTATACTAGAGCAATATACGTATAGCAAATGCAACTTTAGTCTTATTTTACTTATCATGTCAATTATATATGTTATACACAGTGTTGGGCAAGTTACTTTGTAAAAGTAACTAGTTACATATATTACATATTACTTGCAACTGAACTATTTAGTTACAGTTACGTACATATTACCCATAAAATAAAGTAACTATAATAATATTACATATTATATTAATTTGTGTCCACAGCCTTTAGCTGTCACGTGTGAAACTACCACTTTATCACGTGCCATGATTGTATTGTTGGACAATGTGCAAATCTTGGTTATAAGTAAGAAGCTGGTGAATAAGCTTCATTCAGTAGACTTCGTTACTTCGTTGTGGCTAGGCGTTACTCAGAGGATAACTAATGAGATCAGTAACTTTGTTACTTGTAGTAATAATATTATGTAATATTAGACTCGTTACAGTAACTATATTACTTTGGTAACGCGTTACATTTGTAAGTAAAGTAACATCAGTTATATTACTCGTTTTTGTAGCGTATTTCGTTATATTACTTAGTTACCACAAAAGTAATACTAATATTACGTAACGCGTTACTCCCAACACTGGTTATACACTTGACTGACATTACTAATAGTTTAAGGCTAGGTTATTATAATGTTATTAATACTACAGGGTTATTCAGAGATAACCAAACTCAATTATGTATTGTACATTAGTAAAGAGTGAATGAATATTCAAGTGTTAATGGCTCTCTTTATCTGTCCCATAATTTAACACAGAAATACGTTCATATGTTGGTGCCCATGAAACTAATTACAAGGTTTTGATACAACTGCATGCACCTGATCTTATTTATATATATATATATATATATATATATATGGGTGGCAACAAGCTCTTGGTGCTGCCTAAATGTGCATGTAAGTTCCATAAACTTTGCTAATACAATGAAATGAGATACTTGAGATCCCTACATATAATCATTCGCAAACTTTGCATGGAGATTAAATAATGCCAAAACCTGACAAAAAACAGCATAAGAAATTAGAATTCAATAAAAAGATCACAGAAGTATACGGTACGTAGATGTGCAATAAATTATAAGTGAAGAACAAGATTGATACCAAATCACACTGAATAATTGATGAGAAAGTGTATAGGGACAACACAAATGGATAGCTAGACAACATAATAATGTGTTGTTTAAACTACTCCAAAGAAAACAGCAGTAGAAGAATCTAAAACAATCCAAAAACAAAAATATTGAACTCACTGAAACAAAACAAAGATAAACGTGATAAATTACAAAGTAAGGAAAATTGTGTATATGCACACACTACTATTACAAAAATGTTTGCTTTCAGTGTATATTAAGATTACTTTCACTCATTGACGAATTTCGTAACTGTATGTATAGCTAGCTTCGATGTAATAAACTTTACTTCCATGTTAAGGTCACTTTTATCTTGATACAGGTGAAGACACCATAGCATCAAGAACATGAAGGTTCAATACAAATAAAGAAAATATACGTATCGGAATTTAAAAAAAATTCAAAATGCAAATATTAAAAATATTACACTACAATAACAACACGCTCACTTGCAGCCATATAGTGTTAATCATTTGTAGGTTACTAGTGCAGTTAGCTAAATGCAGTAGATGATCATAATATGCTTCAAGAGTTGATAGTGACATTTTGCCAGGGGCGTGAGCAATATAGTGTAGTGGCACAGCACAACAATTGATAAAACTTACATTCATCTCTCAGGGAAGGATTTACAGAGGTAACATGAGCCCTCTTCAAAACTTGTTAAAAAGATCGATATACTCTAATAGAGCAGTCAGGTATTTACTCTAATAGAGCAGTCAGGTATACTCTAATAGAACATGCATGTAAATATCCATATCCATATGAAGTTTTTCAAACATTCCAACATTAAATGCAAAACTTAGCATGACCTTATACTGCTATAGCTTTGGTATGCAGTGTTTAAAGATATAGAGCTCCAGTAATTTATCACTTGTGTTATGCAAAATGAATTCATGCTATGCATATTTGTATAGTTATATTGTTTGATCGTCATTTGTATCAGTGGATTCATGGCTCCTATACCACAGTGAGATATAACCATCACTTACAGATTACTAGCTATATGTGTCTCTATGTGTTATGCTGTCTGCTTCCACTAGGTGACTTTATCTAGTACTACAGTATACCTTCATCCCAGGGCCACTTAATGCATCATAATTAATGTACTTTTTGCATAAAATATAGCGATTTGCTGAGTTTTGATTTACTAAAATATTGAAAGTCTCTCAGCGGCTGGGGGCTGTGCCCCCAGACCCCTGCTTCTAGTAACTCAATGCTGGTGCTGGAACCCCCCTTCAAAAAATCCTGGCTATACCCCTGTTTTGCTTTAATCTTTTGTTGATAGAAGTGTGTTTTAATATTTTGATCAGGTGGGAAAGTTAGGCCCATGAACATCTACTGAAGATAAATAGTAACTGTATCATTTTAGATTTAATGATAACTATACATAGACTACAGCATCTCACTTGAGTTGTCCTATACGTAGCTAGTTGTAAGCTATAGGATTTCTCTATGTACATTTTCAAGAGTTCAAACATATGTTGAGTCCATTACCTTTGTAAACTTATATTATCAGAAGGACATCAACTTACCCTCTGCACAGCTGCTATACAGTCTCAATACATTTACTAAGCCATTGTAATGAGTTTAAGTGAAGGTCCACGTTTCTAGGTATTAATGTCTGACTTGCACAAAAATTCTACTAGAAGACTAAGAAGATTGTATAGTAGTATTTATACATAATATGTGGAGAAGCATTATGCAATTTTGTCTCATATTTTGCAATCACAGAATTTACTTGGACCTTGCACTATGTTATCTCACCAATTATTTCACACAAAATCGAACTACAATCCGAATGCATGTATTCCTAGGTAGCTTGATGATCCTACACACATTAGTTACTCTCGATCTATTACTCTTTCTCTAAACATAGCATGCTTAATAGTGTTACTCTACTCTATTACAGTTGTTTGGCTATTTACATTACATAGTTAATGTGATTTGCAAAGTAATGGCAATATAGCCAATAATAGTATGCATTACAAATAAACAGAGAATTAAGGCTGGGTTTTAAGGAGTTAAGATGAAAAATATACAATTCTTCACAGATCAATTAGAGTTAATTGTAGCACCTAAATCAGTAGATGTCAATGGTTTTAGCTTGTAACATCCTTTCAAATACAAATACATCTTTCAGTGATTTCATCCATTGTGTGCATTACAAGGAAAGCTGATTAAAATATCCTGCAAGTATGTGTACATGTACGTAGCTGCTATCTATTGTATGTGATTAAGTGATAAGTGTTGCATGCCCATCTAAATGAGGTCGTATGTACAAATGTATATGTTGTCATTGGGTAATATTATGCTATCAGAAAGCATTATTGTAGTCCTCTATGTCATTGCTATAAAGTATATGTAGTTGTGATTCTGTTGAACAATTGCAAAGCACACAAATCACTAATGTGGGGAATGTCACAGCCAATTATGTATGCATAATGATTGTGCCATGCTAAAATTCCCTGTATATAAAAAGGGAAATTTTTTACATGATCACAATGGGTAAACATGTTACAGGTGGGCAAACTATTAAAGCATCAGAGAAACCCAGGGACACAAAATTTAATTGTAAAACACATCTGACAATTTTTCCAAAGAGTTGTTAAGGAAATGACCATACACAAAAAGTGATTAGAAACATGTATTCAAAATAATGGCGATGTACAACAAAGTTGCAGGTCTGGTGTAACTGTTACAGTAGCATATAGCTAGCTATGTCATCAATTAATGACCATCTCCTCTTAATACATATTATGTCCATATAGAAGTCAGTAATTATGGAAATCACCTTAGCCATTAATTACATTTTAATCAATACAGTTAGTTTTGTGGGAACTCATAGACTGAATACTCAAGATGCTGGGACATTTTAAACTGTACACATACAACAAATATTATGTTATGGTCGGTCTTATGCAATAGTACTACATAACAGATCAAATCAAATTGTAAAGATCAATGATGAGGAAGTACATTTGTGCAAAGGGAAGTACTTACAATTGATGGTGGGCCAGGGGAAATTAACAACCAGCTTATAAAAGCAGATCTTTATCTGTGCTCCTTAAGTTACGTATAACACTTCTAGTGTAGGGTAACTAACTGACTGCTGCAATTTTACCTTAATCAAGATGATTGGAATTGTTGCAACGACAATTGATAGTACTCATATAAAGGTGAGAATCTGCACTTATGTAGTTGTAACATTTCCAGATCACAATGTTTAGGAGAGCTAAAGTTGAGTTTAATGGGCTCAAGTACCCTTTGTGCTGGAGAAACAGTCAATGGAAGATGTGTTTTTACTGAAGTAAACAAACCCAGGATTATATGTGTCAGTAGGATGGGTCCAAGGACTTGCAATGGGTCTCACTCTACAACATGCAAACTTCAAGATTACCTGTTTAAAGAGTAACATTTCTTTTGATTTGGAATGCAACACTAACAACAATAATGAAATCACAAGTAAATATAATTCAAGATAAAATAACACAAAACACAGTGTATAGGGTTTATTGAATGCCAATCTGCATACTTACTTTATAGCATTCAAACCAATAGTAATCAGCAATCCAGTTAATGCCACTGCTACTAGACCATCACTTTATCATGTGAAGTGGATGGTGATCCAAATCACTACTGGGTGGATAAACTTTCCATCATCCAAAATGGAGATGATGATCACTCTGCTTGACTTTCTGTGTCTCCCAGCTTCAGGTCACTACAAGGCACCACTCACCACCTCACTGTCCACTCTGTGAAACATGATGGTAAATATCAGTGTCTGTAGTGTTCACTATAAGAGATGAAAGTGTTGTAGATCAACTAACCCATCAAGTGACTATCAGTAAAGGTACACAGTTGAGCATTAATTACCAGCATTAATGATGTTATTGTTTGCTTTATACTCCAGGTGATAGTAAAAAGTCATCACCATCATCCTTGAATACTTTATCTGGACTTTTCTCTTAGTGGAAAACTTCCTCAAATACATGTAGTACTTGTATTCTACTGTACTGGTGTATTACATGCATGGCTTTAAAAGGATGTATTACATACAGTGTATTGATGATCAGTTATAATTAGAATGTATGTATGTATGTTATACAACATGGGGAATACCAGCTTGCTGTATGACTTTTATGGGAACAATCATTGTATATGATGACAATGGGTATGTGTGGGTTAAATTTTAAGGTCATCATGTTGTGGTCGGATTTGCACAAACAAGGGGAACTTAACATGTTTAAATCCCATTTGATAATCACCAGATTGTATTTTTTTCTACTGAGATCACATGCTGTAATATGCTCTATATAAATGTATCAGTGTAAGTGTAAGTGTGACATGTGGTATACTATGCTAACAGTGTGTATGATGAGATATTATTTCACTTTCGTTCGACAATATTATAGCTAAATGGCTTTAGTGCTAAATTACACAACCCGATCATGTAAATTATATATTTACAGCATTCAGTGTCATCAGTGACATCCTAGTAACAGCATGATATGTTGCTATGTGTAATTTCTTGATCATGATCTTTTGCACTAAACGTACTATATTGCCATTATACACTTACAGGCTAGCTAGAACTTAGTGGGTGACATGGACTTCCTACAATATAGCACTTCTTATCAAATTGCTAAACATGTGTATGCATAAATTCATGTAAATGCTAGTAGTGTCTCTACACAATTGCTGCAAGTACAGAGTTGAATGAACTACCTGATTATCCAGGGACAAATAATTGCTGGAATACATAGAATACTTGATTATGCATTGCTTACGTGAACCCCACATGCATGGTAGACTGCATAAGTCCCTATAGCCCACACATCCATGTGTCTATCTATTGCTAGTGTTCAAATAATTATCCTCTTCAAAGTACAGGAAATTCTTAAATGCTGTGCTGGTTTTTCCCTTATGAGTTGTCTACTTACTTCCTACCTGTGTGATGTGTGTGGGCAATGCAATGATAACTTGCGAATATCCATTTGTATGTTGGCATGCATGGTCATGTACTGCAGATACTTGGTAGCATAAACTAATATGTAAGTACAGCAAATAGTAACTCAAGTGCTCAAACATTAGCACATTCATATACTTTAGAAATTAAATATTACATGCAAGCATGTATAATGGCATGCGCATGCAACAACATCACGTAGAGCTGAGACAAAACAATTAACCAGGGACATCAGAGTAAAAGTGAAAGTGGTAAGGCTCAGTCTGGGGGCATGCCCCCAAGGAAATTTTTTAAATTGCACATTTAGAGATGCCATTTGGAGGCACTCTTTGGTTGCCGTGGTACTGTGTGCAAGTGTTCCATGGAGACTGACCAAAAAGCACCTCCATAATTCCTAACCTTATCATTTGAGTCTATAATAAACAGTAAGAAGTGTTTCCAAAGCAGCTGCAAAGAGAAACAAAGCCAAAGATAGTATAACGGTAATTATTTTAGAGGCGCCTAATTCGGACGAAGTCGACACGAAGCTGTTCTGAGTAAAAGACAGGTTAGATTAGTGTTGCTTCTGTCTATTATTGCTATTAAATTGATGCCAAGTATTACGTGCTAACTACTTTTAATTTGGCTTCATCATGTTTATTTTTTTTTTATTTCACTGAGCCAAAATATGGTGAGGCTCTAGGCCTCACTGGTCGCAAATACTCTGACGCCCTTGTTGACGATTAACTATGAAGTGATCATGAGTCACAGTAGTGTTACTATGTGGGAAGCTGCATACCTGTAAGCTTTGCACTGTGGTGATAATGGTCAGTGTATTGACAAGCATTAGCTATCATGCATATGTTCGTAAGTTTTTTTTTATTTCACTGAGCCAAAATGTGGTGAGGCTCTAGGCCTCACTGGTTGCACCTACTCTGACGCCCTTGTCAATTAACTATGAAGTGATCATGAGTCACAGCAGTGTTACTATGTGGGAAGCTACATACCTGTAAGCTTTGCACTGTGGTGATAATGGTCAGTGTATTGACAAACATTATCATATGGGACTAGTAAACTTATTCCCTTTGATATGGACCGCTCATACCATGACCTTTAGCCCACACATCTTTTGTCTACACATTGTTATCTGCAATGATTGTATTCACAGCTAGTTATGATAACAGTGAAACCTTCCATCTGGCATATTCCCCTTTTGTAGTATGTAGTTACATAATGAAATACTTGCTGATATAGCAAAAGTTCTTTAATGAGGACAGTATACTCTTTAACAGCGTCTGCATCCAACATGTCTTAGACAAACACAACTGTTTACGCTGCTATTATGTGATCCATCATCAAAACCATACAAACTAGACACCCTTACCTCAATACAGAAGACACACTCAGTGGCTAAGACAAAAAAATTCACTGAAGTATAGCTATTAGCTATATTTGGTCAAAGGGGAACCACATCCATTTAGGGGAAGTGAACAGTTAAGCTATAAAAGCAGCTGACTCTGAGTGGTTCACATAGTTCAAACAGTATATTGTATACAAGCCATTGTACCTAACTGTCTATAACTGAAGTCAATGTACAATGGGGATCCCTGGAATCATAACAACAGCTAGTGTACTGATGTCTCTCTGTATTATAGGTAAGAGAACATAGGCTAGGCTATATAATGGCTATAATGTACATATTGTTTTATAGTTTCAGGAAACAATGTAGAACTAAGCATTTCAAGTACTATATATGCTGGAGAAACAGTCAGTGGTAGATGTATTTTCACTGGTAAAAGGAAGCCATTGTTCATAAAAGTTCAACTGCCAAAGAATTCAAATTGCTCTGTTCTTGGAGGTTTTGTAATAGGTAAAGAAGCTTTGCAATCTTCCAACTATGCTAACAACTTCAATATTACCTGTTTTAAGAAAGACATTATTTTTAACTTGAGATGCTTTACTAATACACAAGCAAAGAAGCATAAAACCATTCAAGGTACATACATAGAACATAAGTTATACCAATGGCTATACATGTTGTTTTATAGTTTTAGGAAGAAACAATGTAGAACTAAGCATTTCAAATACTATATATGCTGGAGAAACAGTCAGTGGTAGATGCATTTTCACTGGTGTAAAGAAACCATCATTTATAAAAGTTCAACTGCAAAAGGATTCAAATTGTTCAGTCCATGGAGGTTTTCTAAGAGGTAAAGAAGTTCTACAATCTTCCAACTATACTAACAACTTCAATATCACCTGTTTTAAAAAAGACATTACTTTTGACTTGGGATGCTTCACTGATACACAAGCAGAGAAACATAAAATCATTCAAGGTAGAACATAAGTTATACTAATTGGTGTAATGTACATATTGTTTTATAGTTTCAGAAAACAATGTAGAACTAAGCATTTCAAGTACTATATATGCTGGAGAAACAGTCAGTGGTAGATGCATTTTCACTGGTGAAAAGAAACCATCATTTATAAAAGTTCAGCTGCAAAAGAATTCAAATTGTTCAGTTCATGGAGGTTTTCTAAGAGGTAAAGAAGCTCTACAATCTTCCAACTATACTAACAACTTTAATATCACCTGTTTAAAAAAAGACATTACTTTTGACTTAAAATGCTTCACTGATACACAAGCAAAGAAAACTGAAACCATTCAAGGTATGTTTAGTAATAATTCCACATAATAGAATATATATGCATGACTGCAAATGGTATGATATGGTGTTTATTCTCACGCAGTGATATCCAAACCAAAGATAGTCAGTCCCCCACTCAATGCTACTGTTACTAGACCTGGTCTACCCATCACTTTATCATGTGAAGTGGATGGTGATCCAAATCACTACTGGGTGGGATGGTTTTATAAAAGTTCCATCATCCACCAAAATGGAGATGATGATCACTCTGTTTCTGTGTCTCCAAGCTTCAGGTCACTACAAGGCACCACTCACCATCTCACTGTCCACTCAGTGAAACATGATGGTAAATATCAGTGTCTAGTGTTCACTATAAGAGATGGAAGTGCTGTAGATGAAGTGGCACATCAAGTGGTTGTTGCTAATGGTAATTTAACTGCAATTAACTCCACAATGAAATTCAATATATACTTCTATGTTACAGAACAGAATGATCAACTATCCTCACTACTTGATATCATGCCAAGATTGAGGACGTAGGACAACTGATACATGACAATGAATTGAATTTTAAAGCATGCACAAAATCATGTATTGTATATATATTGTATTATACAACTGTGTTGTAAATGTAAATGTTGCCAAATTTTTAATAAAATATTTACCAAATAACATTGTGCTAACAGTGTAAATTATACTATATATGCAGGCAATCTATATATACCATATGGATATAACATGCAATTAGTACACCTCTGTAATTTGTATATTTATTGAACGTTCAAACATTAGCTTTGCTACACATAATAGTTAAAAAATATACGTACTATTCGGTGTTAATACTTACCTTCCATACACCCTAACTGTAACAGCATATTAATGATTGCAAGTGACACTGTATATTGTGATCATGAGTATATAGATGCTGGGTACACTTTGCAAATAAACAGTGGAAGTCATGTAATGAAAATTACTAAATTGGATATAGGAAGAAACTACATGGCTTCTGTTGGACCTGTGCATGTCATTAGTACAAACTTCCACACTCCATATAGTTTGTTAGTTTCTCATGCATTCTGTAGCAATGCAGTATCACTAATATCATTACAAGCGTTGACACCATTTATATTACTGAGAGCCATGAACTTTTGCATGCTTAATACACGTTTACACTACAAAATTTAGCACATTGCTTTATTGAAAATCATTAGTTTAAGCATGGTACTCCCATGCATGCATGTGGGTAGCAGACTGTTAAGAATGAGAAACTACCTATTAACACTACCACAAATCTCATTTGTTACCACAACATAACTGCATGGGTGATAACAATAGCCACAGGCAGATGTGTGTGGTCTAAGGTTACTTTGTTGTGTGATGTGAGTGGCATTAACTATTTAGGGAAAATTTCTGATTCCTGTAGCATGGCAATACATTAGGTTAATTATTTATACATATACAAGGAGATTTAAAATAAGTCATCTATTAATGACTATAGTATGAATGAATACATGCACTCCTGGACAAATTCACAAAACGTATTCCTGCATAGTGTACGGAGTCACACAAAAACACCCATATGTATATTTTATTATCCTATTTTAGTACATGTACAGTTGTACATTTATATCATTCAGTGCCAGCATTGTAAGTGGGCCAGTACTGCTGACCCAGTTGGCCCACTGACCTGAATAGTAATCTGGATGAATTTTTTCAGCAATTCCATTTTTTAAGCAGCAGGGTAATTGAATTATCTTAGATATTGACACAAGTCCGAGGCAAAGCCAAGAACTAGTGTAAATAACTAATGACTGCTGTGATATAATTGGCTTCTGTCCAACTTATGGGTATATGGCTTCATTCTACTGATGCTGCATTTTAGATACCATCATTTATTGTTACATGTTTGGTAGAGGAAGACTGTATTTAGTCATGTTTTTGGTGTTTAATTGTCTTTTGCTACCATTTCTGTTTGCAATTTTGTCAAACATGATAATTAAACAACTTACTGCTTGACTGGCTTACAAATAACTACATGTACATGTCTATATCACCAGATAGAAAAGGTAACTGGGAGTCTGCATAAACCAGGTGCATGCATGGGCACATAAATTTTACTAAACTTTTTTATGACTCATAATTTTTTAATGACAATATGATATGACTATTATTAAACTTTTAATTGCCTTCACAGAATGCAGTACTGTTATTATAACCTGTTATGTCTTTGCTCATAATTTATGTCCAGTTTTTGCAGACCTGCTCAGTAGTGGATCCAGATGGCAGCTCAAGCCCCCCACCCCCTTTCCCTCCTTCACTAACACCGCTACCTTTAAAAAATTCTGTAGAGCAGTCAGTAAAATACATACTCTAATAGAACAATCACCACGTGTAACACTATTTAGAGTCCTCCATTGAGTATGAAAACTTGCATCTGTAGCACCAACCCATGAGCATGCTTAGCTAAGCATCCTGCTAGGAATTAATTAAATTCACTTATAGTCCTTCGTATGTCCTATGTTATTCTTATATTGATTTTAGGCTCATAGCTGATTTCATGACAGTCACTGATCCCTTGATCTGTGCAGCTCTTGATCAATGTAGACCACTTAGAAAGTGTGATTTATTACTTTGATATGTGCCATAAAAGCTATACTCTACATCAAATTTGTTCATTGCCAAAGTAGGGAATTTCCTACTGAGCTATATGTGCTGTATTACTTTCATTCATCTCTTGTTTCATTATCTTTTATCGCTTAGCTAGATCCCTACTTCATTTTTAAATTAACAATTTTTATTTAAAATTTCAGTCCTGAAACATGTGAAATATTTACAGCTTCTGTGCCCCCAGACCTCCTGCTTTATATAGCTACCTACTACCATGCTCACGGTGCATCCCAGATCCGCCCATGCTACATATGATTAATGAATGGTAATCATATAATTATATGTAAGCACAGTGTTACCGTGTGGTTGATGCAGTCTGTAGTTGCATATGGCTTAAGCAATCAAAGGGAAAAGATTCAAAAACAAATCTCTTCCGAGAATGCTTCCAAAAACATGTCAAGGACATAGATATAAATAAAAATGACTAGACATACACGACGTATTTAGAATATACATAATGACTTTGCAGCAGGGTGACTAAGCAACAAATTTTGCAAGAATTGTTCACTTTGTGGTATAAACACATGCACACCAAGTTTTCTGTGGCAGTTGAGCAATGTGTAGCTACTATTATAAACAATAATTCAAGACATCCCTTAGGGCTTGTTTTGGAACTTTTAACATAATTGTTGAGACCCAATAGCTACTAAACCACACAAGTGTATTTGAATGGCTTTCTTGTATCAAGTACTATCAGAAAATCTTTTATGTAATAAACTGCTTTAGTTGCTCTTCTGCAGGTGCCATTATTAAGGCTGTACCAATAACACATTTTATATCCAAGCCGATATCCAATATGTATTGCAGATTTACTAATCAACTGATACTGCAGATGATACTTCTAAAGGGAACAAGGGATTCATTAGTTTAAGTCATACATAGCATGCAGTCCAAAGATGCACAGTCAATGGAAAATAAATACTATGACCTCGTTGTAAGACCTCCTGGTCCTCACCATTGAAACCATGCCGTATAGCTCTATAATTATTAATTATGCGCTGTAAAAAATGAAATGCACTTTGCACACAAAATGTGTGCTCCATAACACCAAAGTGTGCTATTTTGGTGTCACGGCGCACACTTCATTTCTTACAGTGTGATGTCTGTTAATGAGGCCACATGTACTGCATGGTTTAAGAATGACATGCATACATACTACAATTTCAGTGTGAATACTGTGAGCATCCAAGCTATCTTGTAGTTATCTAGCTCTTCCATAATATGTGCGGCCTATTAATGTTAAATACATACATACATACATACATACATACATACATACATACATACATACATACATACATACATACATACATACATACATACATACATACATACATACATGCATGCATGCATACATACATACATACATACATACATACATCAGATAAGTACATTTTTGGCTAACATATATAAGTACATGTATTCATTAGGACAAAAGTCCAGACAAAGTATCCAACAATGACAACGATGATAGAGAGGATGACAGTGATATTTCACTATTTCCTGGAGTAAGAAAAGGAGACATTTTAAACATGTAAATTCCAATTGTACATGTATCTATGTACCTTTACTGATAGTCACTCGATGGGTTAGTTGATCTACAACACTTCCATCTCTTATAGTGAACACTAGACACTGATATTTACCATCATGTTTCACAGAGTGGACAGTGAGATGGTGAGTGGTGCCCTGTAGTGACCTGAAGCTTGGAGACACAGAAACAGAGTGATCATCATTTCCATTTTGGATGATAGAACTTTTATGAAACCATCCTACCCAGTAGTGATTTGGATCACCATCCACTTCACATGATAAAGTGATGGGTAGACCAGGTCTAGCAACAGTAGTATTGAGCGGGGAACTGACTATCTTTGGCTCGCGATCAGATATCACTGAAATAATATAGATTGTAATAAAACCATTCTATGCATGTTGTCCTATTTACCTTGAACTGTTTTACTGATCATTTCATTCTTGTTGTTCGTGTTGCATTCCAAGTCAAAAGAAATATTACTCTTCAAGCAGGTAATCTTGAAGTTGTTAGTGTAGTTTGCACGTTGTAGAGTGGGACCCGCTGCAAATCCTCCTTCAACTTTACAATGTGGACCAATCCCACTGACACGTATATACCTAGGTTTGTTTACTCCTGTAAAAGTACAGCTTCCATTGGCTGTTTCTCCAGTGTAAAGGATGCTTGAAAGATTAAGCTCAACTTTAGCATCTCCTATTCAGTGTTAAAGATATATCTGTATTCCAGAAATGTTTCAACATATGAGTGAGATCCTCACCTTTATATATGAGTACTAACAATATGAGACTTGCTGTTGTAGCAATTCTAGTCATCTTGATTGAAGATTATAATTGCAGCAATATATATCAGTTAGTCACACTATAAAGCAGGTTTGAAATGTTGTAACTCGATCAGCACAAATTATCTGTTGCTTTTATAGGCCGGTTGTTAACTTTCCCTCGCACACCATCAATTGAATGTACTTCCTTTTATACCAATAAGTTTATCAAATGTGAGAAAAACACTTTAGCAATTATTTGAATTTTTATCAGAACAGCTTTGTGAGAACTGTAGATCTACAATCTGTACTGGTGGTGCACTTTATTTCATTGCATAATTCAGTAGTCCTACTCCCATGTACGCATAGTCATAACCATGTACATCAAGCTCTAAACTTGCCTAGCAATACTAGTAGGTATGATCATATGATATTCAAGTTGTGTTTTAACACTTGTTGATTGTTCTATACAGAAAGTGAAATAATGCATAATCATTGGCTGTTATAATTGTGTACCACATCACATGTATGCATACAGTACTATATATAGCATGCACATTACAATCTTGACTAAGAGCACATACATAATATTATTATGATCTGACATTATTATGGAGACTGAGTATACACTGTTGCTTTAGTGCTTAAACAGCAGCATGTGTTATGATGTGCAGGAGCAAAGATTCACAATCTGGTGATAATGGATATTATTATCTGATGGGACTTGTATGGAAATCTTAAGTTCCCCTAGCTATAATTGCTGGTTTGCTGTAAACCCAGCATGACCTCTAGCCCACACACATGTACAATGGCTGTCCTGCTTGAACTGCTTATATTACATCACTCATGTGGTAGACTATAACCCCTTTAGCCCACACATCCATATGTTTGGTTATAGCTAGTATTCAAAAGATTGCCAGCTGTTTTAAAGTACAGGAAATTTTTTTTACAGTACAGGAAATTATGACAACTGTGTCACATTGTGATGAAAATACCTGGAGTTTCTCCCTATTGTGTATGTTGCCCTTACACCTGTGTGTGGGCTATATAATGATAGCCCTGTACAAGCATCCATATAGTATGCATTTCCTTATCTGATGGAGTGATCACACAACTTTTAATATTTCCCTACATAGGTAAAATCAATATTCCGATCATCATCAGTTACTTTCCAGTAGGGACCTGCAAGAAGGCTATTAAGTCCACTGTGCATCAGAATCTTTGTTCTCCATTGAATGCAAAATAAAATTCCAACTTGACTCATTATCTCCATACAATTTCTGTTCTAAAAGTGCATAAAAATGACACAACTAGGATTTGCAACTTTTGATATAATCAATACTTGGACAGTGACTTCTCTTATATATCATCACAAGAGATGACCATTTCTTACTAGCTATCCCACTGGAATGCACACAGAGGCTAATGAGCATTATCACATGAAAATTTCTTTATTTTAGCACATATACATTTAGGGAGACAAACCCATATCAGATGGGGCTTGTAATTCTATTTCCCTTTGAATTGCTATACATCACTCACATGATGGCCTCTAGCCCACACATACATACATGTGTCTACTCACTGTCATCAACAAGTATATTTGCTGCAGGAAGTTATGATAACAGTGCTGTGTGTCCCATCTGGTATACTTCCCTCTTATAGTAAAACACTTGCTGGCACATAAACCTAAAACAGTTAAATTGCACTGTATTAATTTACATATGTTTATTTTCAGTGCATATTGAGGTTACTTTCACTCATTGACAAATTTTGTAACTGTATAGCTAGCTAACTTCAATTAATAATGATTTATTTTCATGCTAAGGTCACTTTAACCTGATGAGTTATTGCACAGGTGAAGACATCGTAACATCAACAGCTTGATTATATGGAGTTGATAGGTTAGTGCAAATAAAACAATATCAATACCAAAAACACTCCAGCAGCACAAAATTAATATTAAACTAAGGAACCGAATACTCATGTTAACTTGAGGTCACTATAGTACAGTTAACTAAATGTATAATTATAGTTCCTGAAAAGAGTTCAACAGAATTCCCATGCTGCATGCATACAAGACTTGATAGTGACTTTTTACCTTAATCTTTTACTGATAGTTTAAGAAGTGTTTATAATATTTCAATCAGATGGGCAAGTTGGGCCAATTGAAACAAAAGTGCATGGCATTGACTAGTAATTATATTTACAACTGTTGACTGCAGCATCTCACTTTAGTTGTTCTATAGATGTTAACTATAGGTATTCTCTAAGTATATTTTCTTGAGTTTAGGTAATTATGTAGCTTGTTTTGGCCTTTATCATCGATTATCGATATAAACTTACTGTAGCTTTATTATCAATTATCAGAAGGACACGTAATAACAATGGCTCAGTAAATGTACAGATACAGTAAGCAAAGGCTATTGTTTTGGGCCCATTTCATTTCAGTGTAGCTTTAAGAGGAACTCACATCAAGTTAATTTCTAAATTGATAGGACTATAATTGTGAGAATTAAAGCCTGACTTGCACAAAAATTCTAATCAGAGCACATTAAATTGATGAGGTAGCACATAAATGTATAACATTTGTCAGAAAGCATCATTGTTGTCCCCATCTACAAGTATATGCGTATAGCTATGATTCTTCACAGCAATTATACAAAGCACACAAATGACTAGACTAATATGGGGAATACAATACGTCATGCTATTATCCCTTTAGGGCAATTGTTTGAAGGGTAAACACATTGTATGTGAGCAAACTATTACAGCCGGCATTCAAAGAAACCTGGGGACACAAAACTGAATTGTAAAACACATCTGACAACTTTTCCAAAAGCTTGTTAAGGACATGACTATAAAAAATGATTAGAAATATGTACACGGTGATGCACAACAAGTTTAGGTGAAACTGTGCCATATAGGTAGCCACCTTAAAATGACCATCTCCTTATGTTCAGTTCAGTAACACTTCTCGGTCTGTACAATTTGATCTGTTACATATGTAAGTGCTACAGTACTACTGCATGAGATAAATGATAACATAATATTTTTTGTATGTATATACATGTAGTTTGAAAAATCTCCCAACATCTTGAATATTTATAATGCACAGTTTGTAAATTTATTATAGTTCCCACAAAACATTGATAAAAATGCAAACAATGGCTAAGGTGATTTTCTTCTATTAATAAACTGATTTCTATATTTTGTGTAAAGAGAAGTACCTGTACACTCACAATTGATGGTAGGTCATGCAGGGTAAGTTAACAACCAGCTTATAAAAGCAGATCTTTATCTGTACTAAGTTATAAAAATTCAAACCAGCTAATAGTAACTAGCTGATTTTGCTGCAATTTTACCTAATCAAGATGGCTGGAACTGTTTCAACAGCAAGTCTCATATTGAAGTACTCACATATACATTTCCAGAACACGATGTAGGAAATGCTAAAGTTGAGCTTAATATCTCAAGTATCCTTTGTGCTGGAGAAACAGTAAATGGAAGTTGTATTTTTACTGAAACCTAGGATTATACATGTCAGTGGGGTGGGTCAAAATTGTACAGTTGAAGGACTTGCAATGGGTCCCACTCTACAACATGCAAACTATGTTAACAATTTCAAGATTACCTGTTTAAAGGGTAATATTTCTTTTGACTTGGAAAGCAACACCAACAACAAGGATGAAATGACAAGTAAAACAATTCAAGGTAAACAAATAACACAACACATGATGTATATAGAATGACAATTAGTATGTGTGTGTTAAATTTTAAGGTCATCATGTTGTGGTCAGATTCACACAAACAAGGGGAACTTAACATATTTAAGTCCCATTTGATAATCATCAGATTGTAAATATTTCCTAGTGAGATCACATGCTGTAATGTGCTCTATAGAAATGCATCAGTGTAAGTATAAATATACACGTGGTATACTACAGTATGTTGAGATATTATTTCACTTTCGTTCAATAATATTATAGCTACATGGTTATAGTGTTAAACACAACCCAATCATGTAAACTATATATCTACAGCATTCAGTGGTATCCTAGTAACAGCATGATAATGGTGTTTGTCATGCACATGATATAACTTGTTGCTATGTGTAATTTCTTGATCATAATTTTATTGCATTAAACATACTAGCTTTATATATTGCCATTACCTAATTGTATGCATTTAGAGGCTAGATAGAATTTCGTGGGTGACATGGATTTCCCACAATATAGTGCTTCTTATCAAATTGCTAAACCTGTGTATACAAAGAGTTATGTAAATGCTAGTAGTGTCTTCAAATGACTTTACACAACTGCTGCAAGTATACATAAAGTTGACTTAACCAACTGGTTATCCAGGGACATATACGTACTTGCTGGAATACATAGAATTACTTGAGTATGCATTGCATATGTACATGAACCACCCACATGCATGCATGGTAGACTGTATTCGCTAATTAGCTAAGTTAGCCCTTAAAGCAAACACATCCACGTCTCTGTCTATTGCTATAGTGCTCAAATCATTATCCTCTTCAAAGTACAGAAAATTCTTACAAGAATGACATGCTGTGCTGGTTTTTCCCTTATGAGTTGTATACCTCCCACCTCAGTGATGTGTGTGGGCAATACAATGATAACTTGTGAGTTGTATACAAAATATCCATTTATATTTTGGCATAGTCATCTACTGCTGCAGATACTTAGTAACATAAACCGACTTGTAAGTATATAGTTTTAAAACAAATTCTAGCATTAACTAAAGTACACAAACATTAGTACATTCATATACTTTGGAAATTAAATATTGCCAGTTGTGATTATTTTTAAAAATATGCATGTATGTATGCACATGCAACAACATCTCGTAGAGCTAAGACAACTAAAGTACACAATTAACTATTAAGTGCAGTGTTACTATGTGGGAAGCTACATACATAATGTACATGTAAGCTTTGCACTGTGGTGATAATGGTATCAGATGGGACTAGTAAACTTATTCCCTTCTGATATACATAAACCACTCACAAGATGACCTTTAGCCTACACACATCTTGTCTACACATTGTTATCTGTAATGATTGCCACCAAGTACATTCACAGGTAGTTATGATAACAGTGAAACCTTATTATATATATATTATTTCCCTCTTGCTAAAAAGGTAAATGCCACTTTAAAGTTCTTCTATGAGGACATGCACTACTCTTTTTCAGCTTCTGCATTCAACATGTGCTTAGCTAAACACAACTGTTTTACACTGCCACTATGTGATCCATCTGATCATCAAAACCATAAAAAACTAAACACCCCCTATCTCAATACAGATGACACTTACAGTCACTAGGTGTTGCTGCTCCTGTTGTGTCAATTCCTGTATAAGTAATTGTAACTCTTAGACTATTAAGGTGGTCTGGCAGTAGCTAAGACAAAAAAATTTACTGAAGTATAACTACTAGCTATATTTGGTTAAAGGGGAACTACATCTGTTAAGGGGAAGTTAACAGTTAAGCTATAAAAGCAGCTGAGTGATTCACATAGTTCAAACAGTACAAACCAGTGTACTTACATATATAGATAATAACCATTCTTCAGATGGAGATCACTGGGATCATAACAATGGCTAGTGTACTGATGTCTATCTGTTTTACAGGTAAGAGGGACCATAAGCTATATATACTGATGGCTACAATGTACATCTTGTTTTATAGTTTCAGGAAACAATGTAGAACTAAGCATTTCAAGTACTATATATGCTGGAGAAACAGTCAGTGGTAGATGTATTTTCGCTGGTAAAAGGAAGCCATTGTTTATAAAAGTTCAACTGCCAAAGAATTCAAATTGCTCTGTTCTCGGAGGTTTTGTAATAGGTAAAGAAGCTTTGCAATCTTCCAACTATGCTAACAACTTCAATATCACCTGTTTTAAAAAAGACATTATTTTTAACTTGAGATGCTTCACTAATACACAAGTAAAGAAGCATAAAACCATTCAAGGTACATACATAGAACATAAGTCATACCAATGGCTATACATGTTGTTTTATAGTTTCAGAAAGAAACAATGTAGAACTAAGCATTTCAAATACTATATATGCTGGAGAAACAGTCAGTGGTAGATGCATTTTCACTGGTGAAAAGAAACCATCATTTATAAAAGTTCAGCTGCAAAAGAATTCAAATTGTTCAGTTCATGGAGGTTTTCTAAGAGGTAAAGAAGCTCTACAATCTTCAAACTATACTAACAACTTTAATATCACCTGTTTAAAAAAAGACATTACTTTTGACTTGAGATGCTTCACTGATACACAAGCAAAGAAAACTGAAACCATTCAAGGTATGTTTAGTAATAATTCCACCTTTGACTGCAAATAATAGTATGGTGTTTATTCTCACGTAGTGATATCCAAACCAAAGATAGTCAGTCCCCCACTCAATGCTACTGTTACTAGACCTGGTCTACCCATCACTTTATCATGTGAAGTGGATGGTGACCCAAACCACTACTGGCTGGGATGGTTTTATAAAAGTTCCATCATCCAAAATGGAGATGATGATCACTCTGTTTCAGTGTCTCCAAGCTTCAGGTCACTACAAGGCACCACTCACCATCTCACTGTCCACTCTGTGAAACTTGATGGCAAATATCAGTGTCTAGTGTTCACAATAAAAGATGGAAGTGTTATTGATGAAGTGACGCATCAAGTGGCTATAGCTAAAGGTAATTTAACTCCACAATGAAATTCAATATATACTTTTTGTTACAGAAGAGAATGAATGATCAACTATCCTCACCACTTGATATCATGCCAAGATTGATGACATAGGACAACTGATACATGATAATGAATTGAATAAAGCATGCATAAAATCATGTAGCTATACTGCATTATATTATATATATATATATTATATAACTGTGTTGTAAATGTTGCCAAATTTTTAATAAAATATTTACCAAATAACATTGTGCTCACAGTGTAAGTTATACAAAATGTACAGGTAACCATTACACTATACCATAGATATAACATGCAATCATTAATATAATCCACCGTAATCACAGTTTGCAGAATTGAGCATATAAACATTTAGCTTTGCTACACATATAGTTAAAATACATACTACACGGTATAATACTTAACTTCTATACACCATAATTGTAATAGTTATAGCCAGTGTTGGGAGTAACACGTTACATAAGTAACGCGTTACATAATATTATTACTTTTGTGGTAACCTAACGAAATATGCTATAAAAACAGGTAATATAACTCAAGTTACTTTACTTACAAATGTAACACATTACCTAAGTAATATAGTTACTGTAACGAGTCTAATATTATGTAATATTATTACTACAAGTAACGAAGTTACTAATCTTGTTAGTTATCCTCTGAGTAACGCCTAGCCACAACGAAGTAACGAAGCCTACTGAAAGAAGCTTATTCACCAGTTTCTTACTTATAACCAAGATTTGCACATTTCCCAACAACGCAATCATGTCACGTAATAAAGTGGTAGTTTCACACGTGACAGCTTAAGGCTGTGGACACAAAGTAATATAATATGTAATATTATTATTTACTGTAACTGTAACTAAATAGTTCAGTTGCAAATAATATGTAATATGTAACTAGTTACTTTTACAAAGTAACTTTCCCAACACTGGTTATGGCATATCTATACCAAAACAGCCAAGCTGTAAAAAAAAAGAGTGTGGCCCCCAAAAAGGCCAAGGTGAAAAAAGACGTGAAATCCAAGGTGGCAGCCAAGAAATGGCTGTGATGGTAGGTTAATGGCAAAAATTATAATTACGACAATTCAGGTGAGTTTGTGTTACCTCCTCCACTAAGATTCGGCACCAAATTCACCTAAATTTTAGTAATTAAAATTTTTGCCGTACCATCACAGCCATTTATTGGCTGCCACCTTGGATTTCGCATCTTTTATCACCTTGGCCTTTTTGGGGGCCGCATCCTTTTTTTACAGCTTGGCTGTTTTGGTATAGATATCACTTCCTTTTGTATTGCAAGCCACAAAGCTGACCATATGGTTTTGATGCTTCCTTTTAACTTGTATTTTTTTCCCCTTTACTGCAGGAATTGTGGAACAAAGGAAGTAATTGTGTGTATAGCTTTTGTCTGATGAAATATTTGTATATTTAACATTGAATGATGATTATCACATACTGTAGTTAATAAGGTGACTTCTTACATAACTGAACTGTAGCTGAAACTCTCATTGTTTGTAGCTGAACTCTTTTCAGGGTGATTTGTTTCTAGCTGAACTCTCTACAGGATGATTTGTTTCTAGATGAACTCTCTACAGGGTGATTTGTTTGCAGCTGAACTCTCTACAAGGTGGTTTCTTTGTAGCTGAACTCTCTACAAGGTGACTTGTTCTAGCTGAACTCTCTACAGGGTAGCTGATCTCTCTACACGGTGACTTGTTTCTAGCTGAACTCTCTACAGATGATTTGTTGATGGTGGTTTCTTTGTAGCTGAACTCTCTATATGATGATGTCTTCTAGCTGATCTCTCTACAAGGTCTCGCTGAACTCTCTACAGATGATTTGTTCGCAGCTGAACTCTCTATATGGTGGTTTCTTTGTAGCTCAGTGAACTCTCTAAAAGGTGACTTCTTCTAGCTGATCTCTCTAGGGTGATCTGTTCGCAGCTGAACTCTCTACAGGGTGATTTGTTTGCAGCTGAATTCTGGTTTCTTTGTAGCTGAACTCTCTACAAGATAACTTCTTCTAGCTGATCTCTCTACTGGGTGACTTGTTTGTAGTTGAACTATCTGCAGGGTGATTTGCTTGTAGTTGAACTCTCTACAAGGTGATCCTTCTAGCTGATCTCTCTACAGGATGACTTTTTCTGGCTGAACTTTCTACAGGGTGATCTGTTCATAGCTGAACTCTCTACAGGGTGATTTGTTTGCAGCTGAACTCTCTACATGGTGGTTTCCTTTTAACTGGATTCTCTATAAGGTGATGTCTTGTAGCTGATCTCTCTACTGGATGACTTGTTTCTAGCTGATCTCTCTATAGAGTTATAACTTTCTTTATAGAGTTATAACTTGTTTGTATAGCTGAACTCTTTACAGAGTAGTTTTTTTTTGATTGGTTGCTGAACTCTCCAGCTACACGGTGACTTGTTTGTACCACAGAGTGACTTGTTTGTAGCTGAACTCTCTACAGAGTGACTTACTTGTAGCTGAACATTGTATAAAGTAACTTGTTTGTAGCTGATCTAGATGAACTCTCTACTGGGTAGCTTTTACGATAGTTACTCCATCTACATAGCAATTTTCAGCTCATTCGTTCAAGGGGTTTACCCTGTGGGCGTGACAGACCTTTGACCTTATTTTACACAAGTAATTGGTCATAACTCCGTGAATGTTTACTAGATTCCTACAAATTTGGTACTGAGATTCGCCTTAATGAGCTCTTTAAGTGTGCCAAATTTCAGCCCGATTGGAGCACGCATTCATGTTTTATGGCGGATTTTGCAAAGTATGAGAAAAGTAGAAGAAAAAATGAAGAAAAAAACCTAAACTTTGGCCACTCATATCTCGGAAATGGCTGGAGCGATTTTCTTCCAATTTGGAATGTGGACTCCCCTACCTAGCCAGCACTTCTGTAGCAAATTTGGCTTTGATTGGATAAGGGATCACCGAGCTACAAAGGTGTGAAAATCGGGTTTTCTTTCTTCCTGTTAATATACTCATGGTGTGGCGCACCGGCTTCTTGGGCCGCACGAGACACTACCGCGTGTCTTGATATTAATGACTGCATGTGACACTGTATAACATGCTGTATACACTTTGCAAATAAACAGTGAAGTTATGTGGTTGTCAATAATTATAGTGAAAATTACTAAATTGCATATGGCACCAATTCATATCCTATAGGAAGGACTATATGGCTTCTGTTGGACTGTCATTATGCCATTATGTGTGCAAACTTCCACATTGCATACTTGGTTTAGTTTGTCAAGTCTCTTATGAAAAAATTGCATAACTGTACATGTACCTCTATTTACTATTAATTAGTACAACTGATATCATTACAAGTATTGACACCGTTTATATTACTGGGAGCCATGCTTAACACACAACTGAGTACAGTAGCCATTCATTTACAGTTGACTAGCTACATGCATTAACTATACAATGTAGCACAGTGCTTCTCTACAAGATATCAGTAGTTTGAACATGGTACTACCTACACAAGTATACATGTGGGTAGCGGACTGTTGAGACTGGGAAAGTACCAACAACACTACCACATGTCTCATTACTTTCTACAACATAACTGTATGGGTGATAACGATAGCCACAGACAGATGTGTGTGCTTTTGAAGGTTACTTTGTTGTGTGATGTGAGTGGCATAAACTATTCAGGGAAAATTTCTGATCACTATAGTTTATCAATACATTATATATACAAGGTGAATTCTTATAACGTGCATACAAAGGGATTTAAAATAAGTCATTTATCAATGAATGAATACATGCACAGAAAGTGGAACTATTGAACAAGTCACAAAACACAGTACCAGCATGGAGTCACACAAAACACTTTATTTATATCATTCTGTACCAGCATTGAAAGTGGGTCGTGATCAGTACCACCAGCCCACTGACCTGGATAGTAATCCAGATGGGACCAGATGGATGGATAGCAATCCAGATGGATTTTGTCAGAAATTCCATATTATTTTTAAACAGCATCAGTAAAATATCTTATTGGAGATGATACCGAAAATGGGTGTGACTGCTGTGATATAGCTACTTGGCTTTTATCCAAGTAAAATACTTTCAGATAACTAATCATGTAAATTATACTTGTGATTGAGGTCTGTACATTATACAGTAATAATAATAATATAATGATACTTGTATATGGCTTTTTTCTACTGATGCTGCATTTTACTATATTGTTGTATACATTTGGTAGAGGAAGACTGTATTTGGTGTGTGCTGTAGTGTTTGTGATGTTTAATTGTCTTTTCCTACCATTTCTGTTTGCAAAAAGCACTTCCTTTTGGCAAAGGTAATACTTAAACACCTTACTGAACTGTATGGCTTTGAAAAAAAAACAACTATATATCACTAGATACAATAGGTACCGGTGTAGTATGTCTGCATAAACCAGGCGCATGCATGGTAAATGGGCACAGAAACTTTACCAACTTTCATTACTCATAACTTATGACCATTATTAGGCTTGCGTCGATTATGCCGGCATAAGTTTGGGCATAGCTAATAGGGGATGAAAGCATCATGGTAGTAAAGCATAATGCTGGCTTAATGGAGCATAATTTGGAGCATAATCGGCAAATTTCCGCCACAATGAGTATAACTTCTGCTATAACAGTCACAAAGTCAAGGGCTAACCTGTTTTGGATGGTGAAATGAATCCTGATAACGAGTAGAAAAATGCACTGCCACTAGTTTACACCCCTCGACGAAATAAGTATTTTTCATTGTGGGTTTGAGTTTTATAGGACACATGCATGCAGTGATGCAGGCCTGCCAACCTGGAAAGTAAAAAAATCTTGAGATTTCTGTACCTTTATTGTAGTATTGCAGTGTGTAGTAAAAAAAACTGGTAGATGCTATGCTGAGACCAAAAAAAAAAAAAAAAAAAAAAAAAAAAAAAAAAAAAAAAAAGGTCTCGACTTTTCTCAAAAACCGTGAGATTCGATCTGCTGCCCTTGAGCAGGGTAGTGAAACCGTGAGAGTTGGCAGGCCTGGTGATGTCATTATCATACAGTTACAATCAAAAATATAGCCTTCACATGCCATTTCAAAACATATATTTTCAACATTTTCCTTGAGGGAGCATGTCCCCAGACTCCCTAGCTTGACATGCTTTGCACATGCAGTTGAGCATCACATGAATAGTGGTGTAGCCAGGAAATATTTTTACCGAGGCATAGTTTATACATTGACCTAATTAAGAGGGTCCGCTTCTGACTCAACTGATTTACAAATACTTCAAGTATGGGTGGTACAGCATTTGCTGGTTGACTATCTTGTTGGATGGAAGAAAGACTCTGAGTATTTTTCTACATGCCATAAGTAATGCTCCAGCTTAGTTAATGCTACAGTATGGCTCCCATGCTTCAGTTATTAGACTAGTTTAATTGCATTCAACACAACTTACTCGGAGATATTTTGAGTTGTCAGGTCATCCGTGGACTGCAACGGAGGTCATAGTCATGCACACTATACTTTTTATTGATCTGATGTGATATTTAAGTCAGAGATTATCTCTTTCATGATTCAAAATATCTCCAGAGTAAGTTGTGTTGAATGCAATTAAACTAGTCTAATAATTGAAGCATGAGAGCTATACTGTAGCATTAACTAAGCTGGAGCTTGAGCATTACTTATGGCATGTAGAAAAACACTCAGGGTCTTTCTTCTATCCAACAAAGTAGTCAACCTGCAAATGCTGTACCACCCATACTTGAAGTATTTGTGAATCAGTTGAGTAAGAAGCAGACCCTCTCAATTAGGTCAATGTGTAAACTTTGCCTTGGCAAAAAAAATTTTCTGGCTGCGCCACTGGATGATAATAAGGTTAGTGTTGAGTCAGATAGCTAGTGAATGTCTGGACATTGAAAATAGTGCATGAGGTCTGGAGTGAGGCTGAGGTTAATATCAAACCAGGGAAGTATTTCAAAAGATTGAGATTCTCTAATAGAACAGTCATGGCATGCAACGAGAGAATGAGAACCATTAAGAGTTTATCCCCAAAAGGCTGATCTGCTCTTGGCATGATGCAAATGCAAGTTACATATTGTACTGAGCGGTTGCTGTCCTTTGAATACCAATTGCTACAACTTAGAAGGTCAATCAGAAACAATGCATAATATTTTATTTGCATGCAAAACTACAAAGATATTAGACAATAAAATGTCTGTAGCTTCTGAGGGACTATAGATATGCCCCCAGACCCCTGCTCTAATATGCCTATGAACTCGAGAGCACATCCAATTTCAAGCTATTGTTATTATTTGTATATGCCAAGTGTTTGCAGTTGAAGTGACACTTATCCATTATATTGTATCATATGAAGAACTTCTCTGCACAAAGAAAAAAACACAAAATAAAAGCATAATGCATTTCTGAAAAGCATAAAACAAGCATAATAGGTGGAAAATTGGGGAAATGCCAAAAAGCATAATAGGAAAATTTTGGAGCATAATAAATTCAAGCCTAACCATTATTAAGCTTTCAATTGGCTTTGCAGAATGCAGTATTGTTAACATAACCTGTTATGTCATACAAAACTACTGTATAGTTTGTACCCATAATTTATGCCCAGTTTTTACAGAGCTGCACAGTGGCAGATCCAGAGGGTGGCTCAGGGGTCATGTGCCTTCCCCTCCCTTCACTACCACCACCACCCAAAAATTCTCTATACAAGATCAAACAAAGCAGTCAGACAAATAGTCTAATAGAACAGATATTACATGTAACACTATTAAGAGTCTCCCACTGAGTATGAAACTTGCATCTGCAGCCAGGGCCACCCAGAGAAATTAAGGGGCCCAGGGCAAAGAATTAAAGTGGGGCCCCAGAGGCAAAGAGGTTTTCATTCTGAATCACAACTCCACCCAAACTGTAAGTTGAAGACCAAAAAAAAAAAAAAAGGTCATAACCTACTGACAATGACAATAGCTACCCCTCACCAACCACATCTCCTTATCTATAAGCTTGCTACACTGCTCCTCTGAAGAATACTGTGACTGCTCTATTAGAGTATTTAGATCTGACTGCTCTATTAGAGTATATCGATCTTCTTAACAGATATTCAAGGGGCCCTTCATAGGGCCTTCTGGGGCCCGGGGAAAAATGCCCCAGTTCCCCCCCCCCCCCCCCCCCCCCTGTGGGCGGCCCTGTCTGCAGCCACAACCCATGAGCATGCTTAGCTATGCATCCTGCTAGGAATTAAATTCACTTGGTCATCTTTATAATTATTGACAATTGCTCATAGCTGAACTCATGACTGTCACTGATCCCTCCATGCAGCTAACCCTGGATCCACTTCTGCTGCATATATACAAAGTACGATTAATGGATGCAGCTAATCAGGGCCGCCCACAGGGGGGGGGGGGGGGCAACTGGGGCATTTTGCCCCGGGCCCCAGCCTGAAAGGGGCCCCAGGAGGCCCCATGAAGGGCCTCCTGAATACCTGTTTAAAAGATCGATATACCCTAATAGAGCAGTCAGATCTAAATACTCTAATAGAGCAGTCACAGTATTCTTCAGAGGAGCAGTGTAGCAAGCTTATAGATAAGGAGATATGGTTGGTGATGGGTAGTTATTGTCATTGCCAGCCAGCAGGTTGTAACCTTTTTTTTTTTTTTTTTTTTTTTTTTTTTGGTCTTCACCTTACAACTTGGGTCAAGGGCCCCACTTTAACTCTTTGCCCTGGGCCCCTTAATTTCTCTGGGCGGCCCTGCAGCTAATTATGTATGCATATCACAATATGTCATGTAGCAATATACGTATTATGAAAGAGCGACATTCAACAATAGGTAAACAGGCAGTGTTATTGTGTGATGCAGCTGTAATTGCGTATGGTTCAAGCAATCAAAGAAACCCCAAGAGAAAAGACTCAAACACAAATCTCTTCTGCATGGCAAAGTTTATAAAAACATGTCAAGAAAATAGCTGTAATAAAAATGACTGGTCATACATCGTGGTGTATTTAGAGTATGCATAGTAAAAGTTTAATGGCTTTATAGTAGTAAGGTGACTCTTTAAGATGGACACAGAACACGGTTGAAGTCCAGACACGAGCTAACAGGTCTGTGCTGGCTTAGTGGCTGATATGCAGCAAAATCCGCAGAAAAATAAACGTTTGGCCAACATTATGTAAGTGACAAATTTTGTAAGAATTCTTTGCTTTGTGATATACGTAATTGTACCAAGTTTTCTGTAGAAGTTGAGCAATGTGTAGCGCTACTATCATAAACAACCATTTAAGACATTATGGCACCTGTTCAATTGGTTTACAGATGACATACATGCTACAATTGCAGTGTGAAATCAGTTAAGCTACGTAAATTTATGTATCTTGCATTCATAATCACTAAAAAATATTAATATTAATAATACATTATATATATACATACATTAGATAGTACATTTTTGGCTAAGTATATACAACAAGTACATGTATTGAGGAGTTTTACATTAGGAGAAAAATCCAGACAAGGCATCCAACAATGATGAAGATGATGATGATGATGCCTCACTATTTCCTGCGAATAAGGAAAGGAAACATTGTAAACATGTATATAAATCCAACTGGCATATACGTACCTTTACTGATAGTCACTTGGTGAGTTAGTTGATCTACAGTGCTTCCATCTCTTACAGTGAACACTAGACACTGATATTTGCCATCATGTTTCACAGAGTGAACAGTGAGGTGGTGAGTGGTGCCTTGTAGTGACCTGAAGCTTGGAGACACAGAAACAGAGTGATCATCATCTCCATTTTGGATGATAGAACTTTTATGAAACCATCCCACCCAGTAGTGATTTGGATCACCATCCACTTCACATGATAAAGTGATGGGTAAACCAGGTCTAGTAACAGTAGCATTAAGTGAAGAACTGACTATCTTTGGTTTGCGATCAGATACCACTGAAATAATATAGACTGTAATAAAACCATTCTATACAATCATCTTGTCCTATTTACCTTGAACTGGTTTACTAATCACTTCATTCTTGTTGTTAGTGTTACATTCCAAGTCGAAAGAAATATTACTCTTCAAGCAGGTAATCTTGAAGTTGTTAACATAGTTTGCACGTTGTAGAGTGGGACCCGCTGCAAATCCTCCTTCAACTGTACAATTCGGACCCATCCCACTAACACGTATATACCTAGGTTTGTTTACTCCTGTAAAAGTACAGCTTCCATTGGCTGTTTCTCCAGTATAAAGGATGCTTGAAAGATTAAGCTCAACTTTAGCATCTCCTATACAGTATCTGTATTCCAGAAATGTTTCAACATATGAGTGAGATCCTCACCTTTATAGATCAGTACTAACAATATGAGACTTGCTGTTGTAGCAATTCTAGTCATCTTGATTGAAGATTATAATTGCAGCAATATCAGTTAGTCACACTATAGCTGGTTTGAAATGTTATAACTACTCAGCACAGAATATGTGTTGCTTTTATAGGCTGGTTGTTGATTTTCCCTCACCCACCATCAATTGAGTGTACTTCCCTTTACCAATAAATGTATCAAATGTGAGAAAAACACCTTAGCAATTATTTACATTTTTATCAAAACAGCTTTACGAGAACTGTAGATTTACAATCTGTACCGGTGGTGCACTTTATTTTAGTCCTGCTCTCGTATGTACGCAGTCATAGCCATGTACATTAAGCTCTAAACTTTTCTAGCTATACTAGGTATGATCATAATATGATATCCTAAGTTGTGTTTTAACATTTATTGTTTATATGAATTGTTCTATACAGAAACTGAAATAATACATCACCATTGGCTGTTATAATTGTGAACCACATCACAAGTATACACAGTGCTATATATAGGACATTACATATTCTTAACTAAGAGCACATACATAATATTGTGATCTGGCATTATTATGGAGACTGAGTATACACTGTTGCTTTAATGCTTAAAGAGCAACATGTGTTATGATGTGCAGGAGTGAAGATTCACAATCTGGTGATAATGGATATTCATAAATGATGGGACTTGTATGGAAATCTTAAGTTCCCCTAGCTATATAGCTGGTTTACTGTAAACCTGGCATGGCCTTTAGCCCACACACATGTACAATAACTGTCCTGCTTGAACTGCTTACATCACTCATGTGGTAGACTATAATCCCTTTAGCCCACACATCCATATGTCTGGTTATTGTTAGTATTCAAAAGATTGTCGGCTTTTTCAAAGTACAGGAAATTATGACAACTGTGTCACATTGTGATGAAATTACCTGGAGTTTCTTCCTATTGTGTATGTTTCCCATGCACCTGTGTGTAGACTATGTAATGATAACCTTGTACAAGCATCCATATATGGTATGATGATTTTGGATATATAAATATTATACATTTCCTTACCTGATGGAACAATCACACAACTTTTAACATTTTCCTATATAGGTAAAATCAATATACCAATCATCATCAGTTAGTTTTCCATTAGGGACCTGCAAGAAAACTATAAAGTCTGCTGTAGGTCAGAGTTTTTGTTCTCCATACAGAAAGAAATTTCGGCTTGACTTGTTATCTCCATACAATTTGTGTTCTAAAAAGTATATAAAGAAGCCACACAACTATGATTTGCGACTTTTGCATATAATTGATACTTGGACAGTGACTTCTCTTACATCAGAAGAGTTGACCATTTCTTACTAGCTATCCCAATGGGATGCACACAGAGGCTAATGAGCATTATTGCAGGAAAATTTCTTTCTTACATTTAGTGACAAACATTATCAGATGAGACTTGTAATGTTATTTCCCTAGCTTGAAATGCTATAAACCACTCACATGATGACCTCTGGCCCACACATACACATGTGTGTCTACTCATTGTAATCAACAAATATATTCACTGCAGTAAGTTATGATAACAGCGCCATACACTTCCCTCTTATAATAGATGAACACTGACTTGCTAGTATACTAAACAAACCTAAACGGTTTTTAAAGTGTTCAAATTGTGTACATTTACACTGCATTATATGTTTATTTTCAGTGTATATTGAGGTTACTTTCAGTCTTTGACAAATTTTGTAACTGTATAGCTACGTAGCTATAGCTTCAATGCATAGTGATTTGTTTTCATGCTAAGGTCTGTTAGTTATTTCACAGGTAAAGACATCATAACATCAAGAGCATATAGGGTTAATAGGTCAGTACAAATAAAAACATATCAGCAACAACAAAAAAATATTAAAATAATAAGCAACAGCATGCTCGTGTTAATTTGATGTCAGTACAGTTAACTAAAGGCAGTGACTGAAAAAACTTTAACTGAATGTTCATGCTTCATGCAAAAGTTGATAGTGACATTTTACCTTATAATCTTTTACTGATAGAAGTGTTTATAATATTTTGATCAGGTGGCCAACAAAACTAAAACAAAAGCTGCATGTGCATGGCATAACTAGTAATTAAATTTACTGACAACTGTTGACTGCAGCGTCTCGAGTTGTCCTATAGTTGTTGGCTATAGGTATTCTCTAAGTACATTTTTCTTGAGTTCAGATAATTGTGTAGCTTGTTTTGGGTCCATTACTGTACCTTTATCATCAATTATCGACATCAACTTACTATCAATTATCAGAAGGACATTAATTCAGTAATTAAGTTGATGTGAATCCTTCTTAATTGACCCAAACAATATATAGCCTTTGCTTACTGTCTCCAAGTACATTTACTGAGCCATTGTTATGTGCATGAAAGGACGTATATATTTGTGAGAATTAAAACCTAACTTAAACAAAAATTCTTTTCAGAGCCCATTAAATTAATGAGGTAGCATATAAATGTATAACATTTGTCAGAAAGCATCATTACTATACATAGGTGTGATTCTGCACAGCAATCATTTATATTAAAGTGTCCAGTTCCTGTTAGGTTGGGTAATCCAAAGGCTGCAGCACATGTTGCTGTCAGAACTTCAGTGCTGGCCACTGTAAAGCATTAATAATAATAATTATACAAAGCACACAAATGTCTTGACTAATATGGGAAATACCGCAGCCAATTACGTATATCATAATGTCATCCTATATAATTCCCTTTAGGGCAATTGTTTGTGAATGATCACAATGGGTAAACATTTTATAGGTGGCAAACCATTAAGCATTCAAAGAAACCCAGGGACACAAATCTTAATTGTAAAACACATCTGACAACTTTTCCAGAAGCTTGTTAAGGACATGACTATATATACAAAAATGATTAGAAATATGTGCATGGTGATGCACAACATAGATGAGGTATAACTGTGCCATATAGGTAGCCATCTTAAAATGACCATCTCCTTACGTTCAGTTCAGTAACATTTCCTCTCATCATTAATCTTTATACTTTGATCTGTTATGTAGTGCTACTACATAAGATTAATGATAACATAATATATTTGTTGTATGTTTGAAAAACGTCCCAACATCTTGAATATTTATAACATATACAGTTTGTAAATTTAAAGTTCCCGCAAAATTGTATTGATAAAAATGCAAACAATGGCTAAGGTGATTTCTTATATTGATAAACTGACTTTTGTATTTTGTGTAAAGGGAAGTACTTACAATTGATGGTGGGCCAGGGGAAGTTAACAACCAGCTTATAAAAGCAGATTTTATCTGTGCTAAGTTATAACATTTCCAGTGTAGCTAACTAACTGAATTTGCTGCAATTTTACATTAATCAAGATGACTGGAATTGTTACAATAGCAAGTCTCATTTTGATAGTACTCATATATAAAGGTGAGAATCTGCACTTAGTTGTAACATTTCCAGATCACAGTGTTTAGGGGATGCTGAAGTTGAGCTTAATATTTCAAGTACCCTTTATGCTGGAGAAACAGTCAACGGAAGTTGTATTTTTACTGGAGTAAACAAACCCAGGATTATACGTATCAGTGGGATGGGTCCAAATTGTACAGTTAATGAAACAACTGTAGCTGGTCCCATTCTAGAACATGCAAACTACATTAACAACTTCAAGATTACCTGTTTAAAGAGTAACATTTCTTTCGACTTGGAATGCAACACTAACAACAAGAATGAAATGACGAGTAAAACAATTCAAGGTAAATAACACAACACATGATGTATATATTGAATGACAATCTGCATACTTACTTTACACCTACAGTGGTATCTGAAGATTCCAAACCAGTAATAATCAGCAATCCAGTTAATGTTAATGTTACTAGACCTGGTCTACCCATCACTTTATCATGTGAAGTGGATGGTGATCCAAATCACTACTGGGTGGGATGGTTTTATAAAAGTTCCATCATCCAAAATGGAGATGATGATCACTCTGTTTCCATATCTCCAAGCTTCAGGTCACTACAAGGCACCACTCACCACCTCACTGTCCACTCTGTGAAACATGATGGCAAATATAAGTGTCTAGTGTTCTCTATAAGAGATGGAAGTGTTGTAGATCAACAAACCCATCAAGTGACTATCAGTAAAGGTACATAGATGCACAGTCGGTATTTATATGTTTATAATATCTCCTTTTCTTACTATATAGGAAATAGCAAAACTAAAACATCATCATCATCATCATCATTGTTGGATGCTTTGTCTGGACTTTTCTCTTAGTGAAAACTCCTCAATACATGTACTTGTATACTTAGTTATATCCTGTACTGGTGTAGATATGTAGTACGTATTAACATGAATTTTATTTACACGCAAGTTTAGTAAATTAGTAAGAAGTACAATAATTCTGAGGAATCCATGTCACCCAACTAGCCTATAAAGTATAGAGAACAGAATTTAAAATCATGATCAAGAAATTACACATAAAACATATAACATGCATGGCAAACACCACATCATGTTGTTACTAACCATTACCTAAGTTGTGAATGGTTAGAAGAAATTCCTGTTATCATTATAAAAGCTAAGGGAAATTTGGTAGATGTGTAATAGTTCAGTAAAGCTAGTGCTATAGCTGTCTAGTACTGAACACTGCTAGGTATATGATTGGGTTGTATGGAGTTTATAATAATCCTTTACAGCAAGTGAAATACTACCTCATTATACATTAGCTTTTGCATACACACAAACCATACAGCAGTACATTTATGTGTAGCACATTACAGTCCATGATTACATTAGTGACAACATTGCATCGAGAATGAGCCAATTTCTTGTAAATCTCAGCACATTTAATTTTGTGTAGGAAGATTTACAGTCTGGTGCATGATAATAGATATTCAGAAACACTGCATTATCATATGGGACTTAAACATGTTAAATTCCCCTTGTTTTGCTGTGAATCCGATCACTCATGTGATGGCCCAGCTTAAAATTTAACCCACACATACTCACTGTCATATCATACAACAATTGTCCCCAAGAAAGTTAGGCAGCAAGGTGATATTACCCATGCTGTACCCTTCAGTACACTGTATGGATAAGTTTTGAACAATTGCACTTCACATAATTTTTTTAATATGGCAGAGAAGTACAGACTCGGAGACGTACTAAGCTAAAGGATATATTTTGTGTAGAGTTTTGGCAGTCCAGACTATAAAATGCTGGCAGAGAGCATTGCTATCTATGAAACAGTGTAAATCATTTTACAAAGACCACCTTTAAAAACACATTGCAGAATACGTTAAGTTTAGCATTTCTTCTATTTTTTTATTGGCTTCAAGTAATTGTAAATGTATTGCTGTAAGTATGAATTGAACTAGCTATAATGTATCTATTATCTTGATTATGCATAGCTTGCTTGAACCACTTACATCACCCATACATATATGGTACATATACTGCATAATTTTCCTTATACAGCCCACACATCCACTTGTCTCTCTATTACTAGCGTTCAAATCATTATCCTCTTCAAAGTACAGGAAATTCTTTCAACAATGTCATGCTATGCTTGTTTTTTCCTTACTGAGTTGTATACTTCCCACCTGTGTGAAGTGTGTGGGCAATACAATAACTTGTGTGAATTGTATACAAAATATTTATTTGTGTATTTAGATGATGTTGGCTATAAGCTGGCAGATTGTGTATACGCTACTGAAGTATTTCTGTGTTTGTTAACAAGGAAATTTCAAGTGCATGGAGATTAGTAGCTACTTTGATATTATTTTAGTATTACAAGTTGGAAAATGTATATTATATAGTTATACAATGGCCACGAGTGTTCTGCCTGATATAAACGCACGAGCCTGAGGGCCGTCAGGCCCGAAGGCAAGTGCGTTTATACAGGCAGAGCACGAGTGCACGTTGTATAACTGTTAATAGTGTTATGTACCACTCACCTAATAGGTGGGGAGAGTCTCACAAGACAACTGTAACACTTATAAAGGCCAGGTTTCTAACATCAATTGTGGGTAACCAAGCCGGGCGTTGCGATGACGTTCCCCCTGCAGTACTGCAGCCACCTGAGATACTGAAAGCTAGTACGCTATGGGTTATATCACTAACCTGCATTCGCTGTTCTACTCTCATCATGTAGTGCTCAGCATGTCAGCGTGATCACTCAATCGCCATATAGACTAAGCACCAGACTAATCACCATAGTGATTCTCTCGAGCGAAAAAAAGCAGCTAAATAGACGGTTTAAGTAAACAAAACCTAACTACTAAACGATACTAGTCTAATTCTTACTATTCACGCTGGGAGGTGTCGTAGTGGTCTTGGCCACCGGCACTTGTGCTATGCTGCACAAAACCACAGCCAGTGCAATATCTGTATATTGCACTGCGGTCGGTGCATTAGTATAATGCACTCGTTGCGGTCTACAAAACCGCAACCAGTGCATTTATAAGTTATAATGCAGTCTGCAGCAGTGCAATATACAAATTATGGCACTGGCGGTGCCTTTGAACTTCCCACGCAGAGTGGTACATATAACATTTCATCTGCAAAATACACACATGCAACATCAAGTATAGTTGAGACAAGGTACACCATTAACATTCATGAATTGTGTCACGGCACAGTGCTATCGTGTGGGAAGTTACATATCTGCAAGCTTTGCACACTCTGGTGATAATTGGTGGTTAATGACAAACATTACCAGATGGGACTATAGTAAACTTATATGTCCCCTTTGATAAACATATTTTAAACCACTCACATGTTGACCTTTAGTTCACACATATCTACCTGTTGTTAAAATAATTGCCACTAAGTACATTCACAGAAGAGTTATGATACCAGTGCCTGGTACATTATCCCCAGTTTCAAATACTTGCTGAGTACAGTACAGCCATGAATTAATAAAATTTTGCATGTACAAGAACAGACTAATGTTCTTTAATGAGGACACTACTCTATAACAACTTCTGTATCCAACATGTGCTTAGATAAATAATGACTTTTACACTATTATGTCATTAATTGGATCCATCATCAAAACCTTGACACCTCCTACCCCAACACAGAAGTCAGTTGACCAGTGTTTCTGCTCAGTTAATTCACAATGTCTTATTGTTAAATGTAATGCAAGGTAGCTAAGACAAAAAAAATCCCTGAAGTAAAATTCATACTACTATAAATATTATTTGGTCTGAGGGGAACCACATCCATTAATTAAGGGGAACCACATCCATTAAGGGGAAGTTAACAGTTAGGCTATAAAAGCAGCTGAGTAGCTCACATTGCTCAAACGGTACAAACCAGTATATATACTTATAATATAGTGTTTTGTCAATATACAATGGAGTTCACTGGAATCATATCAACAGTTTTTGTACTAATGTCTGTTGTCTGTTTTATGGGTAAGAGATCATAAGTTGTAGTTGGCTGTATAATGTACATGTTGTTTTTACAGTTTCTGGAAACCAAGTAGAACTTAACATTTCAAGTACTATATATGCTGGAGAAACAATAAGTGGAAGTTGTACTTTCACTGGTAAAGATCAGCCTAAATATTTATGCATCAAAATGAAGCATGTAAATTGTACAATTGAGGGAAAGTTTATGAGATATGAACAGTTACAACACTCCAACTACACTAACAACTTCAATATCACCTGTTCAAAAAGTGGAATCACTTTTGACTTGACTTGCTTCGCTGTGACTAGTACAACACAGGAGCATGTAAAGGAAAACAAAACAATTCAAGGTAAGCATAATAAAATTTCACATGCATAGGATTTGTCTGCAAATTGTCACAATGCATATGCATTTAGTATGTTGTTTACCATGTAGTGATATCCAAACCAAAGATAGTCAGTCCCTCACTCAATGCTACTGTCACTAGACCTGGTCTACCCATCACTTTATCATGTGAAGTGGATGGTGATCCAAATCACTACTGGGTGGGATGGTTTTATAAAAGTTCCATCATCCAAAATGGAGATGATGATCACTCTGTTTCTGTGTCTCCAAGCGTCAGGTCACTACAAGGCACCACTCACCACCTCACTGTTCACTCTGTGAAACATGATGGAAAATATCAGTGTCTAGTGTTCACAATACAAGATGGAAGTGCTGTAGATGAAGTGACGCATCAAGTGACTATCAGTAAAGGTAACTGACTCCACAATAAATTTCAACATATACTTCTTTGTTACAGAAGAGAATGATCAATTTTCCTCACTACTTGACATCGTGCCAAGATTAATGACATAGAACAATTCCACAACAATGAACTGAATGAAGCATGTATAAAATCATATAATTACTGTGTATAAATACAACTGTATTGTGAATTTTAAAATGTTGCCAGATTTTTAAATAAATTGTGTTAACATGTATATATTAATAGTTTACACATATTAGTTACATGTGGGTATAACATAACTTACAATCATATACTACACGTGTAGGAAACCATCTACACTATACCATATACAGCATATAGCTGGGCATAGATATAACATGCAATTAGCTAGTACATCTCTGTAATGTGCAGTATTTAGCTTTGCTACGCGTATAGTTAGAAATACACATGTGTGTAGGGTGATGCTATACGTATATGAACTTCCATACAGCCTAACTGTAGTGGATGAAATGTATTGATCAGTATAACATGACTAGGTACCTAGTATAGCATGTATTATTGCAAATAAACGTGTAATGTGGATGTCAGTTGTCTAAATTGGAGCATATAGCACATGTGAATATGTACATATGTGCAAGTCATATCCTATAGGAAGAAACTATGGCTTCTGTTGGACTATACAAACTTCCACATTGTATATAGTGTGTCAGTCTCTGAAAAAGATGTCACTATTATCGTAGCACTATTCTGCAAAGCAGTATCCATCAGTACAGCTAATACCAATACAATGTTGGTGGTCATGAACTTTCGCATGCTTTATACACATTCATCATTCACAGCTGACTTGTGGTACAGTATTTCTCTACAACATATAGAAAATTATTCATTTGAACATGGTACTACCTACACAAGTATGCATGTGGGTAGCTGACTGGGAAAGTACCAACAACACTACCACACATCCCATTAGTTTCCACAACATGACTGTGTGGGTGATAACTACAACCACAGACAGATGTGTGTGGTTTAAAGGCTACTTTGTTATGTGATGTGAGTGGCATAAACTATTTAGGGCCTTATCAATATATACAAGGTCAAAATTAAATACTAATGTTATTTAGGGAAATTTCTGTATATACAAGGTCAATAATACTAATGTATATAGGAGGGGATTTAAATAAGTCATCTAGTATGAATGAATATGTACACAGGAAAGGTGGAACTTTTGAATAAAAGTCACAAAACACATTTCTGCATAGTGCCAGAGTCACACAGAAACACACATGTTTACTTTAGTGACTGTAAGGGGAGTAGATACGTGTAGCTGTACTTGTAAAATAATTGTGTGGATTGACCACACCCCTAAATGATCAGAACATGCTTGCATGTTTTAAAAGATCAGAGGATATGCCACGACTATGCCTTTTTAATGATGTAGAGAGTGAGCAATAAGTGCAGTTTTTGCTATAGAAAACTAGACATGGCAAACCATATTCCTTAATAAAATTATATTGTGTAACTCAATTGAGATAATTAATAAAGCAGTCACAACTACACGTAGCTACTAAAAAAATATTGATCTTGGCATTAACATCATTGCAGCCATTTCTTGGCTCAGCTTGGCTGTTTTGGTTTAGATTCTCATTGTGAACTCAATACTCATAGAGGCTTAAATTAAAATTCTAAGTACTATATTTTCTGGAAACTGATTGTCAAGACCCACAGATTGCTCTAGAGGTCGTAGCTGGAGTGACTTCAGACAATGTTATTGGCTTGGGGTGGCTGGCAAAGCTATGCAAACATGAAATTTGTGTTGTATGACATTGTGGTCCATCCTGGGTGTGTAATTTCACCTGGAGCTTGGCATTTATGACACTTAGCCCCCAAGTGTCCACCCCCAACCCTTTTGTGAGGAACTGTAGTCCAGCAACACTTGTGGTTGGAAATTGTAAGGCTTGCTTCTTGTACTCTAGATGCTCTGAAAGGCCATACATTTCTCCATCTTCAGGGAAATTTCACCCACATAGCTACCAAAGTTGGTGAGTTATTACCATTTCAAAAAATAAAATACTGTTTATGTATCTAGGAATGTACATCATGCCCAAAAGGTAAGTTTTCCAATACCAGGCCACATAAAAGTAGTGTATATTTACATACTCAATAGCCATAGGTTTATTAATGTGCATACCTTCCAAGACTGCTCCTATCTACACAATGATTATTTCCAAAACATTTTTTCCCCTCTTTCTCAGTAGCAGTAATGCACGTATCATTTGTATCCCCAGTCAGGCTACATAGAGGAATATAGGGGGGATTGTAGGAGGATTTACAAACAAGTTTGCCCCCAGTACTGGGTTTTTTTTACTCGGGGCTTTAAATCACACAGTCACAAGTAGAGACTTGTGTGCAGGCTAAGCCCACACCAGCTCTGACATGAATCGCCCTTCAAATACGGCAGGAATCAGTAGGGGATTAGACAAAACCCCTTAAATCACTTAATCAAAATTTTCCGTGATACTCTTAGGACTTGCCCATTCATGTTAACAAACGTAGTCACATTAGTTGCTGCTGTCCCATAACTGAATTTTTACAAGTTGGTCTATATAATAAATTCAGTGGTCGGTCTTGTATTGGCTTGGGTGATTAATCACTCATGGGCTATTAGCCTGCAATTGGCATGATACATATCAATTGTATCATATGCCCTCATAGTTTGTACAGTCATGCCCCGGGCCTAACAGCCCTCGAGCTTGGGTGTACATAACAGGCAAATCACTTGGACCCACGATACAACTATTACATGTGTCCCAGTAGTGGTTCTTGCAAATTCTCACTTAAGTCCCACACAGCCCATACTGAGGGTAGGGGCTTAACATTGATAGGCGCATAATTAACACTATTGTATGGTATCAGGCATAAAATATGTAACAAAAGCTCAAAGCTAAGGTTCAAAAGTTAAAGTCTTTCCAAAATAAAGTGATGGAGCTCCATTTCCTCCCCCTTTGTTACTGACTACACCAGTTACTACTTGCACAATATTAAAAAAAAAAAGTCTAGTCATATTAGCATAGATACTACGGCTATAGTATCTATATTAGCCTTTTTAAGAGATCACGTTTTTTACTTAATTTTTAGGTTTCCCAAAATATTGACCCACCGCATAAGATTAATTTGTCATGGCCTTACTAAGACTTAACTCATAACATACCGGGTATATCGAAAGTAGTGAACAGACTTCTAGGTCGAGCCTTTGAAAAAAACACTTGGTTTGCTTAATAATAATCGATTGTGGGTTTCAAATAACTGAAGGAAATTATCGATCGATTGTGGTATTGATTAATGTTGTACTCGCGATGCCAGGGGATCCACAGCCAGTGATCTATTGTAAGTACTACACTTGTGTGTCTTTAGTTGTGTCTGTAGTAGCTATTTGTCGAGTTCTAGTGGCACCATTCCGTATAATTTATTAAATTTAATCAATCACCACTTAGTTCGTATGCACGTGTGTTTTCGTCTATATTCTTGTAGTTTTTGTGTGTAGTTGTATGTATTTTGTGTATGTGTGTGCTCCAGTGCAACATAACGGTCAATATATTTAAATGGAATCATCATAGATGTAAATTGACGCTCATGCAGCTCGATGGGCACAACCATAGATAGTAGAGAGAGTCCCCTATAGACCTTGTGCATTCTAAGGCGTGGTCAGGCAAAAACCGGAAAAAGTTACTACGGTTTCAAGTTTCATGATAGTTTACGAGAAAAGTGAGGGCAAAGGTATGGAGCATTCTATTACAAAAAAACCTTCCCTAAGCAGAATAATTTGCCATGCCACAAGTTTATTATGTACTTTTACCTAGTAAATTTATACCAACGCTACTCTATCAATACAAGTCCTCCATATTAGCACTAAAAAGCTTCCCAGGAATAGAATACATACGTATTTTGCCCTCAAAAAATGACGGAAGCATTATTTTGATGATGTAATAAAGTGCCACGCCTTAATGTGCACATGGTCTATATAATTGGCACAACTAGACCATTTACGAAATAAACAGCAGTGTATGTACTACTATGTAATCTTAATTGCAGTGTGATTCAGTAGGATTTTATTATATAGTTTACCAGTTGATATGTATAAAAAGCATTGTGGTGTCTGCAACAAGTCAACTTGAATAGAATAGAGTGACAAAAAGCCAGCACAAAGAACTGGCCACTTGTGCCTCTGTGTACAGTTCACTCGGTGCATACCCTTTACATAGTCAGATCATGGCAATGCATGAGCCACTTGTTGTACAGTGTAGAGTTTCTGATGCTATTTATCAATCATCACTGTTAATAGGTAATGGTAACAAGAAGTTGTTTGATGTGGTGATCAAACAGGAACTACAGGAGAGACTTGTTGGCTTACACAAGGCATCCACTGCTACTCCTACCAAGTTAGTACTGAAATATTTATATATTGCGAATATGTACATGTGGAACTTCTCCCAGAAGGTTCTTTGTATAAAAGGAGGCCTTTGTGTAAATAGCAATTTTAGTCCCAACATTACTGAGATCACTTCTGTATTGCGGCTAAACCTTTTGTCCCAACAGTGTCCATTGTAAAGAGTTACACTTTTAACCACTGTGGTATTGACATACAAGTACATGTGTATTTCTGTGGTATATTGCTTGTACTGCTGTTTTGATCACAGATCAGATGATGGTGTTGCTACTACCTCGTTCAGTCCAATATGTCGAGGTTTCAACTTCATCTCTCATGACAGTATCCCAGAAGAGGAGCAGGAATGGATGACCTTTTACACTGATCCATGTCTGCATCTCTACTGGACTGACTGTTGTGTGAGTTGCATAGGATACCGCATGTGGTAGACATAGCAGTGTACATGACACAGTAGTGTATATATACCACAGTACTGTTGATGATACCAACATATACTATATAGAGGGAAACTTTGGTGGGGGTAAACTTTGGTGAATAGCAAGCTAAATTGCATTTGGCGAAATAAACTTTGGCGAATTCAAGCCCATGCAATCCATAGCTATTCTCAAGTGTTACAAGTAATTGGCAGGTTAAACTTTGGCGAATTTGTAGTGAATCATTAAATTCACCAAAGTTTTTCCCTCCCAAAGTTTCCCTCGATACGGTAATACTCTTGGCATATGTTATGAAAACATTACAGGGCTTCTGGTCAACTGCTGTTTTTTATGCTAACCTTAAAGGAGTAGTTTGAGTGTTCTTTCTTTGCTATGTAATGTGCACATTGCATCTTTTTTAAAAACACCAGTCTGTTGGAGAAAGCATACATGTATGTGTTATTATGTTTTTGTCTGCACTGAACTGAATTGAAACTAAGTATATATGAATTACATGGAATTATGAAAGCTAACAATTCTAATGTAAGAGTGTATTGTTACAATTACTCCAGGATCAAGAAGAGTACAGGACACGGGTGAAGCCAGACATCACCTCTTGGATAGAGTCAGTGGAGAAGGTGTACAGCTCTGTCAACTGGTTGATAGTCTACTGTATTACCAAGGAGACGAGGAGCAAGAAGAAACAACTTGGGGAGAAGATCAAAAATGATTTTTGCACTAAGCCCGAACAGTAAGATTGATATACAGTACTGTAACACTGTAGTTTCCTGAAGGTTACTGTTTTATCTTAAGATATGCCTAGTTTCTGTTATGAGCACAAAATATAGGATTCTTTTTGGTAGGTATCTTGGGATGTGGAATACTGTGTTTGATTGTGTAAGCTTACCTATTTTGCCTAACATAACTGAGCTATTTATGCTGGCCTCAAGCTTTTTGCAGTGCCAACCTTCTCTATGGAAGTTTCTCCCACCATAATTTAGTGAGCTTTAACAGTAGGTACACTGTTAATGAAATAATCTACCTTTCTTTTGAGAGGTGCTATTCCATTCTCCAGACTTTTTAATAGGCTAATAAGTCAATGTATTAAAAAATAAAACTCTCTAAGCATGTGACTTCAGCAGAATATCTCTTTTTGAACAACACCCCTAATTGTGGACAACATGAATTAATCCCTGGATTAAGGATGCATTTTCTATTAATTGCCCAATTATTAGAATAGTTTCAGTTCATGTTTCATTCTATACAATACACATCCTATACTTATCTTTCTGTCTTCAGGTACAGTATGTTGAAGCTGTTTTCATCTGAACCGTCACGTGTACAGGAGTCATGGCACACATTGGTGATGAAGATCAACAATTTGTCATTTGCCACCTTCCAGAGGAACATGCAGCCCCACATTGATGAAGTGACCAAAATGGATGGAAATTGTAGCAGTAATGAAACCTACCAGTTCTTTCTTACAAAAGTAATGCATACCACCATAATACTGCATAGTGTGAGATATCTCATGTGTATCAGAAGTATGCATGTGTGAGGGGGAGGGGGGGGGCTAGTTTGGCTTCTATGTACTACATACATACATACATACATACATACATACATACATACATACATACATACATACATACATACATACATACATACATACATACATACATACATACATACATACATACATACATACATACATACATACATACATACATACATACATACATACATACATACATATACCATAGCTTTGTGTGAGAAAATCTCTACAAATTCCAGCCAAAGTAGTACAGGTTTTTCCCTTTATATGTATGTCTTTTTGTTTCACTATTTTTAGCAGATTGATCCAGTCCTTAATTTCAAATACACTAGCACCTAGAGTTAATAATGTAACTCTTTCAGCAGAGGCACACTATGACTGCAACAATTATTTATCTGTGAAAATGCAGTTCATTTATTTGTATAAATATTTATATTCTATTTGCCCTCCAGCTTGACATTGCCATTGGCTATGAGATGTGTTCACAATATGACATAGCACTTTTGTTGTATGATGAACTACACTTGTTGTTGGAGCAGACGATGATGAAACATGCCTCAGAGACTCGTTCCCAACATCCACACTGGCTGAAGAAAATGTTGTCTAGCTGGTATCAGAATTGGGACTGTCCTGATTTGATGCACACAGAAAAGGCTTGGAAGGTCAGCGAGTGATTTGTGTTAAAACTATGTGATGGATAGTTTGAGCATTTGTTCCGGGTATCAAGTAGCATTCACTTTACTCATAAATCTTGTTTAGTTTATCTTTGTGAAATTTGAATAATGAAGACAGTAAATAGCATGTGATTCATGGATGGCCACTTTTTTATTACCAATATATGTTTGTTATGTATGTTAGTTGCGTGTTGTCTTGTTGTCTCTTATAGTATCTGGTGTTGATCCACTCCTGCTCAGCCCCTCTGATCACCATTAGAACATTTCTCTTCATGAGGGTGGCAAGCTTGTTGAACGTGTTGGGTCGTGGCTGGTTACTTACTGATCGTGCTCTAGAAGTACTCCACTCCACTGCCAGGGAAACCAGAGCACTAAAAGTACAAAGACTATTCCTTCAACTGATACATTAATATCTTTCTATATAGTTTAATTATCCTGACGGCACATTTGAGGCATGGGCGTATATGACATGCATGGAGACAGTGTCAGCCATTTTAAACCAAGTTAGCCAGGTAACATTTAAAGACATGACATCTTCATTGTTGCTGATCCGTGCCAGCCTCTGGGAATATGGAGTAAAGAAGGTAATCTGGTACTTACACTTTACCATGTTCAGTTGTCTTGTATAAAGAGTTATTATCCAAGCTTCTGGTTTAGTCACTGAAGAATTCTATGTGATTAGTTTAGTATGGTCATCATTGTTTTGTTATCTGTTCCTGTTACATCCTCATCACATTTTAGGCAGCTAGCACTAAATATAAATTATTTGACTATACATATCACATGAAAGCACTGTTCTGTGATAGAGGGAGGTACTAGAATGATGTAGTGAAACACATTATAGTATGTACACATTGAGCTGAATCCTCAAAAACATTTAATAACTTATGGATGCAATTACACATGAGCTTGAAATTTGGCACACTTGTAGTACTGCTAGACCCGCTAAAAATATTTCAAAAACTTTTTGTTCAAAAGTCTGATGTAACATTTACGGTCAATCAGAATTTTCACAATACATTTCCTATGGGGAAGCCACAAAAGTACAGTGTCCATTGTAGTGTTTTCCTGAATTGCAATGAAGCCAAACTGTATGTCTCTGTTGCTGTCACCATTAACTATCTGGTTGGCTGAAATATTTACTCTCTTGAGAAAAAATCCACTTTTAATTTTTAGCTGTTTTTTCAGGATCCAGCGCAACTTGTACATACTATAGCTGTGTGCATAAACAATCAGAAATGTAACTAAAAGGTTGTAGCCCCTCCACTCTCGTTTTACACCTTGCGCTGTTCAAGATGGAGATACTTTAATAGAGCTGTCATATACTCTAATAAAACAGTCAAGTATGGCCAAATGTAATATCAACAGTGTTGGCACAGTCAGTTACTTTTTAAATGTAACTTGTTACATATTAAATATTATTTACAACTGAACTATTTAGTTACAATTACATATTTATTCTTATAACCCCTATACCGCATCACAATGTCTTAAAGTGGTGTTGGCAATAGCCTGCTAGCATACGGTTGTGCTAAACACAAATTCAGGGCCAGTAATATGGCCTTGCTTGTACTGTATGTCTTTCTCTCTCATTGCCTCAATCAATAATTGCTTTCAATCAATCTCATTTCAGTAATTATGGCAGGTAACTACTATATTTGTACAACTAGCAGTATGGTCATGACAGTTGACTGTTGTATTAGAGTATTTTAGGTTAAGTCCATGTTTGTGTTGTGTCTGCATCTTCTCAAACTTTAAGTAACAAGTTTACTCTGGATAAAACACTTCAAATAATATTTCTACATAACCCATTGTCCATATAGAGAACAATTCTACAGAATGTGCTACTGAGATTATGTTTTAATACTATAGTTATATAAGCTTGGAGAGATATGCCAATTAGTGCCCACCAGCAATGCTCCTGATGAAAACCAGATCAACAGGATCACATCAGGAATAACACAACAACCATCCTGTGGTATGTTGCTAGTGTAGCCATTAGTGATTTACTCCATAACATTTATTCAAGCACTTACCTTAATTGTATTTGTTATTTTTGAACTTCTTTGTACTGATTCTATTGAAATATTTATTTATATGTATTCCAACCTGCCAATCCATACTCTTGAGATTTTCACCCTTGAAACAGCTAATCATGTCAAAAATGGCCTCATAACAACAAATTAATACAATACACATACACTAAACAATGTACACATTGCAGAACACGCAAATAAACTCTCCTCCCAATTTGGTCCCCCATCTGTGACAAACAGGGGAATGAAACAAAGTAAGTCTAAGACTAGTACCTTTTATAACTGGTGGTTGTCTGTTGTAAAGACTAAAACCCACGATCATTTTGTGAATGTACTACTATATAAGTAATGAGAGAAAGTTATGAAATTGGTTGTAATACAGATATTTTTTGGAGGCTTCAAGAAGCTTATTGGGCAAGCTAGCATAAAACAAGCTCCTAAGAATCGTGAATACGCAATATAACATCTAGGTCCCCACTAGTTTTCTGTGACCCCTTTGATGTGCTTGCACTGTATTGCATCATTGAACTTCATATCTGCTATGTAACACTGAGAAGAAAATGTCCAATATATACCATGCAACCTCATCTTGTGAGAGTGTGAGTGATTAAATAACTCACTAATTAAAGGGCGTGACACCCATTTCACTCGTGAGTATACATCCCATTTTTTTCTGGGATAAATACTCACGAGCGAAATGAGTGCCATGCCCTTTAATTAGTGAGTTTTTAAATTTATTTATTTATTTATTAAGGCTTTACAGCACAAGTGCTGAAGGTCTGTAGGACACCTGGTCCTACTGCCTTAATCACTTGTGCTCTCACGAGATGACTGGTACTGTAGCTGCAAGTGTGACATGTTTCATCTGTCTTGAATTTCAAATCCTTTCTTTGTATTTAATTCTTTTGTTACATAATCGTGACTGGTAAATCCATGCATGCCGCATCAAAGGACATAATCGTGTCACACATAAAGCAAATTTTGCATGTGAATGCATGCCCCAACTATTAATGAATGAAAGCTAAATGGTCATTTTGTGTTACCTAAAAGCAAAGAGCAGCACAGTAAATGCCCCTACAATCCAGTCACTATGGAAATTACGGATGGTTTCCATTGTAAACATGATAGTCAGCACAAACACCCACATGGTGATGGAGAAAAAATGAGTGGACAATTAAAGGTATCACTATCTCCATGATGCATCCACTGTAGCTACTGCAGTAGTGCAAAAGGTATGTATGTCTTTGGCCTAGCAAACAGCTAGCAGTGAAGAAACCAAACCCATAGTATTCACCATAGTCAAGTTATGCTTGGCTGAAGACATTAGTCAGACAGTTAGTCAGTCAGTAGAAAATTTACATTTGGTAGGATCAAGAGTTCATAATAGAAGAATATGAACTCTTGGTAGGATGAAACAAAGAAGATCATGTATAGCTACTAGTGGATATTTAATCCATGCTCAGTCAATAATATAGAAGTAGGGCTAGTATACACGTACATAATCTTTCTTCTTTTAATGCTTTTATTTCTATCAAATAAATTTTCCTTTTATTTTTTGTAATAACATAATTCACTTTTAGTGAACCAGTGTATATCTTAGTTACACCAGACACTACAGTACTGATTGTAAATATCTTTCATACAGCAGGTGGGGATTCTGAAGATCAAGGTCGGTTACTAGTGGCAACACTGATGTCCAAACAGCAGTTCACTTCAAAATACTTGGTAATTTGATTACATGTATGTGTTGAAAATTGCCATGTAGAACCAGTGTTAGTGTCCAATATATCAGTGCGTCATAGAAAGACTTTTTTACCAATTAAACACATATACTAGTATACATGTTCTTTGTTGTTATAGGAATTAGGAGAGATGGTGATTGGTGCATTTAAGCATGCTGGCAGGAAGAGGACTGCTTGTAGTGTTGGACTAGATATAGCTAAGTTCCACGTGTAAGTAAGCGGCTACATATAGACATATTGTAGCTGCTATTTACATGCATATGTGTATAAGAGCATATTCTCCCTCCCTCACAACCTTAAAGGGGTTTTCTACCCACGTAGAAAAATGTTGAGACATTCTGATATACATATATTATTCAATCTGTATTGTGAGTGGTACATAAAGGTTCAGTGTTACAGATCAAGATATCCACTGAGCGTATACAGATTCAGGCTATATAATGACCAAACAGTAACACAGGCAAGCTTTATTTATTGGTACTCTTTGTATATAAAATCTGTTGTGGCTCCAACTGAACAACTTGTGGCATTTTTCATGTGACTGATCATTGAGCAGTATTGTATATGGATGATATAAACTAGTTATCTTCTTTGTACTCTCATGTGCATGTGTGCTATCTAAGCACCAAATGATCAAGATAATAGAGCAGCCATATAACCTAATTTGTAGCTGCTCCTACAATTTTCTTCCTTTTCTCTTCTTCAAAATATACATACATGTTAGCAGTGATCTGTTTCTAAGTAGATACACTTCAGCCAACCTGGCGCCAAACAAGATGTCATGTTATTTTATTTAAAAAAAGACTCACAGTGGTGCCATAATTTGTTGGCCTAACATCGACAACACATCATAATTCTCTTTCCCATTCAATAGTTTCCTACCTTGCAGCTATTATCAGTTGACCATGGCCTAGAAGACCAGCTTGATGTACACAGTGTTATACAGTAGTTTGTGCCTTACAAGGTTATTCACAATATATTCAGACACCAGCCAGTTTTCTCATCATTTTAGGTAGGTTTTTGATAAGGTGCAAGTACCCTACGACAGGTAATTTTGATAGAAAGAAAAGTTGACAAATCTACATTTTATGAATTAACTGTTGACAAAAATCACAAAATCATTGTTCAGATGCTTATTGGAATTTGAAAATATGAGAATTGATGAATTTAACTAATTTGTCAAATTCATTCAGTTTTTTTTTCATGATAATATTATGCATGTTTTGGTGGTTGAGGGGTCAAATGTAGCTAAATAAGGGCAAGCAATAGAGTGTCATCAAATGTGGTAGGCTATCCAAGTCCACTAATTCTACCAGTGCAGACAGAAAATTAGTATGTGCAGGTTTACTGGTAGAGAAGGATCTATAAAGCTATGCTGTGTGAAAAAGGGCATGATCTCTCATAAATCCCAGGGTTAAATGTCCATTCAGTGCTGATGGGCTAATCTGCATTTTTACAATGACTGCATTGTTAGCTTCACTGCAGCCATTCTTTGCTGGCATTTCTGAGTGTAGTGAAATGATATCATAAAATATGTGGTTGTGTTCTTATCACTTACAATATATAGGGAGTTGGGACTGATAGAAGAGGCTGAACGTCTTCTCAGTGACATGTGTTCACTGTACTCCCCTGAGAACTGGACAATATTTTCAGCCAATGCCATATCTTTATTGGCCAAGTGTCAAAAAACTCTACACTTGGATTCCAAGTATCCTTAACAGGCACTACTGTATTACTCTTACATGATTTTGGTCAAGTCAGGTCACACTTCTTAACCTATTTAGATATTTACTGTCTTGCCTGTCACTTGCTGTGTTACCCCAAGGAGTGGGAACATCACATGATCCTCATCAATGTTTGGATGAAATAGTGGAGCTGTCAAAATCAATCAGTCAAGGTGAATATAAACACCTTCGATAGGATACATGTGTGTCTAATTTTGTAAGGTGGATGCATGGCTTATCTAGAAAGCATTTTTACCTTGACACAAGTGTATAAGCAAGTACGTAGCTTGCATAAACTTGTCAATAAGTAACTCCAAGTTCTGTATTGTATAATCAAAGATCGTTTTGAACCATCCATCAATGGTTTACTTTATTTTTCTAAGTTTATTCAAATCAATTTCTGTAATAGAAAATGGAGTGCTAGACTGGAACCCACTATTTTCAATTATTAAAGTAATTCCTGATAATTCTGAATACATGATTGAAAACACTGTTACTATGACAATCAACCTGCAATACAATGGACAAAAGGTATGTATGTTTCCCTCTTGTTGGATGATTATGTGTATTATTCCTAGGACTTGATAGTGGACAGCTTGTCTCTCCTATTAAGGACGTCAATCAAGTCACTACTTCAGTCACCTGAAATTGGTCCTGGTCAGTCAATTTGTGGTGAAATAGATCGTCCCAAGACACCGGATGATAACGAACAATCGCACTTTACAATCGGAGCAGAGAAACTTGATGATTTAGACATCAATGGAGATTATAGTAACTGTTCAGACTATAGGCCACTGTGTGATGTACAGGCTCATGTGAGGAGGACACTGAGTGAGACATTCTCATCTTATTCACTGGATCGGGCCTCACTTGGAAGAGATGCTGCTTTTGATGAGGAAAGTGATGAGCCAGATTTTGTGATCTCCTCTAACAAAATTGTCCTACATCCTGGTGAAAATGTCCTCCAACTCTCTGGAGAGGTACTGTACACACACCCTATCATACATACTGTTAAACCTGTGTTAAAGCTCTATTTCATGCTATATTTTTTTGTGTTTTCCTTAGCCGGTAACATCTGGCCAATACTATGGTAGGAAACTCACTTTGAAAGTTGGACAGCTTTCTTTCATCACTATGGTAACCAGTGCCCATTGGAATAAAGGTGTCCCGGTACTGCTAAAACCAGTGGACATCTCATTTGATCTAGAACCTACTTTAGGAGGTGGTTGTATTTTAACATGTTCATTTGTTATATAATTTTGTTGTAGACTTCTATGCTGGAGTAAAGCAAAAGTGTAAGATAACAATTTCGACTGGTCGAGAAGACATCATTCCACAAGATGGTGTACTGAGACTTTCCTCCAATACAGGAATCAAGTTTGTTCCAAAGCCAGATTCCAAAGAACACTTGTCAGAATTAAATCTGACACTTCCTACAGTAGATAAGTGTTCTGATTGGTCAGAATATGTGACAGTGTACTCTCCATCTGTGTACAAGGAGCCCAAGTTACTATTAGTGGGTGGAGATGATGATTTTGTGTTTCCTGTTGCTTCAAAACCAACTGCTTGGAATCACGAGGTGTGCAACATGTGGTTGATCTTGTGTGTGCACTCGCTCCATACTCATGTAATGTTAGTATCTGAACATCCCCACAATGACACAGAAACAATTATTATTATTATTATTAGAGCAAAACACTTCAAACTAAACTATGAGTAGTGACACTCATGTACCATCAAATAGTCATGACCTCAAAGAAAAGTCAAATCTCAATATTTCAGTAGTAATACCAAGTGCAGTGGAACCCCAGCTATCCAGACCCCACTTATCTGGATTGTTGGTTAACCGACCAACGGAAATGATTGCTCTATTGGAGTAGTGACTGTTCTATTAAGGTAGTCAAAATACAAAAATATCTACCAATGTTCTTTATGCTATTTTAAACTCATTTATGCACAGTTTCAGAGATATACATTTTTCAGACTTATGGACCACCCATGGTCCCAAGGAGTTCAGATAACTGAGGTTCCACTGTATTTTAATGCCCTAACTGCTATGTTAAGAACAACACAATGTGTGTCATCACTATCTAGCTAAGAATTGCTACTTCTTGTGGATGTGAACAGTGCTAATCACTCTTTTGTACATAATAGTCCAACTTTTTAATGGTGATATATAGCAAGTGCAAAATCCTTACAAATGTATGTACCATGAAGCAGAAAGTAAAACTAGCAGAAAAAATGAAGCTGTAGCTGATTCTGAAAGACAATGTATAGTCATAGTTTATTGTAAAAGTGCAAAATTAATTTTTTCCTTAACAGTATACGTACAATGTAAGCATGTATACTGACATAATTTATTCACATTACAATGACCTCTTATTGATGTCTAGGTGGTGATCCATTGTCAATGGCTGATGCCCATCCATGTGGCAACTTTATCTGTGACTTCTCCAGAACCACTGAGTGTGAACCATCAGATTTATTGTACACCTGACAGGTAGGCTGTACGCTAATATTGGTTGTGCTGTTATTGTGATGCCCTATTACATACACAGTACATTCAGGACAGCTTCACTATTAATTGTGTTGTTATAGGTCGTTTCTTCAGTTCTCAGTTACTAGTCACTGGCCACAAGGTGTGAAGCTTTGTGAAGAGCAGCTCTCTATTCCAAATGGTGCCTCTTCAGAAGCAATACAAGTCCCAGTACCTGAAGTAAGTGTACTGTAAAATGTAGTGTATGCACTTTAAATTTCTTTCTAGATTATGTCAAACGAAGAAAATTTTTCATATTTATGGGAGATACAAAGATCAGGTATGTGCGGTGTTTCTCCTTGCACACATGTACTTACTCTGTTGTACATTAATAAGACCATAGTGCTAATTTGTTCCCTTGTAGATTTAACTGTTAATGAGCCACTAAACAGTAAATGTTCCTTTGATCTCAGTAGTCAGCTGATCATGGATAATGACATGGTACAGTGGTGTTGTGTTAATACAGTGAGTAACAGGTCTTGTTTTGTTATAGGGACACTTGTCTGTCAATCACAGCTATCCTTTCACACTTCCTGCAGTGTCGGTATGTAAAATAACGTGTTCCCATGATTGTGTACTTCTATATGTTCTTGTGTTTCATGGATGTTAGTTTTAAGTGCAAAGTGCTACACACATTTGTTTCATATGGTGTGGTTACAAGATGGTATGTACCTATGCCACTTGGGGTACAACAACATAGCAGATTATAACAGTTGGCCACTGTACATTCTCCAGCCATTTAATTTATAGATTACCTACTGGACTTGGAAGAGGATGCCAACCATTTTTCACAGGCAAAGATTGATATACTCTAATAGAACATTCAGCTACTCTAATAGAGCAGTCACAGAGCTTGTTAAAAGAATGCACCTAAAAAAAACTTATGCCATCAACTAAGGGATCCAACTTTTCTGTTTAGGCACCACTGTGTAACTTATCACTGCATGTGGCATATTATACTTCAGTATTAAAGTGCATGTGTGGTGCACAATTCAGCTTTGTATTTAGGCTGCTGAAATAGTTTTGTATATCAAATAGCTATCAGTTGCAATCTCAAATCCCTAGAGGCATGCCCTCAACTTGGCATGCTGCACGTGATCTTCATGCAATGTCAGATCAACTTTGACCCTGATCTGACATTAATGAATGACTGGAATTACCACTTTACCTGTATATCACACAGGCCTTGTACTGTATAGAATGTACAGTGGAGTCAGTTTCTGGTCGAGGTGTGACAGAGAACAACTTGTGCCAGTTAAAGGTTGTTGTCAGATGTTGTTCACCATTGGGAACTGATTGTCCCAACAAGTTCCACTATTCCATCCTACATGACTCATACTGGCGTGTGCTAGAGGGTGTGAGTGGAACAGCTTTAGTGGAGAACGCCAGAACTGTCTACATTAACGTTGATGTTGTGCCTCAAATGTATGGAGAATTGCCTCTTCCCATAGTCGATATCACAGAACATTCTAGACGACGTCCTTCATTTAAGGGAAGCAGACAAGAGGATGTGTTTGTACCTGTGGACAAGTCACTGGTGTATAACTCATCTCGTGGAATGAGAGTGTGTGTTTATAGTGAATCATGACAACTTCCCTGATAGGACCACTATATATATACTATGCACTGTATATTATTATATTACATGTGATAATCATGATATTATGTACGTATGTACCTGTTTGGTACACAAAATTATTGGACTGAAATTGTAGATTAATCGTGAGTATACTATTAAGACACAATTACTGTATACTCTGAATGTAACAGTAATGGACAAATTTCATAATAATGAAAAAATTGACCATTGCCCCTAGCAACCTAAATTTTACATTATTTGCAGCTGTTGATGTCTTAAGTCACCTCTCCAAGTTTTAAAAATATAGCATATATAAGTCATGAGATATGACATTTTGAAGTTGTAATTTTCCCATACATTGTCAATGAGAGGGGCAACAGTTGCCCCTTCTTGCATGGTAATCACACAAATCATGGAATTTAAAGGATGTCATATCTTTCTACAACTGGCAGGAGCAACTACTCTAAGTGTCTTATCCTTGGCTATATAGTATAAAACTCCCTCCTTGAGAGTAAAACTATCTTGAGACAACACGATCTCCTTTGCTTCCTTATCCTCACTTGGCAATTCCCTCTTCTCCAGATAAATAATAATCTGTTTTACCTTTGGGTCTGCTCTCTGTAATTCATGTATGGTGGTAGTTTCACAATCCTGTACTTGGGGAAGAGCTGCCACAATACCAAAAGAAACATCATCACACTCCTTAGACTTACCAGGAAGGGGATACCTTGATAAAGCATCCGCACTAACATTGGGCTTCCCTGCCCGGTGGGTTATCTCTAAATCTAGCTCTTGAATTGCCATGCCCCACCTAGCCAACTTCCCTGAAGGATGTGGTGTGTTTAAAAGAGCCTTCAAAGCTTCATGATCAGTAAAGACCCGGCAACGATACCCATATATGTAATGGCGGAAATGCTTCAATGCCCACACAACTCCAAGTGCTTCCAGCTCTGAAACACCATAATTTTTCTCATGAGGTTGCAGTGTACGACTGGCGTAAGCTATTGGTCTCACTCTAGAGTCATCTTGTTGCTGGGCCAAGACAGCTCCTAAACCTTTAATTGAGGCATCAGTTTCCAATAGAATCTCTCGATCAAAGTTTGGAAAAACTAGTACTGTGGTTCCTGTCAGAAGCTCTTTAATCTTTTCAAAAGTACTCTGGCACTGTGCAGTCCAACAAAAATCAACACCTTTACGAGTAAGAGTAAACAAAGGTCCAGCCACTCTGGAGAAATTAGGAATAAATCTCCTATAATATGAAGCTAAACCCAAAAATGATCTCAACGATTTCAAATCAGTAGGGGTGGGAAACTGTTGCGCCGCTTCCACCTTCGCTGGGTCAGCAGCAACCCCATCCTCAGAGATGATGTGTCCCAAGTACTCTACTGTCTGTCTCACTAATTTACACTTCTGTGGCTTCAGTGTTAACTTGGCTGATCTAAGTCGGGAAAAGACTTCCTGTAAATTCATCAGATGCTCTGTGAATGTCCTGCCCATCACAAGAATGTCATCAAGGTAAACCATGCAGCATTCACGAGTCAGCCTTTTCAGTACCACTTCCATTAGCCTCTGAAACGTAGCTGGTGCATTGCACAAACCAAATGGCATGGAGTTAAATTCATATAATCCGGAAGAAGTAATAAATGCTGACTTCTCTCTAGACTCTGAATCCATATATACCTGCCAATGTCCAGATGCCAGATCAAGCGTAGAGAAGTAATGGTTCTGTGCTAGCAAATCCAAAGTGTCATCAATCCTTGGTAGAGGAAACACATCAAGTTTGGTCACAGCGTTTAGCTTCCTGTAATCCACACAAAACCGCATTGAGCCATCCTTCTTACGCACAAGAACAACTGGACTAGCCCATGAACTCTTGGAAGGTTCCACAATTCCTTGTTCCAACATACCTTGTACTAACTCTACAACTTTGTTACGGAGCGAGAAGGGCATCCGCCTTGGTGGTTGACGAATTGTGCATGATCACCCGTATCAATGGTATGTGTCACTAAATCAGTTGACCCAAGTTCAGATGGATCTAATGCAAATACATCAGCATTCTCCATCAGCAATTGCTGTAATTGACTCAGTTCATCCTCACTCAACTTGGCTTCGCTTAGTTGTAAATGATCCAACAATCTAGTGGACCTGTCAATTGGGGAATCTCCAGCACTTACACAACTAACGGTATTCTGACCACTTGACTGAATATCACACTCACTCTGCTCACTGTGTTCAGAAATGTCCAGGTCTGGGTGGCTCCCTACCAACTCCGCTGATGACAGTATTGCTTCAAGAGGTTCCACTTTTCCAATCACTGCTCCCTTCTCAATGTAAAGTGGCTGCGAACTGGTATTTGTTACAATTAATGTAATATTAGATCCTTCATTGGACCTTACAACTGCTTCCTCAAATGACAGTTCTTCATTTCCTTCCCCTGGCTTGAACATTGAGAGTGAAAGATTCTGAATTCCAGTCACATGTGCCCTCACTAATTTCTGGTGCCTGGCTGGGACTCTGGTAGCCTGTAGCAAACAAACAACATGTGTTAAATTGTCACTTACTTCAACAGATTCTTTTACTAGGTCTTCTGTTGGTTGTACAGCTTCTTCCATCATCTCGTTAGGCTTAACCTCAACTCCATCTAGTGTACTTGTCTTCACAGTACCTTGTAAAAGGTCAATCACAGTTCCATCACCCCTCTGGTGAATCAAAGTAATTCCAAGTGAAACTAGCAAGTCAGTTCCTAATAGTAGGTCTACAGATGCATCTTTCTGTACTTGCACCACTGCGGTCACAACAGCATTGGATAAGGATAATTTCACTTCCATTTGACCGATAATGTTCAAAGGCTCTCCTCCATAATTCTTTAGCAAAATAGAGGTTGGTTCTAACCTCGACAGAGCATAACGCTTCCACTGGTTGAGGTCATCAAATTTAGGCCGGTCTTGTTTTAGTATTTCTAGAGCAAACTTCAGTGACATTATACTGGCAGGAGAACCAGTGTCAAGCAATGCTTGAGTTGGGAGTCCATTAACACTAATAGACATCTGGACTATTGGCCCTAGTGATCCCTTCTGCCCTGTAGTGATCCCATGCATAGTATCTGTCCCCTCACTAATCGCTGCTTCCTTCACAGCCTCATTCAGTTCTTGTCGCAGTTTCACAATACGTTGCTGAACATCTGATGACCCTTCAGTTGGCACCACTGCATTCATTCTCTTAGTGACTGTGCCTGCTTTTAGGTCTTGTGTTGCTGAGGCTGGAGTCTCAGGCTTCTTGGATGGAACCCTGTATGGACACTCGCTCTTGTAGTGCCCTGCCATTCCACACTGAAAACATTTAACTCTGCTACTACTTGTTGCTAGTATTGCCTTACTGACTGTCTTATGGCTTCTGGTTTGATCACCAGTTCTATTATTACCTTGGTAGCTTCTGGTGTAAGGCTTCTGGTAGTTATCATTTCCACCACTCCCAGCTATATTGAGTTCATGCCTCTTGGCTCCCTGGTGAGTTGCTGCTCAAAGTTGCCTTCCAGTCCAGCTACTTTCTGTTTCAGCTCCGGCAATAACCCTGAAACAACTGATATGCCAGCACAGACTTACCCATGGCCTGTGCTGCAGAACTTCCCCTTGGTGCTTGGGAATATGCTTTCTGGTAAAGACGTCGTAGATCCTGGGTATACTCATCTACAGTTTCACCCCTCTTCTGTTTCCTGTCATGGAAAAGACCACTCTGAATTGCCTCAATCTGAACCGGCATAAATCTCTTGGATAGCTCTTCCACCAGCAGACCATAATTTGTTCGTTGTTCTGTAGAACAAGATCTATAAAATGCTAAAGCAGGTCCCCTCAGCCGAGTAGTTAGGTTGACTAGTTTAGCCTGTGCATTCCACCTAGCTAGAGTGGCTACCATCTCAAACTGTTCCAGCCAGTCCACAAACGTCTCACCATCATCTTCTTTACTATCACCAGCAAACTTTGTCAGTGGTGGTAGTTGCTGTGTAGCCAGTGCATAGCCTTCTGATGCTTGAATGGTGGCTCCTGTTCCTACTGGCTCCCCTGTACTGGTACTTGTAGTAGAACAAGTTACATAAACACTATCAGTGCTACTTACTACGCCTTGTGTACTTACACTTTGGGCCATCATCCCATTTGTATTCATAGTTCCCACTGGACAACTCTGATTACTCTGGCTACATCCTGCACTAGATCTAGCACTCATAACACTGTTCATTGTTGGTAGAGTCCCCTGTCACTGGTAGTAGACAACGAAAATGACTGTTGGCCGGTAAATACTGGTCCCCATGGAGGGGATGACATTCCAGTATTAGTTGTTGGTCCATGTGGTAAACCAGTAGCTACTTGGGGCCGTTGTAGTAGTAGCGGTGTGATGGTTGTGTCACCCGTACTCCAGGTAGTGGCATATCCACTTGATACAGAACTATCTTGCTGTCCTAACATGGAGGTTGTCCACACTAGTGTAGGATCCCATAGTGGAGTTGCCATGGAAACCATTAAGCCTTGTGTACTACTACTACTACTACTACTACTACTACTTTTAAGGGTAGTGACATTCCCAGACCATGGGGATGACAAAACAACATCTGTGCTAGCCCTACTAGAAGTAAAGAAACTCTTAGAAGTGGAAGAGGTCAAGGTAGATTCTGGCAAAACAACAGGTAATTGAAATTCTCTAGACATGTGTGTACCACTCCTTGATAAAGTTGTCCCTGGACTACTCACCAAATGGCTTCCTACAGTCTTATCACCCCAGCTGTTCCCAGAAGAAACCCCAGAAGTCACAGATAGTCTAGTCTCCAAAGATGTGGAAGGGGTTCTGGCTCCTTCAGACCTCTGTTCTCTGACACCGTCCTCCATAAAACTTGATTGTTCTGGCAGCTTTGGTAACTGCCGTTTTTGAGTGATACCCAGGTTTACTGGCTCCTTTCTCTTTTTCAGGGTAGCTACCTCATCCAATAGTCTCTCTTCCCGTAGTTCCCACTTTTTCCGCTCAATGTCCACTGCTTCATAGCACTGCAATTTAGCCTCAGTCTCAGCATACTTCAGTTTCATTTGACTTTCCTGAAGCTGTTGCATCAACAATTCAGTCTGTATCTGTTGGTCTGCCAACTCTGCTTGGAGCTCAACTAACTTTGATTCAAGCTGTTCTTTCTCCTCATGTAATGAGTGTACTGTCTCCAATGCTTCACTATAAGTTGCCTTGGTAGTCTCTAAAGTCTGGTGTAACTCTTTTAGTTCTGCCTCACCATCAATCCATTTTGCACTTTCTGGATTAGCTTCTTTCAGCTTGAGATTCTCTGCCTGTAGCCTGTTTACCTCCCACTGCAAACCATCCAGCTTTGTTCGCAAAGTCTCCATACTCAGTAGTACCAATACTCAGTCTGTTCCGCTGTTTCTCTTCCTGTTGCTCTCTCTCCCCAGACAAGCCCCCAAATGTAGCAACTTTATAGCAAGCGTACAGTCTTAGTGTTAACTAGTTACACCAATAGCAGAGTTTATCACTTATTATCAGCTTTTCTTATGGCAGACTGAAATATCAATACAAAAACTAGCCTATTTATATTAACCAAAGATTACATCAACTACAATTACATCAATACCAAAGAAATGTTCTAATGTCACACAGACTAAAGTTATCATTTATTACACATATCATACTACTGAGATATTAATTTTACAGGTCTCTCTTATTTGTTAGTGGATCAAGGGTTGGCAGCTTAGAGAAGCTGGTGAAGAATAAGGTGACTTATCTAGCTCTTAAAAATAGTCTACCTCTTAAGTCTAAGAGGATTAGGTTGTGTCATTTACTTATTTATTTATTTATTTATTTTATTCTGGGCAGGAAGCTCAGCTAATATGCCCAGGAAAAAAGAAATACAGCTATTTTATTGTTAATTAATGGGATAGGTTTGTTTGTAAATTACAAGTCAAAATCATCAATTTCAATTAGCATTTTACACATTTGTCGTTCTTGAATGGAAATAGACAAGCATGGTTTAATGAAAAATGTAAAGAGTAATACTATCTAGCATACATTTTATGTTGAGGAGCCAATCTGTATAAAAGGGTGCAGCATTCAAAAGTCTGGGTGAAAAAAGTTGTGAAATCAAAGTGGTGGCAATAAAATTGCTGCAATCATGTTGATGATAATAATGGATTTGTGGAATATTATATCATTAACATCATTGCAGTCATTTCATGGCAGCCACCTTTGATCCTTTGATCTTATACAGCTTGGCAAATTTCACTTTTTGTATTTTATATATTATAATATACCTATAACCTGGCTTTGAGGTTTGTTTTACAAAAATCATTGTTCTTATCTACAGATGCAATGAAGATGATATAAGACTAACTATAATGCTCTACCAATACAGAAAAATACCTACTGATCTGATACCAAAAACCAATCTATGCTGATATAATTTCGTGCTTGCTTGTCAGTTCATGGTTATATAAAGTTGTTATTTGCAATAGTGTTTTACAACAAAGTCAATTCCTTCCAAGTTAGGTATACATGAACATGATTATACATTAGGTTTTTGCATTGCCTGTTTTATAAGAGTAGTGATAAGTTGCAGTTGCTCAATATTTCTGAGGGAGATAATAACATGGGATGTCAAGTGCATGTCATGGTGGGATTTTGAGTAGTGTTTGTAGTCTTGCTAGTGTATATCTAAACCAAAACAGCCAAGCTGTAAAAAGAGTGCGGCCCCCAAAAAGGCCAGGGTGAAAAAAGATGTGACATCCAAGGTGGCGGCCAAGAAATGGCTGTGATGGTAGGTTAATGACAAAATTTTTAAGTATGACAATACAAGTAAATTTGGTGCTGAATCCTTTTTTGGGGGCTGCACTCTTTTTGTTGCTTGGCTGTTTTGGTTTGGATATCACTTCTTTTTGTATTGCAAGCCACAAAGCCAGCCATAAACTGGCTTTGGTACTTCCTTTAAACTTGTTTTGTTTCTTTACTGCAGGAATTGTGGAACAAAAGAAGTGGCAGTTGTGTGTATAGCTTTTGGTCTGATTAAACATTTGTATATTTAACACTGAACGATTATCACGTACTGTAGTTAATAAGGTGACTTCTTACATAACTGAACTGTAGCTGAAACTCTCATTGTTTGTAGCTGAACTCTTTTCAGGGTAACTTGTTTCTAGCTGCACTCTCCACATAGTGATTTGTTTCCAGCATATATTCCTACAGGGTGGTTTGTTTGTAGCTGATTCTCTATAGGGTAACTTGTTTCTAGCTGAACTATCTTCTGGGTGACTTGTTCCTAACTGATCTCTCTACATGGTGATTTATTTCCAGCACATATTTCTACTGGGTGATTTGTTTGTAGCTGATCTATAGGGTAACTTGTATCTAGCTGATATTTCTACAGGGTGACTTGTTTCTAGCTGATCTCTCTACATGGCGATTTTTTTTGTAGCTGATCTCTCTACACGGTGACTTGTTTCTAGCTGAACTCTCTACTGGGTGACTTGTTCCTAACTGATCTCTCTAGATGGTGATTTGTTTCCAGCACAAATTTCTACAGGATGGTTTGTTTCTAGCTGATCATCACTGTCAATAGGTAATGGTAACAAGAAGTTGTTTGATGTGGTGATCAAACAGGAGTAACAGGAAAGACTTGTTGGACTACACAAGGAATCCACTGCTACTGCTACCAAGTTAATACTGAAATATTTATTTATGTATTGTAAATTCTTAATATACACACGTGGAAATTCTCCCAGCAGGTTCTTTGTATAAAAGGAGGCCTTTGTGAAACAGCAAATTTTATTGCGGCTAAACCTTTTGTCCCAACAGTGTCTATTGTAAAAAGTTACACTGTTAATCAGTGTGGCATTGACATACCGCAAGTACATGTGTATTTCTGTGGTATATTGCTTGTACTGTTTTGATTACAGATCAGGTGATGGTGTTGCCACTACCTTGTTCAGTCCGATATGTCGAGGGTTCGACTTCATCTCTCATGACAGTATCCCAGAAGAGGAGCAGGAATGGATGACAATCCATGTCTACATCTTTACTGGACTGACTGTTGTGTGAGTTGCTGCATGGGATACTGCATGTGGTAGACATACCAGTGAACATGACACAATATGTGACTGGATCTACGAAAACTGGTCTTATCACCCAAGACAGGAAGTTTGATTTTTTCATACAAACACAAAGCTTTATGAATGCACTATCAAATTTCACTGTCACAGTCAGTTGACCAGAGTAAAGTGGTCTGCTTTTGCTATTTGCTTTTTTCAAACACAGTGGCGAGCTGTACAAGTGGTCTGGGGTCTTGATGGAACCCTGGCCAACCAGGAGGTGGCTGTGTGTGGGTATACAGCTCTGTGGTATATGATCTGTGCTGTAAATTCCCTTTCATTTTAGCCAGCTTTGAACCCTGAATGGCCCATAACTTGGCCTAATTCATCCCAAAACGTTCCTCTTCAATTTTTAAGCAGCATCTTGCCTGCCTTCCAGGTCCCCCACCTCCCATCCCTTTTGGAGCTCTCCTGATACTTGGTTAAAAAAACTATCTAAAATGGTGGGAAACTTAGCTGTTGACTACCTCTTTAGTGGATGATATGGAAGGTAATAAATTGTTGTAAAATGTGTGAAATTTTGGTATGCGTAGCTACCACCATTGACAAGCTACAAAACTCTGAAGATTTAAAACCAGCATTTCTTGATATTTTTAAATGGGCGATAAGACCGGTTTTCCCAGAGACATGCAGTCACATATTGTATATACCATTATAGTACTGTTGGTGATACCAACATATAATACTCTTGGCACATATGTTATGAAATGCAACATTACACGGCTTCTGGTCAGCTGATGTTTTTATGCTAACCTTAAAGGAGTAGTTTGAGTGTGCTTTCTTTGCTACATAATGTACACATTGAACTTTTTTTAAAACACAAGAAAGCGAGTATGTGTTACTATGTTTTTGTCTGTACTGAACTGAACAAACTAAGTATATATGAACTACATGGAATTATGAAAGCTAACAATTCTAATGTAAGAGTGTATTGTTACAATTACTCCAGGATCAAGAAGAGTACAGGACACGAGTGAAGCCAGACATCACCTCTTGGATAAAGTCAGTTGAGAAGGTGTACAGCTCTGTCAGCTGGTTGATAGTCTACTATATTACCAAGGAGACGAGGAGCAAGAAGACTTGAAACAACTTGGGGAGAAGATCAAAAATGATTTTTGCACTAAGCCTGAACAGTAAGATTGATATACAATACTGTGACACTGTAGTTTCCTGAAGGTTACTGTTTTATCTTAAGATATGCCTAGTTTCTGTTATGAGCACGAAATATAAGATACTGTATCTTGGGATGTGGAATACTGTGTTTGATTACATAAGCTAACCTATTTTGTCTAACATAACTGAGCTATTTATGCTGGCCTCAAACTTTTTGCAATCCAAACCTCCTCCATGGAAGTTTCTTCCACCATAATTTAGTGAGCTTAAACAGTAGGTACACTGTTAATGAAATAATCTACTTGAACATCTTACTTTTGAGAGGTGCTATTCCATTCTCCAGACTCTTTAATAGGTTAATAATTCAAGGTATTGAAAATAGAACTGTCTAAGCATGTGGCTTCAGCAGAATGTCTCTTTTTGGACAACACCCCTAAGTGTGGACAACATGAATTAATCCCTGGATTAAGGAAGCATTTTCTATTAGTTCCCCAATGTTAGAAAAGTTTCACTTCATGTTTCACTCTATACAGTACACATCCTATACTTATCTTTCTGTCTTCAGGTACAGTATGTTGAAACTGTTTTCATCTGAACCGTCACGTGTACAGGAGTCATGGCACACGTTGGTAGTAAAGATCAGCAATTTGTCATTTGCCACCTTCCAGAGGAACATGCAGCCCCACATTGATGAGGTGACCAAAATGGATGGAAATTGTAGCAGTAATGAAACCTACCAGTTCTTCCTTACAAAAATAATGTATACCACTATAATACTGCATAGTGTGAGATATCTCACATGTATCAGAAGTATGCATGTGTGAGGGGGAGGGGGGCTAGTCTGGCTTCTATGTACTACATACATGCATACATATACCATAGCTTTGTGTGAGAAAATCTCTACGAATTCCAGCCAAAGTAGTACAGGTTTTCCCTTTATATGTATGTCTTTTTGTTTCACTATTTTTAGCAGATTGATCTAGTCCTTAATTTCAAATACACTAGCACCTAGAGTTAATAATGTAACTCTTTCAGCAGATACACACTATAACTGCAACAATTATTTATCTGTGAAAATGCAGTTCATTTATTTGTATAAATATTTATATTCTATTTACCCTCCAGCTTGACATTGCCATTGGCTATGAGATGTGTTCACAATATGACATAGCGCTTGTGCTGTATGATGAACTACACTTGTTGTTGGAGCAGACGATCATGAAACATGCCTCAGAGACTTGTTCCCAGCATCCACACTGGCTGAAGAAAATGTTGTCTAGCTGGTATCAGAATTGGGACTGTCCTGATTTAATGCATACAGAAAAGGCTTGGAAGGTCAGCGAGTGATTTCTTTATTAGTGTGTTAAAACTTTGTGATGGCTAGTTTGAGTATTTGTTGTGGGTATCAAGTAGCATTCACTTTGTTCATAAATCTTGTTTAGTTTATCCTTGTGAAATTTGAATAATAAAGATTTGTGTACAGTAAATAGTATGTGATTCATGGATGGCCACTTTTTTTAATTATCGTGGGTTTTTGGTTATAGTGAGCAGTCATTGTGTTCCTATTAGTTTACAATGTAAGGACTCACAAGTGGACACACTGAGGCAGATTTTTAGTTGTATACTGTTTACTTTCTCTAAATGCAAAATACTAGTAGTTTAGCAAAATGGTTAGTATCCACCACATTCTCCAGACCTGGATATTTAAGGGGGGGGGGGGGGGGTGTGCCACTCTGAGATGCACGTGGGAAGAATCGCATGCAAGAATTAAGAATTTTGGCAAAATTTACAAGAAAAGGAAACACTGTTCATGTAAGAATTTTACAAGGCTTCTTTTCTTAGGAACTGCAACTACCCTGGCAATGAATCATGAAAGGGAATTGTTTTCATTAGTTGATCATGGCCAACTGCTTAAACACTTCAGAAAACAATAGCAAGAGTGGTGGGTGTCCATGGAACCTTTCGTCTGTACCTTTACAAGCACAACAACAATCTATAATCAAGCACTGAATGTTTCATAATGAGTAAAGGTCTTATCAGTAAAGCAAACGTTGCAAGATTATAATGTTGTTGAATTAGTTTTCACGCTGCTATATATGCCCCAGTAGTACCAATGTATGTTGTTATGTATGTTAGTTGTGTGTTGTCTTGTTGTCTCTTATAGTATCTGGTGTTGATCCACTCCTGCTCAGCCCCTCTGATCACCATTTGAACGTTTCTCTTCATGAGAGTGGCAAGCTTGATGAATGTGTTGGGTCGTGGCTGGTTACTTGCTGAACGTGCTCTACAAGTATTCCACTCCACTGCCAGGGAAACCAGAGCACTAAAAGTACAAAGACTATTCCTTCAACTGATACATTAATATCTTTCTATATAGTTTAATTATCCTAAGGGCACGTTTGAGGCATGGGCATACATGACATGCATGGAGACAGTGTCAGCCATTTTAAGCCAAGTTAGCCAGGTAACATTTGAAGACATGACATCTTCATTGTTGCTGATCCGTGCCAGCCTCTGGGAGTATGGACTAAAGAAGGTAATCCAGTACTTATAAGTTCACACTTTACCGTGTTCAGTTGCCTTGTATAAAGAGTTATTTTCTGGTTTAGTCACTGAAGAATTCTATGTGATTGTTTTAGTATGGCCATCATTATTTTGTTATCTGTTTCCGTCACGTCCTCATCAATTTTAGGTAACCACATTAAATTTAAATTATTTGATTATATAGATCACATGAAAGCGCTGTTCTGTGATAGAGTGTTAATAATAAATACTTTAGGTTTAAGGAAGAAAATCCATCCCCCCTGGAGGAAGACTGAGTGTGGCCCCGACTAGACATTGGGTGACCTGCAGTTCGAATCCTGGGGTTGGAGGGATTTTTTCCCTACTTTGGCCCCTTTCTGTTACACCTTTCTAGCTGTAAGTCATTAAGTCTAAGTCCTTGAAATTAGGTTAAGTAATCCTAAGGCTGCAGCACATGTTGCTGTAGACCTTCAGTGCTGGTCACTGTAAAGTGTTAATAATAATAATAAAAATAAATAGAAGGAGGTACTAGAATGACATGGTGAAATACATTAGCTGTATACATAAACAATCAGAAATGTAACTAAGAGGTTGTAGCCCCTCCACTCTCGTTTTACAGGTGTATAGGCCTTGTGCTGAGTATACATATTTGCTAAGATAGACTAGTTGGTTGTTACTAAAGGACATAATGAAGGCACAAAATAATTGTTTGGGCGATTGTGAATGCGTATTTCTACCCACCGCATATCAGCCTTTGAACAGACCATAGAACAGCTACTGCTACATTGAAATAGGTTAGTAACTTACAGTCCTGAGTACTTTATTTAATATAATAACTTATTTACTGTCCAATAGTGAAGTTAGTTGGCTTAACTTAGTAACCAATCCGACTATCGGTGCAACAGTATCACAAAGTCTGTAAAGTCACTATACCACCTGTATTTCAAACTGGCGAAAACAAATAACCTCAGTACAAAGCCTACCTATGCTGAAGTTTTATACGGGCTTCATTAGTGTTTGATTCTCTGCTTTTATCACTGAAAGAATTTGCTCGCATGGGTGCGTACAGACAAACATTGGTAGATAGATAGATAGATAGATAGATAGATAGATAGATAGATAGATAGATAGATGTTTTTATGAAACAATTTCAGTAAACCAGGTGTGCACCCATAGCTGTCCTTTGGCCAGCTGTGTGCGTGCATCTGGTTTATAAAAAGCATTTCAAACTGCACTGTATATTAAATACATCAGTACTGCACTATTATCTGCTGCAGTATTGCATTTCAAACTGCACTGTATATTAAATACATCAGTACTGCACTATTATCTGCTGCAGTATTGCATTTCAAACTGCACTGCACTATTATCTTGTATCTGTGAAATGTCTAGCCAGTTATTTGGTTGGAATCATGGCCACACAGATTGTATTTCTCAGCAGCAGAATCATGGATTACCATGCGCACTATACAATTTATGTTCTGTTTGGAGTTTGAGTGTCTTTTCATAATTTCAGAACCACTTCAAACACTCCATATTCGCGTTTTCTCAATCATTGTCTAAATAAACCAACAGAGCTCCATACAAGATCACATGATTGCTTATAAGGCTTATTTGGGAAGACCCACTGGCTGAGTTTAATCTTTTTCACTTCAATGGATGTTGTATTGCCAAAGTTGACAAGCAGAGGCCCCTTGAAATATTGTTTGCCCTATGTGAACCTCGATGTATTTGTGTTGAGCAAGCCTGGCACATTCAGTGAAAGATAATCCTGGGAGGGAGGAAAATTGTGATCATAAGATTGCAAATGGTGGGCATGAGTGCATGAGATTGAAACCTAAATCATGAGAATGCCTCTACGCATGTCCTTTTTTCCCACTGAACCGCTTATTTTTAATATATATATATATATCTTTCTGTGATATAGTAGTGTATTTTCAATTTAAAAAAACCATTGCATACAATTACAAAAGGTAATGTACTATAGGAAAAAACAAACTTTTACCAAAGTACATAGTAAACTACTAGCAAGATTAATGGTAAATATTAGTTCTGGTAGGCAGCACAACCAACAGGACGTATTTTCATTTCTATAAACCATGGAGTGTGCCAGATTCTTCTGTCATATGAAATAAAACCCTGCCGTCCTCCATAGTTGTAGTTGAGGTTGATGTAAAAGCAATTTTTATACCACCATCCACCCGGAGCAGTACTGCCATGTCCATCAATTGCACAGTTTCCCCCATTTGCGTCATTATCTCTATCCCGTGTGGTAAATGGTCGTCCGTTTAGTACATGTAAACTAAATGGATCAGTTGGAGTAATCCCAGTAAATCCTGATATACTTAGTTTATAGTTTGTACTTGGTGATCCTACACTGAAGTGATTGTAGTGGAGATGAGTCTTTGTTCCGTTGGAATATGTAAGATCTATCCATAGTTCCCATTGCCCTTTACTGGTTAAACAGTGTAGGGAGCGCAGTCCGTACCAAAATTCACTGTATAAACTGCCAAATCCTAGTTCATATTCTAACCAGAATCGATGAAAGTCTTCATTAACACCTTGTTTTCTCCTTTGGATTACTATCCATCCTCCACCATCAGTCTGTGTGTCGCAGTATCCTTTCACTGTACTCCCATATATATAAGAGCAGGGATCCATGAAGATGTGTAGTCCAGATGACGGCCTGCCTGTATGAAAGTAGTTGCCATTACCTTTAGCTGAAACACGACAACAGTTATCTATCACAGATCCATCAATTGTTGCTGCACTAACTAGCACTAGTACTGTTATAATAATGGTAGTCATCTTAGAAACAATACAGACACTCTGCTTGTAAAAGATCAAATTAATGCCGTCAATATAATTTAGTGTTTGGTTTTTGTTCTACTGCCTAATAAAGCTAGTTTAGGGTGGTTTGTATATATAGTCATACACATATATGGTAAATTATGGGTACCTTGTACATTACTATTTTTATGTTAAAATGCCCCTCCCTTTCTTGTTTACACCAATAAACCAACACAGTAGGATGATAAATATTTTGGTTAACCACAATTCCTGTTTCAATGTAAAATTATTTATCAAATTTATTTTAGTAGACAAGTTAGCAGTGCTGTACATTCAGTGTTAAAACTGATACAGACTATCGCATGGTAGTATATGCATCCTTCATCATTTTTACGTAGATGTTGAGTGACTAAATTCACTTAAAGTGTATATGTAGGTGTGTGCAGTTACATGAGTATTGTGTAATTGTGGTTGTTCCTTTTCCCTTTTCTGTCATACAGTTTTATTAGGCAATAACATGTCTCTTGATCTGCCTGTGTGTCCATCAATTTGTTAGAGTTCATGTTAACTAACCGGAATAGCAATTAGCAAAAAAACTTTTGAATTCACCAGACTTCCCTAATTTTAATTTTAAGGTATGTATGCACCAACACAACTCTTTTCCTGTCAGTATTTTGGCTTTTCACAACAGACCTTGCACTCTTTTACAGAAGCAGACTATTTGCCAAACTACGTACGAGCTTCCATGGAGTGTTTTGAGCAGTACTGTTTATAGTGTTTATTCCCTGATCACACACCAAAACATATGCATTTTAAGCAGATGCGTGCCAACAAAGGGCTGACTGTGGGCATGCACCTGGTTTCCTGAAATTGGTTTGGGAATAAGTTGATGTTGTGCTGCTTCTAAAAACCAGGCGCTAGTTGTACAGCTGGAAATATATTTTAACTTCTGTTTTGTAATAATGCAAATATGCATAGTTATTATAATTTTGGATTTTTTAAATTGGTGAATTATTTTGTAATTCTCTAATTACATTGCTGTGCATTGCTAAGGAAGCGCATTTCGAACAAACTGTTTTAAAAAACTTATTACGCACAGAAATATTTTGTCAAGTGTTTTATAGCTTGCCTATAGTGTTTTTTCCCATAAATTCTCTATAAAGCCTCAAGGCTACCCTTCGTTTTCATTCACATACATAGGGACACACCCCTTTTCCGAGTCGAAGAGATACACATTTTCTAGTTGCTTCAGAGACCTGCTACAGTGTTTTCAATACATGAAGGACCCAATGGGAAGGTAGTTCAGTGAAGTTTATAGAGTCGCTACACCCGGTTTTCAAACTAGTAAAAAGAAACCACTTCAGTGCAAACTTTGCCTATGCTCAAGTTTAATACAAGCTTCATGTAGTGTTGAATTTCGTAGGTTGGCTGCTTTTTATCACTAAAAGGATTTGCTCACGTGGGTGCGTACAGACAAACAGATAGGTAGATAGCACAGATAGATAGACAGACAGACAGATAGATAGACAGACAGATAGTTAGATAGGTACACGAACACGTTTTTATGAAAACAATTTCAGTAAACCAGGCACGCCTGGTTTTAAAAGCATGTTTCTGCATGTGTGCATGTCTGTCCACACTCCCATGTGAACAAACAAGCTTCAAGAGTACAATCTATAGATGAAGGCTGTTCAGCTTTCTTATAAACCATTTTTGTCATATATACCTTAAGGGGGTGTGGCCTGACACTGCTTAATGAGGCTTGCCTACGTGCTGTAACAGACATTTAACAACCAAAAACAACATAGCAGTCTTGTAAGCAGCCCTATTTATACAATCATGGACAGCTAGAGAACTTTCATAAGAAACTGTCTGGGTGTCATACTGTCTGTGTGGTATCCAGACTATCTGAAGGGGTAAGTGAAAAAAGGAAACATGCGCCATTTTAGATTTTTTTTTAAATTAGAAAGGCTTGCTTTCACTATTTGAATAATGTTGTTACTTTGTAAACAACAGAATTTAAAAGTTAATGGCAGCCTCAAATCAATTTTAGCAAATATTAATTCCCACCATGTGGTCACCTAAATTTTCAAATGACATTTGTCCTCTTTTGCCGCTGGCCCCTTAAACTATAAAATAGTTGAGAAGACACATTTGTGCATAATTTGTGGTTTAAAGTATTTATTCAAGTTGCTCTTTCTTAGCAATGCATAGCAGCATATTTAATTAACCACAAAATAATTGGTCAATTACAAGATACATTTAATTACCATGCCAATGCAGGCTAAGAGCCTGCGGGCGATTAATCACCCAAACCAACTACTGGATTCATTATGTAGACCAACTTGTGAAATTTGATTATGGGACCGCAGCAACTGACATTGTGACTACATTTGTTAACATGAATGGGCAAGTCCTAACAGTATCATGGAAAAGTTCAAATAAGCGGTTTTACAAGTATTTTAAAGCTACTGCATCATTTTACAGACCGTTAACAGCATTTACTAAACATCTATAGGGGTAAGCTTTGCTGTAGAGTGTTAATCTCGTGCTGCTCGAAAAGTTGGCGTGTCCATATTTGAAAATGTGGCGAACCGCTTGTGAATATGTTATAGCACTAGTTCTCACCTTAAACCAATGTTTCTTAACTCATAGGATGGCAAGGGTGACAAATCACTTCCTTCTGAGTGCTGTAGGATACAAAATCAAAAGTATGGTTATCATTACGTGCTCGATTACGTGACCAACAATACATTCCCACAATCCATACTCTATTATCTACGCTACAGAAAATTGCATTGTCTTTGCAACAACCAGCCATGCGCGGTTTGAGCATGCGCGTGTTTTGAATAATAAAACGCGCGCAATACTGCGGTTTTCCATGTCCTTGCAATGCAAAGCGTCATGCGCTAATATTGTGTCAGTATGCGCAGTTCTTTGAATACACCTGTAATGTTCTGTGGCTGTCGAGTTGTATGCGTAAGCATGCCTAAAGTCCTGTGAGTCAGTAGTCGTCACTGAAAATCCGCTGTTGAACAACTGCGCACCACATGCTTGTATAGCGCATGACGCTCTGCATTGCAAGAACTTGGAAAACCGCTGTACCGGGTATAACAGTACGCAGGTATCGAAGCCGTTCAATTCCGCGTCAGTTAAATCATTGCATAACCGGAATTATGCACACCTTTACGGCAAGTATACCAGGAATGGTAGGATCATCACTAGTTAGCAAATACCACAACCCTGTATTGTATGCATTTGCTCAAACCGTGCATGGCCGGTAGTTGCAAAGACAATGCAATTTCCTGTACTGCGGTTTTCCAAGTTCTTGTAATGCAAAGCGTCATGCGCTAATAATGTGTCAGCATGCGCAGTTCTTTAAATACACCTGTAATAATCTGTGGCTGTCGAGTTGTATGCGTAGGCATACTTGAAGTCTTGTGAGTCAGTAGTTGTCACTGAAAATCCACTGTTGAACAACTGCGCACGTACATGCTTGTATAGCGCATGACGCTTTGCATTGCAAGAACTTGGAAAACCGCAGTATTATGAGATATGATCTCCGCGGACCTCGAGGGAATTAGTTCCGAATCCGTCACAGAATCAAGGAAGCTGATGGTCGTCACCACCCTTGCCCAACTCCGGACGAAGCGCGACCAGATCATAGAACTGGATTCCGCCATCGCGGCGAAGATAGAAGCAGAAGAGGCGTTTGAGGAGGAAACGATTAGTGCTGACACTTACCAGCTCACTCTAGAAGAAAGGATTGCCTTTCTTGCCGAGTTCATCCGCAAGGCGGGTCTACCTCCACCACCTGTAGTATCCTCACTTCCAGTGTTGCCACCCACCTCAGCAGCTGACACCTCAAGTAGTACAACTCACACAGAGCCAGTACACGTGAGTCCTAGCAGTATGCATACACATGACACATTAGCTACATCACATGCATTCCAAAACGTCAGCCGGCTCCCTAAGTTATCTCTCCCTACTTTCAGCGGAGATTCCCTACAATGGCAAACGTTTTGGGATTCATTCAATGCAGCAGTTCATTTGAATCCAAGCCTTAGTGGTGAGCAAAAATTTAACTATTTACGTGCACAATTGCATGGTGATGCTTCTCGTGTCATTGCCGGTTTCCCCCTCACTGACCACAATTATGAACACTATCACCTTGCTGAAGGACAGGTTTGGCCAGTCTTACAAACTTGTCAATGCTCACATGGAAGCACTTCTTAATTTAGGAAAGACATCCAACAGTTTATGTGGTTTACAAGCCTTTTATGATTCAGTAGAGAAGCACATGAGGGCCTTGTCATCCCTAGGCAAGTCCTCTGATTGTCCTCTGATTCATATGGCTCCCTGTTGACTTCATCAATTTTAGCTAAGTTGCCCATTGAGACTAAGAAACACATGGCACGTGAGCACTGCAATTTAGAATGGACCATCAATGATGTTATGGCTAGCATGCTCAAGGAGATACAAATCCTTGAGATGAGTCAGTGTGTGGGGAAATCCGTGAGCTTTGACAACACCATGCCTACCACTGACACCTTTCATGCAAACACAGAGCGAACAACACGCAGTCACCACTCCCATGATGAACGTCAGAAACGGGAACCAGTTTTTGTGTATTGTAAGGGTAATCACAAACCCATTAGGTGTACCAAGGTTGTTGATCCCAAGGAAAGGCTGGCAATTGTACGAAGAGAGAATTTGTGTTTTAACTGTTTAGCAAAACACAAGGCAACACGGTGTCACTCTAAGTTCACCTGTAAAGAGTGTAGGAAATGACACCATACCAGTCTTTGCCAAGCCTTTCTTGTTGCAGATGTACCATCACCACCTGCCAGCACCTCCACACAACCTGTTAACACTGCCACACAACCCACTAATACAGCACCAGCAAACACCCAACAGGCTTCAACTGAAGCCTCACTGACTACAATGGCACCATTGTCAGCACATTATACTAGTGTTTGTTTGCTGAAGACTGCAAATGCTGTTGTTTCATCAGACACAGTTAGGGCCGAAGGGAACATTTTATTCTACGAAGGATCATTTGTTACACAACAGTTGGCTAATCACTTACAGCTTCAGCCAACCCACCACGAAACAGTATCAGTTTCGTCCTTTAGGGCACAAGTCACTTCTCCTAACAGTCTTGATGTAGCAACATTGTTTATATACACCCTGAGAGGCAGCCGTATTCCTATCTCAGTCCTTATTGTGCCCAAGCTTGCAGCTCCAATTAGGAACTCAGTGCGTGCCTGCCTGAAAGACATACCGTACCTCAAGGACCTCCCACTTGCCCATCCAGTGACCTCAGATGAGAACTTTGAGATTTCTGTCCTCATAGGAGCAGACTTCTACTGGCATTTCGTCCAAGACTGCATAGTTCGGGGTGAAGGACCTACCACTGTGCAATCACACCTTGGCTACCTACTGTCTGGCCCACTCCCTTTGCCCCACCCTGTGGAGACTACAAACCTTCATATTGCCATCCTATCGTGTACCAGTGTGACTGAAAGTATGGATGTGTTTTGGGAGTCAGAATCTGTAGGTACTGTGCCAACAGGAGAAACCCCGGATGACGTCTTTCTTCGACGATACATGCACACACACATCACTGAGCAGCCTGATGGAACATACAGCCTACGTTTCCCATGGAAAGACAGTCACCCACTACTGCCATCTAACTACTCCGTATGCTCCAGGCGTACAAGGTCGCTGGCACTCCGGCTAGCTAAGACACCAGAGCTATTGAAGATGTATGGAGAAATCATCAAGGAGCAGGAGAAACGAGGTTTTATTGAGAAGGTGAATACCACTAGCAGTCAGGCCAACGTACACTATATCCCTCACCATCCTGTGAGGAAGGAATCAGCCACAACACCAATTAGAATAGTGTATGACTGCAGCTGTAAGCAGTCCCCCGCTACACCAAGTCTGAATGACTGTCTACACCCAGGCCCACCATTTCTCAATGACCTCTGTGCAATCCTTCTCCGTTTCCGCCAACATAGTTTTGCCTTTTCGGCTGACATCAAAAAGGCTTTTCTTCATGTCTACCTTGCTGAAACTGACAGAGATAGCACACGCTTCCTATGGCTATCAGACCCTACGGATGAGCATAGCCCATTCATCACTTACCGGTTTAGAGTAGTTTTGTTCGGTGCCACTAGCTCCCCTTTCATGTTAAACGCTGCACTTACGTTCCACCTGACTAAGTATGTTTCACCAGTAGCCAAGGATCTTCTCAGTAACTTGTATGTCTGTCTGTTCACATGCGCTGTATCCAGAGCTGTGCATCTAGAAATTGTTATTGATCTAACCCATGAGTGTTTTTTGCAGGCATTTCGACGATTTACCAGCAGGAGATCTCTTCCGAAAGTGATGATATCAGACAATGCTACCACCTTTTTAGCCGCCGGGGAGGAACAGCAGAGTGTACTGTCATCTGCAGCATTAGCAGATAACCTTGCCAGGAGGGGTGTTGAATGGCGCTTCATTCCCAAGCGTGCACCCTGGTTTGGTGGTTTTTGGGAAAGGTTAATAGGTTTGACGAAGTCAGCACTGAAGAGAGTCCTAGGCCGAACCCATGCCACTCTTTGAGAGTCTTCGAACCTTGATAACAGAAGTGGAGACAGTACTGAACAATCGCCCCCTGACCTATAGCTCACCAGATGTGGATGATCCTTGTCCAATCACACCTGCCCACTTATTGTATGGGAGACCAATTATCACCTTACCCCACTATGATGTAACAACGGATGAAATTGACGATCCAACTTACGGTGATGATTCTGATGTACGAAGAAGAGCCAAGGTTCAGGCAGTAATAATTAGTCATTTCTGGAGGCGGTGGAGTAGGGAGTATCTCACTGCCTTGCGTGAATTTCACCGTGCGTCGGGCAATAATGTGCAGACTGTGAAGGAGGGAGATGTAGTCCAAATTCATGATGACTGCCCAAGGATTCAGTGGAGACTGGGAGTCGTGGAGCAACTGAACAAGGGTGCGGATGGACTAATTCATAGTGTGCAATTGAGGACGTCTACCAGAAAGACCAATCGCCCAATAGCGAAACTTTATCCATTAGAAGTGACAGCAGAGAAGACGACCACAACCACATCACAGATGGTGATATGCCTACATCTTCCACCAGACCTGTTCGCACAGCAGCAAAGAAGGGACAAGAGCAGATGAAACAATAGACTGCACTATTACGTGGCCCCCTGGAGGATGTCACGGACAGTGATTAACACAATTAACATTGTAGACTGTTACTATTATTAGCCGTTGTAATTGTTATGCGCATGTGTGATTCTAACACATAAGTTCAGTTGGTATTCAGTGTGAACACGTGTAGTAGCTTCGTTCTGATCTCGCACATTTACGCCACTATACTCCACAAGTTATTATATTTACAAATGTAACGGGTTACCTAAGTAATATAGTTACTGTAAAGGATCTAATATTATGTAATAGTAACAAAGTTACTATCTTATTAGTAATCCACTGAGTAACGCCTAGCCACAACAGAGTAGTGAAGCCTACTGAATGAAGCTTATTCACCAGCTTCTTACTTATAACCAAGATTTGCACATTGTCCAACAATGCAATCATGTCACATGATAAGGTGGTAGTTTCGCACGTGACAGCTTAAGGCTGTGAATACAAAATAATATAATATGTAATATTATTATAGTTACTTTATTTTATGGGTAATGTGTAACTGTAACTAAATAGTTCAGTTGCATGTAATCTAATCAAAAACAGCCAAGCTGTGAAAAAAGGTGTGGCCCCTAAAAAGGCCAAGGTGAAAAAAGATGTGAAATCCAAGGTGGCGGCCAAGAAATGGCTGTGATGGTAGGTTAATGGTAAAAATTTAAATAACGACAATTCAGGTGAATTTTGTGCCAAGACCAAGTGGCACCAAATTCACCTGAATTGTTGTTATTAAAATTTTACCATTAACCTACCATCACAGCCATTTCTTGGCCGCCACCTTGGATTTCACATCTTTTTTCACCTTGGCCTTTTTAGGGGCCGCACCTTTTTTTACAGCTTGGCTGTTTTTGATTAGATATCACTTCTTTTTGTATTTGTATACCCCAAAGCTGGCCATAGGCTGGCTTTGGGGCTTTTTTAACCTATCCTATTTCTTTACCACAGGCAGAATAAAAAGACAGAGCAGATTTTTAATACTTCAACTGTTTTTGATTTTATCAGTAATTATATAAATATATTTATTACATGTCTATTATTCCCTACTGGATAACTTGTTCGCAGCTGATCTTTCTACTAAGGGACTTGAAATGTAGCTAAACTCTCTACAGGTTGATTTGTTTGTAGCTGCACTCTCTACAAGGTGATTTGTTTGTAGAAGAACTCTACAGGATAGTTTCTTTATCACTGAACTCTCTACAAGGTGACTTGTTTCTAGCTGGCTCTCTACAAGATGACTTCCTCTACCTGATTTCTCTACAAGGTGACTTGTATCTAGCTGAACTATCTACAGGATGATCTGTTTGTAACTGAAATCTCTACAGGGTGACTTGTTTCTAGCTGATCTCTCTATAGGGTAACTTATTTCTAGCTGAACTCTCTACAAAGTGGGTTCTTTGTAGCTGAACTCTCTACAAGATCACTTCTTCTAGCTGATCTCTCTATAGGGTGACCTGATCTCTCTGTAGGGTGACTTTTATCTAGCTGAACACTCTACAGGGTGATTTGTTTGTAGCTGAACTCTCTACAGGGTAATTTATTTGCAGCTGAACTCTATGCAAGATGATTTGTTTGTAGCTGAACTCTCTACAGGATGGTTTCTTTGTAGCTGAACTCTCTACAAGGTGACTTGCTTCTAGCTGATCTCTCTACAGGGTGATTTGTATAGCTGAACTCTCTACAGGGTGATCTGTTCATAGCTGAATTCTCTGGGTGATTTGTTTGTAGCTGAACTCTCTACAGGATGGTTTCTTTGTAGCTGGTCTCTACAAGGTGACTTGTTTCTAGCTGATCTCTCTACAAGGTGACTTCTACTACAGGGTGACTTGTATCTATAGTTGAACTATCTACAGGATGATGATCTGTTTGTAGCTGAAATCTCTACAGGGTGATGTGTTTGTAGCTGAATTCTCTACAGGATGACTTGTTTCTACATATAGCTGATCTCTGTATAGGGTAACTAGTTTCTAGTTGAACTCTATACAGAGTGGGTTCTTTGTTGCTGAACTCTCTACAAGGTGACTTCTTCTGGCTGACCTCTCTATAGGGTAACCTGATGTCTCTGCAGGCTGACTGTTATCTTGCTGAACACTCTACAGGGTGATTTGTTTGTATCAAAACTATCTATAGGGTGATTTTTTTATACCTGAACTTTCTACAGGGTGATTTGTTTGTAGCTGAACTCTCTACAGGGTGATCTGATATCTCTACGGGTAGATTTGTTTGTAAGTGAACTGTCTACAAGGTGATTTGTTTGTAGCTGATTTCTCTACAGGGTAATTTGTTTGTAGCTTAACTCTCTACAAGGTGATTTGTTTGTAGCTGAACTCTCTACAGGGTGATGTGTTTCTAGCTGATCTCTCTACAGGATGATTGTTTGTAGCTGATCTCTCTACAGGGTGATTTGGTTGTAGCTGATCTCTCTACAGTGGGTGATTTGTTTGTAACTGATCTCTCTACAGGGTGATTGTTTGTAGCTGATCACTCTACAGGGTGATTTGGTTGTAGCTGATCTCTCTACAGGGTAATTTGTTTGTAGCTGAACTCACTGCAAGGTGATTTGTTTGTAACTGAACTCTCTACAGGGTGATTTGGTTGTAGCTGATCTCTCTACAGTGGGTGATTTGTTTGTAACTGAAATCTCTACAGGTTGATTTGTTTGTAACTGAGGTCTCTACACGGTGTTTTTTGTTTGTAGCTGATCTCTCTACAGGGTAATTTGTTTGTAGCTGAACTCACTGCAAGGTGATTTGTTTGTAGCTGATCTCTCTACAGGGTGATGTGTTTGTAACTGAACTCTCTACAGGGTGATTTGTTTGTAGCTGATCTCTCTACAGGGTGATTGTTTGTAGCTGAACTCTCTACAGGGTAATTTGGTTGTAGCTGATCTCTCTACAGTGGGTGGTTTGTTTGTAACTGAAATCTCTACAGGTTGATTTGTTTGTAACTGAAGTCTCTACACGGTGTCTTGTTTGTAGCTGATCTCTCTACAGGGTGATGTGTTTGTAGCTTAACTCTCTACAAGGTGATTTGTTTGTAGCTGAACTCTCTACAGGGTGATTTGGTTGTAGCTGAACTCTCCAGAGGCTGAATTGTTTGTAGCTGAACTCTCTACAGGGTGATTTGTTTGTAGCTGATCTCTCTAGAGGGTGATTTGTTTGTAGCTGATCTCTCTACAGGGTGATTTGGTTGTAGCTGATCTCTCTACGGGGTGATTTGGTTGTAGCTGATCTCTCTACAGTGGGTGATTTGTTTGTAGCTGAACCCTCTACAGGGTGATTTGTTTGTAGCTGATCTCTCTACAGGGTGATTTAGGTTGTAGCTGATCTCTCTACAGTCGGTGATTTGTTTGTAACTGAAATCTCTACAGGTTGATTTGTTTGTAGCTGAAGTCTCTACACGGTGTTTTGTTTGTAGCTGATCTCTCTACAGGGTAATTTGTTTGTAGCTGAACTCACTGCAAGGTGATTTGTTTGTAGCTGATCTCTTTACAGGGTGATTTGCTTGTAACCGAATTCCCTATATTGTGTCTAGTTTCTAGCTGATCTCTCTACAGGTTGATTTATTTGTAGCTGAACTCTCTACAGGGTGATTGGTTTGTAGCTGAACTGTCTACAGGATTGTTTCTTTGTCACTGAACTCTCTACAAGGTGACTTGCTTCTAGCTGATCTCTGCAGACAGTGACTTCTTCTAGCTGATCTCTCTACAGGGTGACTTGTATAGCTTAACTCTCTACAGGGTGATCTGTTCATAGCTGAACTCTCTACAGGTTGATTTGTTTGTAGCTGAAATCTCTTGTTTCAAACTGATTTCACTGTAGGGTAACTTGTTTGTAGCTGAACTCTCTACAGGATGGTTTCTTTGTAGCTGAACTCTCTACAGAGTGATGTTTTTTGTAGCTGAACTCTATATAGGGTGATTTGTATGTACCTGAACTTTCTACAGGGTGATTTGTTTATAGCTGAACACTCTGCAGAGTGATTTGTTTGTAGTTGATCTCTCTACAGGGTTTCTTTGCAGCTGAGATCTCTACAGGGCAACTTCTTCTAACTGAGTTCTCTCTTGTTTCTAGCTGTTCTCTCTACAGAGTAACTTGTTTGTTTAGCTGAACTCTTTACAGGTGGTTTTTTGGTTGCTGAACTCTCTACACTGTGACTTGTTTGTAGCAAAATTCTCTACAGAGTGACTTGTATGTAGCTAAATTCTCTACAGAGTGATTTACTTGTAGCTGAACATTGTATAAACTATAAAGTGACTTGTCTGTAGCTGAAATCTCTACAGGGTTACTTGTTTGCAGCTGGTCTCTATAGGTTAACTTGTTTGTATAGATGAACTCTCTACAGGGTAGTTTCTTTGTAGCTGAACTCTCTCCACAGTGACTTGTTTGTAGCTGAATTCTCTAGAGAGTGTAGCCAAACTCTCCACAGGGTGCATGACTTGTTTATAGCTGAACTCTCTTCAGTGTGACTTGTAATGTTCTGAATCACTACAGCGATATATCTGTAGCTGAACTCTCTATAGGGTGACTTGCTTCTTGCTGAACTGTCTATAAGATTAACTGTTTGCAGCTGAACTCCCTACAGAATAACTTGCAATGTAATAGAATTCTATAATGGATTAAATAAATTAGCTGAATGCTCTATTAGGGTGACTGTTCTATTAGAGTATCTCGATCTCGCATATGTTACACCAAGAGTAAATAATGGAAGAGAGAGTATCCAACTGCACCTTCTAGCTCAGACTGTTTGAAGTGCCCAGGCATGATTTGAAGTCAAACAGTCTGAGCTAGAGGGTGTTTATTACTTCATTCAACACTTACTTTGATAGCACTACAGGATGGCTTCTCTACTTGACGTGCTCATTTTTGATGCAGTATATGGCAGTTGGATACTCTCTCTTCCATTATTTACTCTTGGTTACACGTAGTTGGCTTTGGAATCATAACTCAGTGGTTTGTAATCCGATTCTTCTGTACTACTGCAAGGACTTTCTATGATGATTATTCCAGCTACACACTGATTTTCAGCTCACTGCTCTAAACGGTTTGCCTAGTAGGCGTGAAAACTAATAGTTTTTTATTCATAAAAATCGATCGCGTAATTGTGGGGTACTGATGAAAGCCGGAATGGAACGGAACGGAATGGAATCAATAGGGGCGTGCGCCAAGTAAAAAAAATCGTTTTAAACAGATTGTGTACTGTTTCCAACTTTCACACAATAACTAGAATTGTGCTAGAATTAGTTCGCTTCTGCTATAAACATGCTAGAAAACATTTGCTCGACAACTCTATTTAATGCCCACTGCAAGAATGCGTTGTGTAATCGTCTAAGCTGAACAACGATCATCTAGCTAAGTTGTTAACCTATTTTTTTGTAAGCACTGGTAATATAACATACTGCAGTTTGCGAACTCTCGTAAATCACTGCCAATAATGGTAGAATTATAGTCGCTTCAGAAAACCAGCGAAACATGTACAAAAAGGTTTGAATACCGCTACAACATGAAAATACTACAGTAGTTTACCTCTTGGAATGGTAAGGAAGTACTTCTACAACAGGATTAAACTAAACTGGATGGATTTTATTTACACACACCTTACCATGTGGTGGGCATTTAATAGAACTTTTGAGCGAACGATTACTAGCATGCCTATAAACAGAAACAAACTAATTCTAGCATAATTATAGTTATTGTGTGACAGTTGGAAATAGCGCACAATCTGTTTTAAACGATTTTTAACTTGGCGCGCGCCCCGATCGATCCCGTTCCGTTCCATTCCGGCTTTCATCAGTACCCGTAATTGTGACACAGGTTGGGTTTTGTGTCATATCTCGATGGCCTTTAACTGGATTCCTTTCAAACCACAAAAAGGCACTCCTACGATAGTTACTCCATCTACATAGCAATTTTCAGCTCATTCCTTCAAGCGGTTTACCCTGTGGGCGTGACAGACCTTCGACCTTATTTTACGCAAATAATCGGTCATAACTCGGTAAACGTTTATCGGATTCCTACCAAACTTGGTACTGAGATTCGCCTTAATGAGCCCTTTAAGTGTGCCAAATTTCAGTCCAATTGGAGCACGAATTCGTGTTTTATGGCGGATTTTGCAAAGTGTGCGAAATGAAAAAAACGAAGGAAAAAAACCCAAACTTTGGCCGATCGTATCTCAGAAATGGATGGAGCGATTTTCTTCCAATTTGGAATGTGGACTCCCCTACCTAGCCGGCACTTCTGTAGCAACTTTGGTTTCAATCGGATAAGGAATCACGGAGCTACAAAGGTGTGAAAATCGCGTTTACTTTCTTCCTGTAAATATACTCACGGTGTGGCGCGCCGGCTTCTTGGGCCGCACGACACACTACCGTGTGTCTTGATATGTAACTAGTTACTTTTAAAAAGTAACTTCCCCAACACTGGCTAGCATACGGTTATGCTAAACACAAATTCAGGGCCAGTGATAATGGCCTTACTTGTACTGTATGTCTTTTTCTCTCATTGCCTCAATCAATGATTGCTTTCAATCAATCTCATTTCAGTAATTATTGCAGGTAACTACTATATTTGTACAACTAGTGTCATGACAGTTTACTATTGTATTACAGTATTTTTTGGATTGAATCCATGTTCATTGTGTCTGCATCTTCCCAAACTTTAAGTAACGGGTTTGCTCTGGCTAAAACACTTCATATACATAATGCATTGTCCATGTAAAGTACAATTCTACAGAGTGTGCTACTAAGATTATGTTTTAATACTATAGTTATATAAGCTTGGAGAAATATGCCAATTAGTGCCCACCAGCAATGCTCCTGATGAAAACCAGATCAACAGGATCACATCAGGAATAACACAACAAAGTGGTATGTTACTAGTGTAGCCATGAATTAGTGATTTACTCCATAACATTTATTCAAGCAATTACCTTAATTGTGTTTGTTATTTTTGTACTTTTGTATTGATTCTATTAAATTATTTATACATAAGCCGACCTACCAATCCATACTCTTGAGATTTTCACCCATGAAACAACTAATCACGTCAAAAATGGCCTTGTAACAACAAATTAACACAATGCACGTACACTAAATATTGTACATACAGCCTGTATTGCAGCACACGCAAATGGTCCCCCATCTGTGACAAATAGCCTGGGATTATAGGAATGAAACAAGGTAGGCCTAAGACTATTACTTTTTTTCTTTTATAACTGGTGGTTGTCTGATGCAATGTAGCTGTAGAGACTAATACCCACAATCATTTTGTGAGTGTACTACTATATAAGTAATGAAAGTTAAGAAACTGTTGTTTATATTGAAATTGGTTGTAATACAGATTTTTTGGCAGGCTTCAAGAAGCTTATTGGGCAAGCTAGCGTAAAACAAGCTCCTAAGAACCAATATAACATCTAGGTTCCCACTAGTTTTGTGTGACTCCTTTGATGTGCTTGCACTGTGTTTCACCATTGAACTTCATATCTGCTATGTAACACAGAGAAGAAAATGTCCAATATATATGGTACCATTCAAACGCAACATCGTCTCGCGAGAGTGCGAGTGATTAAATAACTCACTAATTAAAGGGCGTGACACCCATTTTGCTCGTGAGTGTACATCCAGTTTTGTTTGGGATAAATACTCACAAGCGAAACGAGTGCCATGCCCTTTAATTAGCGAGTTTTTAATTGCTTGCACTCTCACAAGATGACATTGCATTTGAGTGGTACTATAGCTGCAGACGTGTCATGTTTCATCTATCTTGAGTTTCAAATCTTTTCTTTGTATCTACTTTTTTGTAACATAATCATGACTGGTAAATCCATGCATGCTGCATCAAAGAACAGAATCGTGTCACACATAAAGCAAATTTTGCATGTGAATGCATGCCCCAACTATTAATTAATGAAAGCTAAATGGTCATTTTGTGTTATCTAAAAGCCAAAGAGCAGCACAATAAATGCCTCTAAAATCCAATCACTACAGAAATTACAGATGGTTTCCATTGTAAACATGATAGTCAGCACAAAAACACCCACACAGTAATTGAGAAAAAATGGGCAGACAATTAAAGGTCTCTTCATGGTGCGTCCATTGTAGCTACTGGAGTAGGTGAAAGGTATGTATGTCTTTGGCCTAACCAACAGTGAAGAAATCAAACCCATAGTATTCACCATAGTTAAGTTATGCTTGGCTGAAAGCATTCATCAGATAGTTAGTTAGTTAGTAGAAAATTTACATTTGAGTAGGATGAACATTGAAGATCATGTACAGCTACTAGTAGATATTTAATCTACACTCAGTCAATAGTATAGCCATGACTGAAGTAGAGCTAGTATACGCATAGATGCTCTTCTTTTATTTCTATCAAATGAATTTTTCCTTTTACTTTTTGTAATAACAGAATTCATTGTTAGTGAACCAGTGCATACCTTAACACAGGAAAAATTACACCCCACACTACAGTACTGATCTTTCATACAGCAGGTGGGGATTCTGAAGATCAAGGTCGGTTACTAGTGGCAACACTGATGTCCAAACAGCAGTTCACTTCAAAATACTTGGTAATTTGGTTACATATATAGTGATGAAATTTGCCATGTAGAACCAGTGTTAGTGTCCAATATATCAGTGTGTTATAGAAAGACTTTTTAACCAATTAAACACATATACTAGTAAACATGTTCTTTGTTGTTATAGGAATTAGGAGAGATGGTGATTGGTGCATTTAAGCATGCTGGCAGAAAGAGGACTGCTTGTAGTGTTGGACTAGACATGGCTAAGTTCCACGTGTAAGTAAGCAGCTACATACTGACATATTGTAGCTGCTATTTACATGCATATGTGTATAAGAGCATGTTCTCCCTCCCTCACAACCTTAAAGGGATTTTCTACCCACGTAGAAAAATGTTGAGACATTCTGATATACATATATTATTCAATCTGTATTGTGAGTGGTACATAAAGGTTCAGTGTTACAGATCAAGATATCCACTGAGCATATACAGATTCAGGCTATATAATGACCAAACAGTAACACAGGCAAGCTTTATTTATTGGTAGTCTTTGTATATAAAATCTGTTGTGAACAACTTGTGGCATTTTTCATGTGACTGATCATTGAGCAGTATTGTATATGGATGATATAAACTAGTTATTTTCTTTGTACTCTCATGTGCATGTGTGTTATCCAAGCACCAAATGATCAAGATAATAGAGCAGCCATATAACCTAATTTGTAGCTGCTCCTACAATTTTCTTCCTGTTCTCTTCTTCAAAATATACGTACATGTTAGCAGTGATCTGTTTCTAAGTAGATACACTTCAGCCAACCTGGCGCCAAACAAGATGTCATGTTATTTTATAAAGACAAAAAGACTCACAGTGGTGCCATAATTTGTTGGCCTAACGTCGACAACACATCATACATTCTCTTTCCCATTCAATAGTTTCCTACCTTGCAGCTATTATCAGTTGACCATGGCCTAGAAGACCAGCTTGATGTACACAGTGTTATACAGTAGTTTGTGCCTTACAAGGCTATTCACAATAATATTCAGACACCAGCCGGTTTTCTCACCATTTTAGGTAGGTTTTTGATAAGGTGCAGGTACCCTATGACAGGTAATTTTGATATAAAGAAAGGTTGACAAATCTGCATTTTTATAAATTAACTGTTGACAAAAATCACAAAATCATTGTTCAGATGCTTGTTGGCATTTGAAAATATGGGAATTGATGAATTTAGCTAATTTGTCAAATTCATTCAGTTTTTTTTCATGGTATTATGCATGTTGTGGTGTTTGAGGAGTCAAAATTAAATGTGGAAAAATAAGGGCAAGCAATAGAATGTCATCAAATGTGGTAGGCTACCCAAGTCCACCAATTCTACCAGTACAGACAGAAAATTAGTATGCACAGGTTTACTGGTGATGTGCTGTAGAGAAGGATCTATAAAATAGCTATGCTGTGAAAAAGGGTGTGACCTCTCATAAATCCCAGGGTTAAATGTCCATTCAGTGCTGATGGGCTAATCTGCATTTTTATAATGACTACATTGTTAGCTTCACTGCAGCCATTTCTTTGTTAGTATTTCTGAGTGTAGTGGAATGATATCATAAAATATTCTTATTACTTACAATACACAGGGAGTTGGGACAGATAGAAGAGGCTGAACGCCTTCTCAGTGACATGTGTTCACTGTACTCCCCTGAAAACTGGACAATATTTTCAGCCAATACTATATCTCTTTTGGCCGAGTGACAAAAAACTCTACACTTGGATTCCAAGTATCCTTAACAGGCACTACTGTATTACTCTTACATGATTTTGGTCAAGTCAGGTCACACTTCTTAACCTATTTAGATATTTACTGTCTTGCCTGTCACTTGCTGTGTTACCCCAAGGAGTGGGAACATCACATGATCCTCATCAGTGTTTGGATGAAATAGTGGAGCTGTCAAAATCAATCAGTCAAGGTGAATATAAACACCTTCAATAGGATATACATGTGTGTCTAATTTTGTAATAATTTGTATTTGTAAGGTGGATGCATGACTTATCTAGAAAGCATTTTACCTTGACACAAGTGTATAAGCAAGTACATAGCTTGTGTAAACTTGTCAATAAGTAACTCCAAGTTCTGCATTGTATGGTCAAAGGATATACTAGATCGTTTTGAACCATCCATCAATGGTTTACTTTATTTTTCTAACTTTATTCAAATCAATTTCTGTAATAGAAAATGGAGTGCTGGACTATTTTCAATTATTAAAGTAATCCCTAATAATTCTGAATACATGATTGGAAACACTGTTACTATGACAATCAACCTGCAATACAATGGACAAAAGGTATTTCCCTCTATCATTGTTGGATGATTGCATGTATTATTCCTAGGACTTGGTAGTGGACAGCTTGTCTCTCCTATTAAGGACATCAATCAAGTCACTACTTCAGTCACCTGAAATTGGTCCTGGTCAATCAATTTGTGGTGAAATAGATCGTCCCAAGACACCGGATGATAATGAACAATCACACTTCACAATTGGATCAGAGAAAAGAGAAGCTTGATGACTTAGACATTAATGGAGATTATAGTAACTGTTCAGACTATAGGCCACTGTGTGATGTACAAGCTCATGTGAGGAGGACACTGAGCGAGACATTCTCATCTTATTCACTGGATCAGGCCTCACTTGGAAGAGATGCTGCTTTCGATGAGGAAAGTGATGAGCCAGATTTTGTGATCTCCTCTAACAAAATTGTCCTACATCCTGGTGAAAATGTCCTCCAACTCTCTGGAGAGGTACACACACCCTATCACACATACAGTTAGCATCTGTGTAAAAGATCTATTTCATGCTAATATTTTTGTATTTTCCTCAGCCGGTAACATCTGGCCAATACTATGGTAGGAAACTGACGTTGAAAGTTGGACAGCTTTCTTTCATCACTATGGTAACCAGTGCTCATTGGAATAAAGGTGTCCCAGTACTGTTAAAACCAGTGGACATTTCATTTGATCTAGAGCCTACTTTAGGAGGTGGGTATATTTTAACGTGTTCATTTGCTTTATAATTTTGCTATAGACTTCTATGCTGGAGTAAAGCAAAAGTGTAAGATAACGTTTTAACTGGTCGAGAAGACATCATTCCACAAGATGGTATTCTGAGACTTTCCTGCAATACAGGAATCAAGTTTGTTCCAAAGCCAGATTCCGAAGAACACTTGTCAGAGTTAAATCTGACATTTCCCGCAGTAGATAAGTGCTCTGATTGGTCAGAATATGTGACAATGTACTCTCCATCTGTGTACAAGGAGCCCAAGTTACTGTTAGTGGGTGGAGATGATGATTTTGTGTTCCCTGTTGCTTCAAAACCAACTGCTTGGAATCATGAGGTGTGCAACGTACATAATATTACATGTGATATAATAATATACAGTGCATAGTTTATATAGTAGTCCTATCAGGGAACTTGTCATGATTCACTATAAACACACACTCTCATTCCACGAGATGAGTTATACACCAGTGACTTGTCCACAGGTACAAACACATCCTCTTGTCTGCTTCCCTTAAATGAAGGACGTCGTCTAGAATGTTCTGTGATATCGACTAAGGGAAGAGGCAATTCTCCATACATTTGAGGCACAACATCAACATTAATGTGGACAGTTCTGGTGTTCTCCACTAAAGCTGTTCCACTCACACCCTCTAGTACACACCAGTATGAGTCATGTAGGATGGAATAGTGGAACTTGTTGGGACAGTCAGTTCCCAATGGTGAACAACATCTGACGACGACCTTTAACTGGCACAAGTTGTTTTCTGTCACACCTCGACCAGAAACTGACTCCACTGTACATTCTATACAGTATAGGGCCTGTTTGTGATATATAGGGAAAGTGGTAACTGTCATTCATTGATGTCAGATCAGGGACAAAGTTGATCTGACATTGCAAGAGTTGAGGGTATGCCTCTAGATTGCAACTGATAGCTACTTTAATTTGACACACAAAACTGTTTTAGCAGCCTAAACACTGTATTTTAAGCCTAATTGTACACCGTATATACCTTTAATCTATTTTCTATTTCTAGATGAGTGTAATGCAATGTATCTCTAATGCATATACTTTCATTGCTAGAATATTGTGGCCATATACTGTAGTATCATACTAAAAACACCACCGAAGACAGGTTAACAAGGGATGCACACATGCAGTGATAAGTTACACAGTGCATAAACTGAAAAGTTCAGAGTTCAATTCCCTAGTTGATGGCATAAGTTTCTTAGGTACACCCTTTTAACAAGCCCTTTGACTGCTCTATTAGAATGTTTTGACTGGGAGAGTGGGTGAATGTTCTATTAGAGTATATCAATCTTTGCCAGCAGAAAATGGTTGGCATCCTTCCCAGTCCAGTAGGTAATTGGGTGATCTTTAAATTAAATGGGAGAATGTACAATGGCTAACTGTTATAATCCTCTTTGTTGTAGTACCCCAAGTGGCATAGGTACATGCTACCTTGTAACCACACCAGCTTCTTGAAGTATGTACATGCACACAAATAAATCACTTTGCAACAAGTACGTGTAGAATTACACAATCATGGGAACACATTATTTTACATACCGACACTGCAGGAAGTGTGAAAGGATAGCTGTGATTGACAGACAATTGTCCCTATAATATAAAACAAGATCTGTTACTCACTGTGCTAACACAACACCACTGTACCATGTCATTATCTATGATCAGCTGACTACTGAGATCAAAGGAACATTTACTGTTTAGCGGTTCATTAACAGTTAAATCTACAAGGTAACAAATACGCATACCCTATGGTCTTACAACAGAGTAAGTACATGTCTGTAAGGAGAATACTTGCAAATCACCATGCATACCTGATCTTTGTATCTCCCATAAATATGAATAATTTTCTTCACTTGGCAAAATCTATAAAGAAATTTAAAGTGCATACACTACATTGTACAGTACGCCTACTTCAGGTACTGGGACTTGTATTGGTTCTGAAGAGGCACCATTTGGAATAGAGAGCTTCTCTTCACAAAGTTTCACACCTTGTGGCCAGTGACTAGTAACTGAGAACTGAAGAAACGACCTACAACAACACATGAGTGTATGTAATTGTGCATCACAACAACAGCACACAACCAATAGTAGCATACAATACATTGTTACCTGTAGGGAGTACAGTATATCTGATGGTTCACACTCAGTAGTTCTGGAGAAGTGACAGATAATGTTGCCACGTGGATGGGCATCAGCCACTGACAGTGGATCACTACCTACAGTACACATCAATAAGAGGTCATTGTAATGTGGATAAACTATGTCGGTATGTCGTATGTATACCGTTAGAAAAAATTTGTTGATTTTTTGTTTTTACAATTTTTTATCTATTATACATTGTCTTTTGGAATCAGTTACAAACTTTGAAAACTTAAGCTTCAAGTTTTTCTGCTAGAGTATCTAGAATCAATTTCTGCTTCATGGTACGTAAGGACTTTGCATTTGCTATCACCCTTCAGAAGTTGAACAATGTGTTATAACATGAATGCACACACAAAGAGTGATCAGCACTGCTCATCACATCTACAAGAAGTAGCAATACTTAGCTAGCTAGTAAGGACACACATTGTGTTATTCTAATAAGGTACAATGTAGTAGTTAGCACATTAAAATACTCGGTATCTCTACTCAAGTATTGAGATTTAATTTTTATTTGAGGTCATGAATTGATGATGGCACATGAGTGTCACTACTCATATTTTACTTCTTATGGGATGTTATTATCTACAGTTGAAGTGTTTTGCTTTTTCTGGGAATGTACAGTTACTAACATTGCATGAGTACAGAGTGAGTGCACACGCAAGATTAACCACATGTTGCAAGATTGCTGTATCAGCTCAATCATTCAGAATTACCGTACATTATCATAGATAGTATAATATATATATTATATTTATATATATATATATATCTAATCCAAAACAGCCAAGCTGTAAAAAAAGTGTGCGGCCCTCAGAAAGGCTATGGTGAAAAAAGATGTGAAATCCAAGGTGGCGGCCAAGAAATGGCTGTGATGGTAGGTTAATGGTAAAAATTTTAATAAAGACAATTCAGGTGAATTTTTGTGCCGCTTCACAAAATTTACCTAAATTGTCATTATTAAAATTTTTACCATTAACCTACCATCACAGCCATTTCTTGGCCGCCACCTTGGATTTCACATCTTTTTTCACCATAGCCTTTCTGAGGGCCGCACACTTTTTTTACAGCTTGGCTGTTTTGGATTAGATTTCATTTCTTTTTGTATTTGTATACCAGCTTTGGGACTTTTTTAACCTACGTTTTTTTCTTTACTACAGGAAGAAGAAAAGATGAAGTAGATGTACTTTAAATATTTTATCAGTAAATGTACAAATTATATATACTGTATAATACATATTTGACCGCATTTGCGAAAAGGGGTCTTCCACACACATCCAATTTGCCAACTTTGACAATTGATAACTTCAGATTGGAAAGAGCTATTGCCTTGATATTTGGGCAGTGGTGAGCACCACTATAACTGAATACATGGTGAAATTTTCAGGTTAATATGTTACTTGAACACTGAGTTATGGTCTCCAACGTTTACGGAATTGGATGTGTGTGGAAGACCCCTTTTCGCAAATCCGGTCACATATATTGATTACAGAAATCTCCATGGTGGTTTCTTTGTAACTGAACACTCTACAAGGTGACTTCTTCTAATTGCTCTCTCTACAGGGTGAATTGTTTGTAGCTGAACGATCTACAAGGTAACTTCTTCTAGCTGATCTCTCTACAGGGTGATGTGTTTGTAGCTGAATTTTGTATAGGTGATTTGTTTGCAGCTGAGCTCTTTACAGAATGGTTTCTTTGTAGCTGAACTCTCTAAAAGGTAACTTCTTCTAACTGATCTTTCTACAGGGCAATTTGTTTCTGGCAGAATTTTCTACAGGGTGATTTCTTTGCAGCTGAACTCTCTACATGGTGGTTTCTTTGTAGCTGAACTCTCTACAAGGTAATTTCTTCTAGCTGATCTCTCTACAGGGAGATTTGTTTGTAGTTGAATTCTGTACAGGTGATTTGTTTGCAGCTGAGCTCTTTACAAAATGGTTTCTTTGTAGCTGAACTTTCTTCAAGGTAACCTCTTCTAACTGATCTTTCTACAGGGTGATTTGTTTGTAACTGAACTATCTACAAGGTAATTTCTTCTTGCTGATCTCTCTACAGGGTGATTTGTTTGTAGCTGAATTCTGTACAAGTGATTTGTTTGCAGCTGAGCTCTTTACAGAATGGTTTCTTTGTAGCTGAACTCTCTACAGGGTGATTTGTTTGTAGCTGAACTCTCTACAGGTGATTTGTTTGTAGCTGAACTCTCTACAAGGCGATACTTCTAGGTGATCTCTCTACAGGATTCCTTGTTTCTAACTGAACTCTCAACAGGGTGATCTGTTCATAGCTGAACTTTCTACTGGGTGATTTGTTTGCAGCTGAACTCTCTAAATGGTAGTTTCTTTGTAGCTGAACTCTCTACAATGTGACTTCTTCTAGCTGAACTCTCTACAAGGTGACTTGTTTCTAGCTGATCTCTCTACAGGGTGACTTGTTTCTAGCTGAACTCTCTACAGGTGATTTGTTTGTAGCTGAACTCTCTACATGGTGGTTTCGTTGTAGCTGAACTCTCTACAAGGTAACTTCTTCTAGCTGATCTTTTTACACTGCATATTTGTTTGTAGCTGAGTTCTCTACAGGGTGATTTGTTTGCAGCTGAACTCTCTACATGGGAGTTTCATTGTAGCTGAACTCTCTACAATGTGACTTCTTCTAGCTGAACTCTCTACAGGGTGACTTGTTTCTAACTGAACTCTCTACAGGTGATTTGTTTGCAGCTGAACTCTCTACATGGTGGTTTCTTTGTAGCTGAACTCTCTACAAGGTAACTTCTTCTAGCCGATCTTTCTACAAGGTGATTGAGTTTTTTGCAGCTGAACTCTTTACATGGTGGTTGCTTTGTAGCTGAACTCTCTAAAAGGTGACTTCTTCTAGCTGAACTCTCTACAGGATGATTTGTTTGCAGCTGAACTCTCTACGTGGTAGTTTCTTTGTAGCTGAACTCTCTACAATGTGACTTCTTCTAGCTGAACTCTCTACAGGGTGACTTGTTTTTAGCTGATCTCTCTAAGGGTGACTTGTTTCTAGCTGAACTCTCTACAGGTGATTTGTTTGCAGCTGAACTCTCTACATGGTGGTTTCTTTGTAGCTGAACTCTCTACAAGGTAACTTCTTCTAGCTGATCTTTCTACAGGGTGATTTGTTTGTAGCTGAATTCTCTACAGGGTGATTTATTTGCAGCTTAACTCTCTACAAGGTGACTTCTTCTAGCTGAACTTTCTACACAGTGATTAATTTTTTTTGCAGCTGAACTCTCTACATGGTGGTTTCTTTGTAACTTAACTCTCTACAGGGTGATTTGTTTGTAGCTGAACTCTCTACAGGGTGATCTGTTCATAGCTGAACTCCCTATAAGGTAACTTCTTCTAGCTAATCTTTCTACAGGGCGATTTGTTTGTAGCTGAGTTCTCTACAGGGTGATTTGTTTGCAGCTGAACTCTACATGGTAGTTTCTTTGTAGCTCTACAATGTGACTTCTTCTAGCTGAACTCTCTACAAGGTGACTTGTTTCTAGCTGATCTCTCTACAGGGTGACTTGTTTCTAGCTGAACTCTCTACAGGTGATTTGTTTGCAGCTGAACTCTCTACATGGTTTATTTCTTTGTAACTGAACTCCCTGCAAGGTGACTTCTTCTAGCTGATCTCTCTACAGGGAGATTTGTTTGTAGCTTAACTCTCTACAGGTGATTTGTTTGCAGCTGAACTCTCTACATGATGGTTTCTTTGTAGCTGAACTCTCTACAAGGTAATTTCTTCTAGCTGATCTCTCTACAGGCCGATTTGTTTGTAGCTGAACTCTCTACATGATGGTTTCTTTGTAGCTGAACTCTCTACAAGGTGATTTCTTCTGTAGCTGATCTTTCTACAGGGTGATTTGTTTATACCTGAACTATCTACATGATGGTTTCTTTGTAGCTGAACTCTCTACAAGGTAACTTCTTCTAGCTGATCTCTCTACAGGAAAATTTGTTTGTACCTGAACTCTCACATGATTGTTTCTTTGAAGCTGAACTCTCTACAAGGTGATTTCTTCTAGCTGATCTTTCTACAGGGTGATTTGTTTGTAGCAGAACTCTCTACAAGGAAACTTCTTCTAGCTGATCTCTCTACAGGGAGATTTGTTTGTAGGTGAACTCTCTATACATGATTTGTTTGCAGCTGAATTCTCTACATGATGGTTTCTTTGTAGCTGAACTCTCTACAAGGTAACTTCTTCTAGCTGATCTCTTTACAGGGTGAATTGTTTGTAGCTGAACGATCTACAAGGTAACTTCTTCTTACTTATCTCTCTACAGGGTGATTTGTTTGTAGCTGAACTTTCTACAAGGAAACCTCTTTTAACTGAGCTCTGTACAGGGTGAATTGTTTGTAGCTGAACTATCTACAAGGTAACTTCTTCTAGCTGATCTCTCTACAGGATGATTTGTTTGTAGCTGAACTATCTACAAGGTAACTTCTTCTAGCTGATCTCTCTACAGGGTGATTTGTTTGTAGCTGAATTCTGTATAGGTGATTTGTTTGCAGCTGAGCTCTTTACAGAATGGTTTCTTTGTAGCTGAACTCTCTACAAGGTAACTTCTTCTAGCTGATGTATCTACAGGGTCACTAGTTTGTAGCTGAATTCTCTACATGGTGGTTTCTTTGTAACTGAACTATCTACAAGGTGACATCTTCTAGCTGATCTTTCAACAGGGTGATTTGTTTGTAACTGAACTCTCTACAAGAAAATTTCTTCTAACTGATGTCTGAACAGGGTGAATTGTTTGTAGCTGAACTCTCTACAGGGTGATTTGTTTGTAGCTGATCTCTATACAGGTTACTTATTTCTAACTGATCTCTTGAATTCTGTTCAGGGTGACTGCTCTATTAGGATGACTGCTCTATTAGAGTATCTCGATCTTGCACTTGCTACACCAAGATTTCGTGTTATAATAACTCCGTGGCTTTAAGGCTGATTCTTCTACACCATTGAAGAGCCTTTCTAAGATGATAACTCCATCTGTACAGCGATTTTCAAAGCATTACCCCAAGTGGTTTATCTGGTAGGCGTGGCAAGCATAATAATAATAATAATAATAATAAAATTCAAAAATTAAAAATTAGCTAATCTCGATTGCGTAATTGTTACACACTGTTGATTTTTTCGCTGTATCTTCCTGGTTTTTAGCTCGATTTCTTTCAAACCACAAAAGGTTTGAGGTTCAATAGTTAACCTATTCACCCACCGATTTTCAGCTTCTTCCCATACGCGGTTTACCCTGTAGGCGTGACAACATATTGGTGTTATTTTTCGTGCATAATCGCTCATAACTCTTTGCCTGTTTATGGTATTCCAGCCAAAGTTGGTACTGAGATGCGCCTTTATACCCCCCTTCTGTGTGCCAAATTTCAAGGCAATCGGATAACGCGTTCGCGTTTTATAGCAGTTTTTGTAAGTGTGCGAAAAGAGGAAGAAAAATAAGAAGAAAAAAACGAAGAAACTAAGCCAACTTTTGAAGTCGAATATCTCAGGAATGCCTGAAGCGATTTCGCTCAAATTTGGAATGTGGAGTACTGAAGGTGGAGAGAATCTACACAGCAAACTTTGTCTTGTTTCATCAAGGCAGCACAGAGCTACGGAGGTGCGAAAATTGCGTTCTCTTTCTTCCTGTCAATATACTCACGGGGTTGCGCGCCGGCTTCTTGGGCCGCACGACACACTACCGTGTGTCTTGATATTTTTTTACATGAGATATTTACAAGCTATATACAACCACAATGATAATAATATAAAACACTTAAACAGTGGGCAGAGAGGCAAACTCTGCACAGTCCTGGGATGATGGTATTGTTGCCATTACAGAAGCAGCATTGCCACGTTGAACATCAATGGCAACTTTCTGAATCAAAAATTGGGTGGTCCTATTATCACCAGACTGTTCCATTACCCAGGAACCTATCCACCTCACTAATGAGCGTGCACATGATCCCCAAGCACCCAGAATCTCAACACATAAAGGGGAGAAGTGAAATGATGGAATCAGAGAATACTTTCTGAACTTAGCTGACTCTGCAGAGTTTGCCAGCCGGCTGGCACCACTTGCAGAAGTAGATAAATTAGATGGGGCCAGGGTGTCTGAACAGGTAAAGTCCCAGAGCAAAGCCCCGTGACCAAGGAATCAATGACATGCCATCTGGCCTCTTACCATCATTACGACACACACCGACTGGCTCCAAAACAGCAGGTACACCTCCAGACACATCCAGTCAGCCTTTTTGGGTTACCAGCCAGCCAGCCTTTTTGGGTTACCAGCCAGCCAGCCTTTTTGGGTTACCAGCCAGCCAGCCTTTTTGGGTTACCAGCTAGCCAGCCTTTTTGGTACACCTCCAGACACATCCAGCCAGCCAGCCTCTTCACATCCAGCCTTTTTGGGTTCCTGTAACTCAGCCCGGATTTTGGTGTCCCGTTTAGCACCAAATTTTGATGTGACTTCCTTTTTTCCAGGTGAAAATTGTGCTATCTCCTATTCCAAAGTCTATCCATCTTGCCTTCTAACTTATCTTCCCAAAATGACTTACAGGCTTCCCTTGATGATCAATTATTTGCAAGCATTTTCAACACCTCCACAATCCGTGACCAGGCTCGTTTACGTGCTGTTGCTCACTCCTCTGGTGTCAGCAGTGGCTGGCTGAAGGCCATCCCTCAACCAACATTGGGTTTGGCCTTTTCTCCACATGAGTTTGTTATCGCTGTCCATTTATGGTTGGGTGTTCCTCTTTTCCCATTGTTACCACTTTGTCGTACATGTTTGTCTGTCATAGATCAGTTTGGTGACCATCTTCTTGGTTGCTCTCATGGCCCACTACGTATCCAATGCCATGATGCTCTTGTTTCTATAGTACATCATGCTCTACTGCAAGATCACCCTGGTGTTCTCCATGAGCAAAGCATTGCCTCTGATCAAACTCGTCCTGGGGACATTTACCATCCTGATTTTACTCTAGGCCGTCCTGCTTACTTTGACCTCTCTGTCAAGTGCACAACTCAGCCTTCCTTTATTTCCGCTGCTGCATCTAAGGCTGGGGTAGCTGCTGCTGCCGGTGAGGAGGCTAAGGATGACCATTAGGCCATATTAAATATTTGGAAACTGTTAACAACCATGGTGGTGAATTTTTTCCCCTGGTTTGCGAGTCGTTTGGTGTTTGGACACCATTTGCTTTATCAACCTTATCCACGCCGGATTGCCGACCGTACCACTGTTAAAAGTGGTATTCCCAGACAGTTAGCAAGGAAACAATTGCTTCAGCGCTTGTCAGTTACTCTCTGGCGATATAATGCCAAAATGATCCTGAGGCATTATGGCTTATGCCCAGAAGATGGCATATAGACTTGTTGAACTAAGTTATTAATTAAGGTTGTTTTGTAGTTAAGGTAGCTAGTTTTGTAGTTAAAGTACTTAGCTTGGTAGTTAAGCTAGTTAGAATTTTGTATAGCATATTTGCTTTAGCATACAGTCAAACATGTCTTTTCCCTCCAGACACCAGAGCACGACGAATAGTTTCATTCACTGCAGCGTGCCGAGGAATACGGCCTCCACTACGCCTGCAAGATAAACCGTGAGTTCCAAAAACATCAACTTTTAATACTGCCACAAACACACCGTGACACGTATGCTCGACAACGATGGGAACACCAAGACGTAGACCAAGAGCAATCTTCAAAGATTCATTAGGTACAGGTAGAGCACCAAGCCACGCACCAGACTCTGAGGAGGAAACTGACAATAGATATAGTATATTCTACGTACGTATGACATTATAAACGCATATTAATTTTATTTCGAGGTGTGTAGCCGAGCCAGCATCCACAATCGAAACTTCACACTACAGTCGGTTGCAGGATTCTTGAAAAAGGTATGCCGTACCGTGAGTGTTTCCGTAATGCTCCTTGTGAGTAAATTTTATTGTCCTTGCCACGGATTCAACAGCAATTGAACCACACTAATCTTTTTCCTCAGTCCGGCTGATCCGGCGTCACTACAGATAGTTTTCCAGCCCACGGAATGTTTACGGCACGGGAAGAGAAATTTCAACAATTCTGCAATCGACTGTAAGTGGGCGGTAAGTTACCGTATAGCGGGAAATTTTCGAAAGGTTAAATTTTCGAGAAAGAGTGCTTGATTGGAAATTCGAAAAAATATTTTCGAAACAATGCCTCTTTACCGCGCCGCACAGTAGATAATTAATTCACAGAGGAAACTAACAGTGCATGGTTGCGTTCATCTCATACATAGCTGCTTTGATTGTTCAGTATAGCTAGATAAACACCCAATCTAGCTTTGATAGAATCTCGTCTAGCTACCCTAGAGTCTTCCTTAATTTGTAGGTTGAACCATGTTGCTTGGCGGACTTCGCCTCAGAGGCCTGCGGATCGAGCTGCGGATTGAACCATAGCTAAGTACATGGCGTTTTTCAGCCCATAAAGATGTTTGCTGATAATTATAGTCTTTCCTAGTAATTTCTGGTCTCTCGAGCTCTTATAGGCTTCAAGACTCATGGCGTCATTCGTGCTCACTCATATACACGCGCATGCATGGTATTTAGCTATAGCTATATGGCTAGCTACTTGTTTGTGCCCCAGTGCCTAGCTATAGACTAATACATTAGGCCTATAGATAACTGATATAAGTAGAAACTATGCATGCGTGCACTCGCAAAAATCATTCATATATATATACCTAACCATACTTTCTTTGATTGTCATTTCAAAGCCGGGATGTACTATTTTCGAAAAAATATTTTCGGAAACACATTGTTATTTTCGAATTTTTCGAATATTTAACCTTTCGAAAATTTCCCGCTATACGGTACTCTATTGCAAGGGGTGTCACTGTTAGGCGCAATCTGTGAATTTGCGCAGTTTATAAATTGCGCTGCGCATTTTGTGAATTCATAAAATGCGCAACAATTTATAAATTGTTGCGCAATTTGTGAACTACCGTAAGAGCTGCGCATTTTATGAACTCTTTGGATTCTGGTCCATTCAGTGTACCGCCGTTACGTTCTTGGCTGATCAAGTGCGTATTATGGCTGCTTTCAGAGAGGTGTAATAAGCCCCACAGATTGGGAAGTTTACTGCTCTGCCCACAGATTGGTAGATGGCATGGATTGCAAATGATGCTACCAATAATTATCGTGTTTACGACTGGTTATTAATGATTCTAATGGTCTAATGTGATCCAATTTTTTCATTTTCTTTTATATAACTTTAATAAGCCCCTTGATAGCTATATGTTTACTACAAGGAACATGGGTCAAGACGGTTCCGCTTTCTCTGTATTGACTATCTCTCCCTCCAAGGTTCCTTTGCGTACTCTGCAGTTGGATTGGATAAGGTGCATTCTGTCTGATCAAGTTCCTGCATGGAGCACACATCCAACACCACGCCCCTGATGTACTAGCTAGAACACAATATTTATATTCAGTATAGATCTAATTGATTTTTTAATATTCAAATTCAGCTTGTGACAAAGTTACAATTTTAACTTGGAATTAGCTCCAATACAGCAGTTAGCTATACACAAACACAGGCCCATTCTTTGAACAGCATGGCCCTACAAAGTTAAAACTGTTTTCGTCCTGTGAGATTGTCACTTCATGCCTTCTTAAGCACTGTCTGTGGTACCCCCATGAGTAACTATTGCACCTGACCTATACAGAGTTCACACACATAAATACAAGATTCGTTAATGTAACTAGAGCTTACCAAGGGAGTTGTATCATCATCCACCAAACCAATCATTCCACAGGAATGGCAATAGTCATTCAATGGTTCTAAATAAACAAAAAAATATATATGTTTTCTCCACAGGATTATAATTATCACAAGGCATTGACTTCTATTGATGCACTATACTACGTATAAATGCATGTGAACACCATACTATTGACCTGGATGTCAAACCAATGCATGCACATAAGTGTTGTCTACAATGTTTAACTTAACAATGTTTAACTTTTGCATACTGCAATTTCATTCTTTCAGCATTCTTTCGGTACTCTAAGTCTGCTGCCTCCCGAATTGCCTTATGGCGATCACAAGTAGTGAGGTGATCATATGATTTTTCACTGTTTTTGCTAACAGAATAATAACATATTGCTATAAACATAAGGGCATTGCTGAAATCACATAGACAGAACACCAAACACTACAGTTATAACAAAACCTCCATGCTTAAACAACTTGATAAAAGAAATATAGGCCTCACACAATAAGGACAAAGATTTTCACTGAAACTAAACATTTTCACTTCTTGATATGAAAAAACCTTGATCCCACAGAATGTATTTATACACGGCTTGTGTAGTTATAACTAGGAGGTTTCACTGGTCAAAAAAGCTATAGCAGTCTACACAAAATTGGTAATGATTTGTACCTCTGAGACTCCGACTCCATGTGATCAGGTGGTGATGACGTATCATCTGTAGGAGATGCTATAGGAGATACAATTTGATTTGACAATGGTTTGTCAGGTAACAGTGGTGGCACACTTTGACATGCTTGCTGTGGTGACATCCTTGAGCTAGTTAGTGGTGATGCACTTCTACTTGGTCGCTGTGGTGACATCTTTGAGCTAGATGGTGATGTACTTCTACTTGGTCGCCGTGGTGACATCCTTGAGCTAGATGGTGGTGATGCACTACTACTTGGTCGCTGTGGTGACATCCTTGAACTAGATGGGGGGTGATTAACTTCTACTTAGTCGCCGTGGTGACATCATTAAGCTAGATTGTGGTGATGTACTTCTACTCAGTTGTTGTGGTGACATCCTTGAACTAGATGTTGGTGGAAACACAGTTGGTGGTAATTCATCAAATAGCAGTGACACATCATCTAGTTGAAAGCGCCACATGATTTTTTACATCACTATTGAACCACTAACCATCTTTGATAAGATCAGTTAAATCCTCTTCCATTATACAATGGTCAACTCCTTCGGGAAGTTCAGCAAATGGGGCTAACCTTGGTGGCTGGCCAAACACCACTTCATATCAGCTTTGTTTTAAAGTGCGACATACTTGAACATTTAAATTATCTGCAAGGGCACATTACATATTAGTTGGGCTCATACTAGTACTTACATTGAATACATGGCAGCCAGTCAGTCAGTCCAAGATACACAGTTGGAATCCTTGTGCTCACATTTAAATGCTTGCAACTGCATTTCTACAAGATGGTTGCCCTTTTCAATTAAACCTTGTGACTGTGAATGGCAAGGTCTACCATTGATTATTGTCACTTCTCCTGGCCACGACTTCAATATCTCTCTAATAACTTCATTAACAAATTCCCTTCCATTATCTGACTGCAGTATTTTGGGGAGCCCAAAATATGGGAAAACCTTGTGCACAAGCCCACTAGCTACTTCAATGGCACTCTTGTTTATCAGTGGCCATAGCACGTGAAACTTTGACCAGTGGTCCATGTAATGTGCAATGTAGCAATAAGAATCATCTGGCATGTGCCTCATATCTATCAAATCAATCTAAAATAAGCAAGAGTGAATAATCCTCTATGTAAATTATACTCTCTCCCACAACAAACCTGATAACGTGTTAAAAATCCTGATGAAATGATTGGCTTCAAAGGAGCAGTACAATTCTGTGGCTGCTTCAGCTGGCAAATATGGCATGTGCTACAAAAATATTGAGCTGCCTCCCTTGGCAAACCTTCATACATTCTTTGGACCTACAATAGTAACACAATTAGAAATTATGATAATTGTGGGCAAGTTTGTTAAATACACATACTTAAGAATGCCGGGAAATATAATTAGACATACAAACAAAAGTGGGCAAAGTGTGAAATAGGTACTGCTATCAAATACTAAAGAAAATAAATGGCGCCTCTCAGAATGTTTTAGTTGAAAACCATACAAATATGAGATGAAAATGAGTTTTGAATAGTCTTAGTGTATCAAACATCAATCCTGTATTTTTAAAAATCATCAAAACCCATTTTTTGTCTGCCTGACTGTCTGTCTGACTTGTCACAACATCAGAGGCCAAACCAAAGCAAGCAGTACATGGCCACCACAATAACAAACTCACGGATAGACCTTTATGGTTCTGACAAGTGTCTGTTTTCTGTTATATTACATGATCATCTCCTTCATGCAAGGAAACCATAATAATAAGGTGTTAAATTTCTGTATAGACACTTTCCTTAGAAGAACAAGTCAAACAACTATTTGACATTTAAACTACTGACAGATACAATACATGTAGCTTCAATGATACAATGACATGACTGGACCACACTCTTAAACAATCAGAACACATACATGCCACACTTCAGAGCCACACAATTATGTCCTTTAATTGCAGTCAGCTGCTGTTGAAAACAAAACAATGGGAACTGCACTCCTATACCTTTAAGTATTATCAAGACACTCTAATAAAGCAGTCATAGCCAAATGTGTATAACATAGCTATGCCATAACAAGAACAGTTAACACACTAGTGCAATCAGAAACAAGTTGATATTGTGCTACTTCTAAAAACCAAGCACCATGCAGCTAGCTAACTCATCTGGAATTAACCATTACTATTTTAACCAATTCATTAATTATATCCCTGATAGATATATGCCAATATATTATGGTCAACATCCAAACCAAATTTTCAAACTCTTCTAAAGTTATGGCTGTGAATATAAGCACTTGTAGTCAGTATATTCACTGTTCAAATTGATTTCTTTACTCAATTTTCTACTGTGTAGCACTATATTCCCAAAACTACTTCCACAATAGGCTAAAACATTAGTCGATCATCTCAGCAAAAGCCTGTATTGCACGCACGTAATGATTTCTTTTATTATCTCACCAACTCAGTACTCCAAGGAATGGGCTCACATGTTTAGTTACAAAATTAAATTAAGCGTGGCTTTAATATAAACATAGGACCACCCCATCTTCACTATATTATGCAGTCTCAGTGACCATAAAACTTGGTGACACTTTAATAATATGACAGCGTACACGATTCTTATACCTCTGCAAGCGTTTTCTTGTAGCCTACATGCCCATTTTCCGTTGAGTGCACACGTTCTAATATATCATAAAACTTCTCAGCTGTTGCCACTATGCGATGATGACCAAAGACAGTTTTGTCATTATCATTCTGTAATATAGTTTTGTGAAGAGAGGCACAAAAAACCATCATTTCTTACTCTTTGCTTGGCTGGCAGACATAGGACATTTTCTAACTTCAACTCTAGATAGTTTAATAAAGCAAACTTCTTCGTTTTAATAACCCAGAATTTGAAGGAGTTTGAAACATCGCTCAGCCTTTCAATTCCATTCAAAACGTCTATGATTTTCTTACTTAGTAGCCTTCTCCTCTGATACTGTCTTGCTTGTAGTGGCGTGATCAAAATACTTCGTTCTGCAGAACTTTTCGAACAGCTCTCTGTGACCTTCTTTCGACATACTGACTAGCTAGCTAACTCGTTGAAGCTCACACCTCGCAAGCACTATAAGAACCACAAGGAGCTAGGTCTCGTGAACCACCAGGTGTGAAACGAAATTAGGTCTAAATCGCGTGAACTACCAGGTGTGAAACAATAATAGGTCGTAAATTGCACACTCGATCGCATCGCACCGTGTCCTCATTCGAGCTGCGCAATTTATAAATTGTTGCGCATTTTATGAATTCACAAAATGCGCAGCGCAATTTATAAACTGCGCAAATTCACAGATTGCGCCTAACATCACTCCAATATACACTGTACTACGATCTGCGACCGCGGTCAAAGCTAAAGGTCAATGAACAAGGCCGACTTTTCACGAAGAACAACGGTCAAACTGTTTTCCCAGCACGGTCAAAGCTTCGCGAGTAAGTAGTGTACGAAAATATAGCGAAAATAAACGGAACCAGGTCCATGGTCAAGACAAAAATTCGATGAGTCAACGGTCAAAATCGAAAATCCATCTTGACCAGCTTTGACCGCGGTCGCAGATCGTAGTACAGTGCTTATTGGAGTGACTGTGGGGGAATGTCACGATAAGAACACTGGTTCGTTCGATACTCGTAGGATTACTGGGAAGACGATACAAATATCATACTACAACTTTTATTGATCACATGTACAAGCGTGGCATAATCACGTGATTACAATCTATAAATAACTTACATTACGTATTCTATAATTACTACTACTAATAATAAAGGTTACTAGTTCATCTCGACATCCTCCGGGGAGGGGGCCGTAGAATTTTGGTCCACTCTGAAACTCGCATTCTTCCCCTTCTGGCTGCATCTATCTGAGGACGACTATCAGGTAAAGTGGAGGAGTCGGTAGTACATCTCTTGCTGCTTCAAGTAGGATCATCAGATTCTGCATTGGTCACTTCAGGTTGATCGGTCTGTTTGTTTTACCGGTTGAGGTGCGTATGTTTGCCGCAAGAATCAATCCATCACCACCAGGTATCAACTCTTCAATGCCAGCTAATCTCCAGTCCACACGGGGTTTATCATCATGTATTAGCACAATGTCACCTGTCTTGGCCTTCTGTTGGTTGTTGCCTGAAGTCTTATAGGATTCTCTTAACGATGTCAGATATTCATGCTTCCATCTGGAACAAAAATGTTCTATGATCAGTGCCTGTTTCTTAGCTCTCTTCCGGATCTGTGCTTCATCTCCAATAGTAGGATCTGTCAGTTCATCTTCCTCAACATGTCTGTAGGGTAGAGAGGTGATACGTCTTCCATAAAGCAAATCAGCTGGTGTTAACGGATCTGGGTCCAGGACATCACTTGAGACATAGGTGAGCGGTCGGTCATTTAGAATGGCTTCAATTTCTACCACTAGAGTTTGTAGGGTTAGGAGATTAATATGTGCTCTTCCCAAGACTTTCTTAAGGCAGCTCTTCGTTAGCCCGATCAACCTCTCCCAGAACCCCCCATACCAGGGGGCCCTCTTTGGTATGAATTCCCAGGTTATTCCTTGTTTACTCAGTGTTTGCTAGATCTATTGAATTGAACAGCTCAGTTAATTCCTCCGCAGCCGACATAAGTGGATGCATTGTCGGAAATAACAATTTGAGGTAAACCCTTGCGACTGGTAAATCTGCGAAAGGCAAGTAAAAATGTTTCAGTTGACAGATCGGTGACTACTTCCAGATGTATAGCTCTGGTTGTGGCACACGTAAATAAACAGATATAAACTTTCACCTCATCTCTGTCTTGTTGGACATAGAGTGCCCCAGTGAAGTCTACTCCAGATACTGTAAATGGGGGTAAATCTTGTGTTCTAGATTGTGGAAGAGGTGCTGGATCTGGTGCCATGTATGGCTTTCCTTGATGTCTCTTACATATGGTACAGCAGCGCAGTAAGCTCTTAACATATTGTCTTGCTGTGGGAATCCAATACTCTTGTCTTATAGCAGTAACGTGCTATTGACACCAGTGTGGTACAGTTTGACGTGTATATTGAATACGATGAGGGCGGTAAGATGGTGTTTAGGTGGTAATAGGTACGGAAACTTGGTAAGTTGACTCAGCGGTGCATTATGAATCCTCCCTCCACATCGGATAAAACCATCATCATCAAGGAAAAGACGTAACTGTCGCAGCAATGTCAATTGTTTGCTTCTTTGGGAGGTGGACATGAGACTGGATCTCTTTTCCGTACACTTGAAGTTGACAGCTCTTCACCCATTTCATCTTGGCATGATACAGTTCTTGTGGTGTCAGCGTTCCTGTTTGCTTGGTTACACCAGGTTTACAGTTTGCTATGAAACAGAGGACATAAGCAGTGGTGACAACAAGCTTACCAAGGCTGCTGAACTTCTTCAGATCAATGACACAGTGTAGTCCCAATGGTTCAGTAGTAGGCTGAGATGGAGTAAATTCTTCAGCAGTGATTACAGCAGCATGAAGTTGAATATCTGGTGAGGACTGCCATGTTGGCCAAAGGGTGTCTCTTGTAAGCCATGATGGGCCAGATGACCAAAGTGTAGACGACTTCAGTACGTGTGAACTCAGTCCCTGGTCAGAAGGTCAGCCGGATTGTCATCAGTTGGGCAATATCTCCACGGTGCATTGCTGGTAAGATCCTTAATCTCAGTGACACGGTGAGAAACAAAGGAGGGAAGCTTCTTATTACTTTGAATCCAGTAGAGGACGATCTGACTGACCAAAGGTGTAGTGGTATGGCCTGTAATGACAAGGAGTTAACAATAAACTTGCTTACCCTGCTAGCAAGTACGGCAGCCATCAGCTCCAATCTTGGTAAAGTCAAAGTCTTTACTGGTGCTATTCGGGACTTGGCAATAATGAAGTTTACTTTGTCTCCAGCTGTGAGGTAAGCCACGGTTCCATAAGCTTTCAAACTGGCATCAGCAAAAACATGTAGTTGTAGACTTGTATCAGAACTGTTAGTAGCAGAATAATGTCTCAGCATGGAAACAGTGGTGGCATCTTCAATTTCATGGGCTATGGTAAGCCATTCATCCTTAAGGCTGTTCTCCAGTGGGTCACCCAACTGATCTTGTGTTGCCAGAGTTTCTTAAGGAACAGTTTATCCTGGACTGTGACTGGAGCCAGGTAACCTAAGGGATCAAACACTCTTGATGATTGTTGGAGTACCTGACACTTTGTGATTACAACGGTAGTGTGGTTCTGAGGAAGGATCATCTTTGGGATAAAGTGAAGTTTATCAGTAACAGTGACCCACTGCAAGCCAAGTACATTGACTAAGGTAGTGCTATCAGCCACGTTCTCCTGTTGTGCTAGTGTTGAGTTGGGTACAACTGGATGCCCAAGCTCGAAGATTAAATCTTGCCTCAGACATGATGGATCTAGATTCATGATAAAACTGAGTGGCTTGCTGTGATGTAGTACATCCTGTGATTATGTTATTAACATACAGATTTCTTAGCATGTTAGCTGCTGTTAAGAGTGTGTGACTGTTGTAGGTGGTGAAACAGTACAGCATGTAACATAAATGGTGAACTGGTTGCACCAAACAATACTACTTTGAAACGGTACACCTTGAACTCACAGTTGGGGTTGGTTACATCTGACAACCATAGGAATCTTGTGAAGTCCCTGTCATGGGGATGGAGCTGGACGTGAAGGAAGGCCTTCTCTATGTCTGTTGAAATACCAAAACTGTGACCTCTGAACTAGGGCTGGGACGAAGCTTCGAATGTTTCGATGGTTCGAAGGTTAAGTAAACTTCAAATTTTAAAAGTATCCTTCGAAGCTTCGTAATGCACTCATTGTTTACGAAAGAATTACAAATAAATGTCGTTGTCTTTATTGCAGCTGATTATTTATCTTGCGCGATCGATGTTCATCTCTTCGCGAGTGCCACGCCCACTTTTAAACCTACGCATTTTAGCTTGTTATAGCCTTGAAACACCTTATAAAGTGATAGATATTGCAGGAAAACATTGATTTAGCCATTATTTGGTGTTTACCTACGCATGATTGCAGTATAGCGGACACGCCCACTTGCAATCGATCGATCGCGTCATTCAGTACTGCTGCTATACACTTTCCAAATGCTTACAAACTTATTAAATAGGACTAGAAAGATAAAACTTAAGAAGGATGTTAGTAAGTACAAGAAAACCTGTAACTTGAAAGCTAACACCGAAGCTTCGAATGTTCGAACATTTTACAAGCGAATATTCGAAGGTAAATTTCAATATTCGTCCCAGCCCTACTCTGAACCTAAGGAGAACAGAACACATGTCAGTAAGAAACGGTAGGCCAACCTCTAAACAATCATTTAAGCTTGGTGAGTCCTTGGATTCATGACAGCTGCAGTCGTAAACGATTCTTATTGGCATTGTAGTTGAGTCCTTTCGGACTGCATGATGTGGTATGTAGTGACAATTCTTGGTGAACGTTGGTATTGGTACTTGTTCAATAAAACCTAGTTGTTCTTGTTCGTTTAGGATGCTGTCTTAAACATGTAACAGTTTAGGAGTTTGCACTAACTTGTTGACTAGGAAGCATGTTCTTTTCTCACATATAGATCTGTTACTTGGTAAGGGAGGATGATTTTCCTTCCACGGAAATCTTGCAGTATACGACCCATCATTTCTCGAAATACAAGAGTCAATGTAGGACTGTATGGGTTCATTGTCAGTGTTACAGGAAGGTGATGTACCAGATGCCTCAATAGCCCAGAACCTTTGCAAGTCATATTCGTTGGTCTGTAAAGCAGCAATGTGGAGAGCACTTGTGGTTGTGTCAACAGATTGTGGGAGTGGCCCTGAAAGCACATATCCTAATTTTGATTTCATGGCTGTGGGTCCATTTCCTCGGATGATGTGATCTTCGATGATGTCCCAGTAATGATCTGCTCCAATAAGCAATGACAGCTCAAATTCTTTCTCAGAGGTAACTGGGTGGGCAAGTGTAAGCCCTTGTAGGTATGGTAACTGGGTAAGTTGTGATTGAACAGCGTTCTGGAGAGGGGCAGCAATGGTTGGTACGATCAGAACAGATAATGGTAGCTTGATGCCAGTCTTAGTTTCAAGATAGATCTTTGCTACTTCCAAATGTTGAGGTGATGGTATCTGTAATGCAAACGCTGATAGATAAATCATCTCTTTCTTGAGTGGCTGTAACTGTAAAGTGTTCGCCAGAGACTGTGACATGAAAGATCGTTGTGAGCCTTCGTCAAATAAAACGTTTGCTTCAGCATGACAATTAGAACTGGAAACAGTGGCAACAGCAGTTTTGAGTAAACATACGTTTCTGTTGTTAGAGTGAAGAATTGTCTCTTGTGAGGTAGAGGAAATGGTGGTAACTGCAGTGTTTGGCAAAGCTGGATTCTGTGTAGTAGTCTCAGTGGTAGGAGGTGGTGCTTACGTTTGCAGTTGCGGCACCGGTTCTTCGATTGGCACTGTGAGCTCTTGTGATGAGCTAGGCAGTTAAAGCACAGTCGTTGTTTGACTATCTCCAAACGTTTCTTAGAGTCAGCAATGGCTACACAATTGGATGGAGGGTGAGAACCAGAACAATAAACACATGGATACTTCCTCTTGATCTCTGGGTTACTAGTGTTATGGGCGTTAGCAAGGAATGAAGCAGTAGGATGCTTGTGGGAAGTAGATGTAGTGGTTTCTAGAATACGAATTTCCACAAGTAGTGCACCTTGTAGCTCACCAAGTGTCCATTCTTCACTTCGCCACTCTCTGGCTAGGTTTCTCTTAACCTCAGTAGGCAGTTTCCCAAGAGTGATGGGCACAAGTAAATCGCTGTAGGAGTCACTGTTCTTTCCAAGTGCAGTAAGGCTTCTGGTGTGACTCTCAATAGAATCGTGAAACTGTTGCAGGCTAGTGAGAGAGTTACTAGGGCTTGGTAGGTCGATGAGTGCCTGCATATGAGCATGACCAACTTGTGAGGTTGAGCAAATCGACTACGAAGCAGTTCAACTGATGGTAAATAATTGTTATTGGTAAGAGGAAAACCCGATATCACTCTGGCCGCATCCCCTTGTAATTGAGCTCTGAGATAATTCAGTTTCTGTACGTTGCTTAATACAGGGTTTAAGTTGATGGCCGCCTCAAAACTGTCCCAAAATGGTTGTCACATTAGGGGGTCTCCGGTAAACATTGGAATGTTAAGCTTAGGTAGACGACTCACATTGTATCCAGAGACTGGGTTCTGTGGGGGTGTAATGGCTGTTGAATCAGTGGGTGGCTGTTGTGGAGTGTCGTCTATGTGAGTTAGGTCTCCTTGTTCAGTGACAGACTGTGAACTAGTGTTTGTAGGTCGAGGAATGACTGGCGGTATTGAGGTTGTCGGAACATCTGTAACTGCAGGCGATATTGGTTTTGAAGGACGAGTTGTTTGAAAGCGAAGTAGAAACTGAAGTTGAGCAATCTTTTCGACGATATTGGTTTGAATTTCTTCGCACTCGTAGATATCTGTCTCTAATTCTTCTTGTTCAATCAGCACTGTTTTTCTATCGAGGTTCGTCAAAATTTCTTTCCTGCGTTGTAAACCTTCCAACGTGGTGGTCAAAGTGATCGCTTGAAGGTCTGTTAGTAGCTCACTACTGTCCTTCTCTAGTACTTCTGTGACGCTTGTGAGAGTCTTCTTAAGATGTGATCGGTGTGCGCGACGAGAGGCGCGAAGCTTCTTGAGTTCCTCCATGAACAAACTGTTGAACGCGTAGCGAACTGGTCACAGCACCAAAAAATGTGAGGGAATATCACGATAAGAACACTGGTTCGCTAGATACGCGTAGGATTATTCGGGAGGAAGACGATACAAATATCACACTACAACTCTTATTGATCACATGTACAAGCGTGGCATAATCACGTGATTACAATCTATAAATAACTTACATTACGTTTTCTATAATTACTACTACTAATAATAAATGTTGCTAGTTCATCTCGACAGTGATACCCCCTTGTATTGGTGACATGGGTACGTGCATGGATAAGTCTAAGTGCGAGGAGTGTGAAGCAAAACTTGCAGACAGCCATGGAAAACCATTTAACATCTTAAGTCTTCCTGTGGAGCTTATAGTTTACATCATGTCTTTCTTGGCTACAATGCGCGACAAGGTGAAGTTTCGATACGTTTCTCAAAAACTACGAGTCGTCAGCGAAACACCGTCGCTATGGAGTGAGTTTGTGTGGCCACTTTATGACAGTCGAGAAGAGCGTTCTCTGATGAATTCGCTGAATATCTGTGGTGAGTACATTAAACGATTCGTCGTACCTGATCATGTGACACCGTCAACACTATTTGAAATGTTGAGCCATTGTGGCAATGTAACGGAACTTAGTCTGCCACCTGTAACTCATTTAGACTCCGAACAATTAAGAATTGCTGTCCATCATATGAAACATTTGGAGAAATTAGAAGTACAACTAAGTACTGATATAAATCCCTTGCTTCTTATTGACGGGTTGAAAGAACTCACAGTACATGTACCACAGCAATATCATTCACTGTGCTCTACATGGGTACAAGAGTGGATGAAGAAAGGCTTTGTGCCGTGTCGCTTAAATCTTATTGCTGAGCTTTATGATCAAGAAGAAGCAGTATTTCTGCAGTCATTGTTGCAGTGGAGTTTCACGCCGCTAGTAGGTTATACATCGTATTTCAAGCATTATAAAAGCTTGAGATTGCCATTAAATCTTTATCCACCTATACCAGCCAATCAGTTAGTGTTTGGTCAAACTGTCACACTGCCAATCATAAAACCAAGCAGTTTTGGAATATTATTAGTCCAGGATATGGCTATTGTAACAGACTGTATATGTGATGATAGGGTAGTCAGGAAGGTAAATGCTGGTGTGTATAACTTTTTTCAGAGTTTTGTGCTTAATGAAGCTATTGATAATCTGAATTGTGTCACTGAGTTTGATTTGACAAATGCTGAGACACTTCAATCTGAAAATTTGGAACAAGTAGCAGTTGCTTGTCCCAATCTTCAACGTCTTAACATACAAGGTAATCATAACTGTTTGCATCCTTTACAAGGTCTCCGCATGATTGCTAATCACTGTCATGAGTTGTATGGACTTAACTTAAAGTACATTTCAGTGACAGACATGGAAAGTCACCTGGGATTATGGGAGATATTGAGCAGCATGAGTCTTTCTCATCTGGTAGCAGAGGTATGCGTTTTGCATAGTAATTCTGATGGTGAGTATGAGCAAAAACTGATAGGTTTGTTTCGAAAATGTTACACTCTACAAGCATTACAATTTGACTCTTTTTACGATGATGGATCATGTGATGTTTGTACACATAGTGGCATCAAATGGTCATTGTTGTCCCATTTTCCATCACTAAAATACTGTAACCTGTATGGTGATCACCCAGATCTTGTACAGGATGTTATCAGTGGTTGTAAAGAGCTTATGGTTTTCTTCTGTGAGTCTATTGCGTGTCTCCTGATCTCACCAGTGCTCACTGCCAATTTGCAGCAGCTTTACATTGAGTCAGGTGATGCTAACATCCCTGAGATCTTCATGGAGACAGTTTCGGGTCATGGTAGATTACTACATGTTGTCTTGTTTGTGAACTGTCTTACCATTGAAGGAATTGTAACTCTGATTAGGAACTCTCCTGAACTACTGAGCTTCATTATTCACGCAGAGAATATCATAGGACGAAATGAAATCACAGTGGTGGATGATTTAGGAGACAGTTTGCAGAAGAAATTCCCTGATAGAAAATTGTTCAGAGTTGGTAGCTTTACAGTTGGACAAGTTTCCCGTGACGTCATTTTAGCTAGAACTGATTTGCTTCCTCTATGGCCTATAATGTAAGTATCTGGTACATAGCATATACAATCACGTGCACTTTAGAGACATCATCTCTGTAATCATACTCCCATGCACATCAGAACAAGATTTACGTAAATCAATAAATCCTATATACCATCATATTTTCCTGTTCATGTTGTACACGTAATCCATGATTTTAATCTTTGGTAAGAATTGCAAATTGATGAAACTTTTAAATTGGTATATAGTCTGTATGCAGCAGACCTATCATGTATAATTTCAACATCATAATGTTTACCTTATCATAAGCTTCACACTGCATGTGACGTAATAAGTATAGGGTAAATAACCAGCATTTGGATAAATGCTATATAAACAGGTGCAATTTAATCAAGATATACTCTCATTTGCTGCTCTGCATGGTTATGGATGCATGATATTGCAATCATGGTGCACAATGCATGCTATAGCCAAGCAACTGTTGAACATGTAAGAGATGCAACTTGAAGGGTTTGGTGCTACACGCATGCATGGTTTTGTATTCCTAGCAGTTTAGTGATAGTCATTTCTTATAATGGTTATAGTATATCTGATTGACTCATCTTATATCTAATCCAAAACAGCCAAGCTGTAAAAAAAGAGTGCGGCCCTGAGAAAGGCTATGGTGAAAAAAGATGTGAAATCCAAGGTGGCGGCCAAGAAATGGCTGTGATGGTAGGTTAATGGTAAAAATTTTAATAACGACAATTCAGGTGAATTTTGTGCCAAGACCAAGCGGCACCAAATTCACCTGAATTGTTGTTATTAAAATTTTTACCATTAACCTACCATCACAGCCATTTCTTGGCCGCCACCTTGGATTTCACATCTTTTTTCACCATAGCCTTTCTCAGGGCCGCACTCTTTTTTTACAGCTTGGCTGTTTTGGATTAGATTTCACTTCTTTTTGTATTTGTATACCCCAAAGCCAGCCTATGGCCAGCTTTAGAGCTTTTTAACCTGTCATTTTTTCTTTACTACAGGAAGAAGAAAAGATGAAGCAGGGTGATTTCTTTGTAGCTGACCTCTCTGCAAGGTGACCCTTCTAGCTGATCTCTCTACCGGATGACTTGTTTGTAGTTGAACTCTCTACAGGGTGGTTTGTTTGTAGCTGAACTCTCTACAAGGTAACTTCTTCTAGCTGATCTTTCTACAGGGTGATTTGTTTGTAGCTGAATTCTCTACAGGGCGATTTGTTTGCAGCTAAACTGCTGAACTCTCTACAATGTAACTTCTTCTAGCTGAACTCTCTACGGGTGGCATGTTTCTAGCTGATCTCTCTACAGGGTGACTTGTTTCTAGCTGAACTCTCTACAGGGTGATTTGTTTCTAGCTGAACTCTCTACAAGGTAAATTCTTCTAGCTGATCTTTCTACAGGGTGATTTGTTTGTAGCTGAATTCTCTACAAGGCAATTTGTTTGCAGCTGAACTCTCTACATGGTAGTTTCTTTGTAGCTGAACTCTCTACAATGTGACTTCATCTAGCTGAACTCTCTACAGGGTGACTTGTTTCTAGCTGATCTCTCTACAGTGTAACTTGTTTCTAGCTGAAATCTCTAAAGGGTGATTTGTTTGTAGCTGAATTCTCTACAAGGTAACTTCTTCTAGCTGATCTTTCTACAGGGTGATTTGTTTGTAGCTGAATTTTCTACAGGGCAATTTGTTTGCAGCTGAACTCTCTACATGGTAGTTTCTTTGTAGCTGAACTCTCTACAATGTAACTTCTTCTAGCTGAACTCTCTACAGAGTGACTTGTTTGTAGTTGAACCCTCTACAGGGTGATTTGTTTGTAGCTGAACTCTCTACAAGGTAACTTCTTCTAGCTGATCTTTCTACAGGATGATTTGTTTGTGTCTACAGGGCAATTTGTTTGCAGCTGAACTCTCTACATGGTAGTTTCTTTGTAGCTGAACTCTCTACAACGTAATTTCTTCTAGCTGAACTCTCTACAGGGTGACTTGTTTGTAGCTGAACTCTCTACATGGTAGTTTCTTTGTAGCTGAACTCTCTACAATGTAACTTCTTCTAGCTGATCTCTCTACAGGGTGACTTGTTTCTAGCTGAACTCTCTACAGGGTGATTTGTTTGTAGCTGAACTCTCTACAAGGTAACTTCTTCTAGCTGATCTTTCTACAGGATGATTTGTTTGTCTCTACAGGGCAATTTGTTTGCTGCTGAACTCTCTACATGGTAGTTTCTTGTAGCTGAACTCTCTACAATGTAACTTCTTCTAGCTGAACTCTCTACAGGGTGACTTGTTTCTAGCTGAACTCTCTACAAGGTAACTTCTTCTAGCTGATCTTTCTACAGGGTGATTTGTTTGTAGCTGAATTCTCTACAGGGCGATTTGTTTGCTGCTGAACTCTCTACATGGTAGTTTCTTTGTAGCTGAACTCTCTACAATGTAACTTCTTCTAGCTGAACTCTCTACCGGTGACTTGTTTCTAGCTGATCTCTCTACAGGGTGACTTGTTTGTAGCTGAACTCTCTACAATGTAACTTCTTCTAGCTGAACTCTCTACAGCATGACTTGTTTCTAGCTGATCTCTGTACAGGGTGACTTGTTCCTAGCTGAACTCTCTACAGGTGATTTGTTTGCAACTGAACTCTCTTACATGGTGGTTTCTTTGTAGCTGAACTCTCTACAAAGTGACTTCTTCTAGCTGATCTATCTACAGGATGACTTGTTTCTAACTGAACTCTCTACAGTGTGATCTGTTCATAGCGGAACTTTTAACTGGGTGATTTGTTTGCAGCTAAACTCTTTGCATGATTGTTTCTTTGTAACTGAACTCTCTACAAGGTAACTTCTTCTAGCTGATCTCTCTACAAGATGACTTGTTTCTAACTGAACTCTCTACAGTGTGATCTGTTCATAGCGGAACTTTTTACTGGGTGATTTGTTTGCAGCTAAACTCTTTGCATGATTGTTTCTTTGTAACTGAACTCTCTACAATGTGACTTCTTCTAGCTGATCTCTCTACAGGATGACTTGTTTCTAACTGAACTCTCTATAGTGTGATCTGTTCATAGCGGACTTTCTGAGTACTGGGTGATTTGTTTGCATCTAAACTCTTTGCATGATTGTTTCTTTGTAACTGAACTCTCTACAAGGTAACTTCTTCTAGCTGATCTCTCTACAGGGCAATTTGTTTGTAGCTGAATTCTCTACAGGGTGATTTATTTCAGCTGAACTCTCTACATGATGGCTTCTTTGTAGCTGAACTCTCTATTAGGCAGGCCCGTAGCCAGGAATTTTGAAAGGGGGGTTCTTTTTGACCAAAAGTGGACCTTTACTTGCATGATGATTAATAAAGGTACTGAGACTGGGTGTGCGAAGCACACCCAATCTAGGGGGGTCTGGGGGCATGCCCCCCCAGAAAATTTTTTGAAAACAGATACTAAAAGGTTGAATTTAGTGGCATTTCAGTCAATAAAAATAACAATTTTTTTAGGTAAGCTGAAGACCAGCTGTATGAATGATATCTGGAAAAATATCTCTACTGCTACTGTAATTATACCATCTGCACATGTATGTGTCTAAATATAATATATTGGAATATCACATTGAATAAGAATGGGAAAGATTGAGCACTCTGCCATGATCAACAGGGGCAGTGTAGCAGAACAAAGGGTGTCTTAAACAATGAAATTTACACATTGCATGGAGTTGAAGCATGGATGCTATTTGTGGGCTCTGAATGGAGGGGCTTGTCCACCAAAATCTTTTAATGAAAGCTCGGTTTAGACAATCTACATGTAAATTAAGTAGCTTTTAAAAGAAAATGTAATTGTGACTGTTCTATTAGAGTGATTGTTCTATTAGAGTGGTTGACTGCTCTATTATAGAGTATCTCGATCTTGCATTGCATTTAATGCAAGCACTGAATGAGTTACTCGGAGCACTTATTTTAGCTTCTTATTATAGTGGTATCTAGTAAACTGTAGCTAATGGACTTTTGCTCCTGAAAATTTGGACTTGTATACTAAAATTGTGGACCTTTTTGCTAAAATTGTGGACCTTTTACTGAAATTGTGGACCTTTTTTCCAAGAGGGCGGTTCTTCAGAACCCCCCGAACCCCCCCTGGCTACGGGCCTGTATTAGGTACCTTCTTCTAGCTGATCTGACTACAGGGTGACTTGTTTGTAGCTGAATTCCCTACAGAATAACTTGCAATGTACTGTAACTGAGTAAATTATACATGCAGCTGAATGCTTTATTAGGGTGACTGTTCTATTAGAGTATCTCGATCTCGCATTTGCTGCACATAGTTGCCTTTCGAATCATAACTCAGTGATTTGTAATCCGATTCTTCTGTACTACTGCAAGAACTTTTCATGATGATTATTCCAGCTACATACTGATTTTCAGCTCGTTGCTCTAAGCGGTTTGCCTGGTAGACACGAAAACTAATAGTTTTTTTATTCATAAAAATCGATCGCGTAATTTTGACACAGGTTGGGTTTTGTGTCATATCTCCATGGTCTTTATTCCGATTCCTTTCAAACCACAAAAAGGCACTCCTACGATGGTTGCTCCATCTACATATCAATTTTCAACTGATTCCTCCAAGGGGTTTACCCTGTAGGCGTGACAGACCTTCGACCTTATTTTACGCAAATAATTGGTCATAACTCCGTGAATATTCATCGGATTCCTACCAATGTTGGTACAGAGATCCGCCTTAATGAGCCCTTTAAGTGTGCCAAATTTCAGCCCGATCCGAGCACGCATTCGTGTTTTATAGCGGATTTTGCGAAGTGTGCAAAATGAAGAAGTAGAAGAAGAAAAAAACGAAGAAATTAAAACGAAATTTTGTTCGCTCGTATCTCGGAAATGGCTGGAGCGATTTTCTTCAAATTTGGTATGTAGACTCCCCTAACTGGGCGGCACGTCTCTAGAAAATTTGGTTCCAATCGGATAAGGGATCACAGAGCTACATAGGTGTGAAAATTGCGTTTTCTTTCTTCCTGTTAATATACTCACGGTGTGGCGCGCCGGCTTCTTGGGCCGCACGACACACTATCGTGTGTCTTGATCCTGTGACAAAATACACCCAATCATCTTATATTTTGGATGCATTTAGCAGTGGTCATGCTGCAGTTCGGGCTCATTGTTACAGCCAAATTAGCAAATTTGGTCCAAGTTTAGCAGTATCATGATCAAAATTGATTACTTAGACACTTTTAGGATGCAATTTTGGCGTACGCCCCACAAGGCATTCGTGGGTACTAGCTATCCAGTTCACTACAATGGGTATATGCATGTGCCTATAAGTAGGGCTGCACCGATTCCACTTTTAACCGATACTTCAAATGTCAAGTACTCAGCTGCGAAGTATCTGCAAGTACAAGTACCTTAAAGTAGCTACTTCACAGTGCACACATTTATTATATATTGCATTTCATGGTATTCTTGTACACGTTTTCAGTATGGTTCATGTTTATAATGAAGTAGCCAATCAAGATTCACAAAGAAGGAAGTCATGATCACTGAAATGCAAACCAGTGGATATTCCAGTATTCTTCTGGAGAAGTGTAGATAATAATATCATAATGGTGCTTACAAAAAAAATACTGAAAGTCACTTTTACCTGATTGCTCTATTAGAGTTATTGACTGTTCTATAGAGTATATCGATCTGTTTCTCAGTAAAGCGTTTTCACACGTAGGTTTCAGTAATTTTGCTGGTAGCTATTGGTGTTATACTTGATGCTTTTAGGCGTCCACTGTGTAGCGGGCGCCGCCAGACTATCCACTGTGCTAGTAAAATAAGCAAGTACAAACGAACGTTATTTTATTCTCGCACGTGATAAGAATCGGTATTTTCAACAATATAATGGCCGATTCCGATACTTCATGAAAACAGCAGTATCGGCCCTATACCGATACCGATACTAGAATCGGTGCAGCCCTACCTATAAGATATTTTAATTGAAATATACAAACATTATTGTATACCTATGTGTATTGTCAACGTCTGAGTCTTGCGATATTTAATATGCACCTACGCCACTTGGGTTACAGTAACACCGCAGTTATTTTACCACTATGCTTAATTATAATATGCGCATTATGTACTATCCATGCCCACAGCACTATTACATCACTGCCATGCATGGTTGGCAAGAGACCCCTAAAGAAAATGACTTTTCTTATCAACTGTTGAAAAGTATAATTATAGCTATAGGTCAAAGTAATGAGGAGTAACTAAAACCTGAGTTAAAACTTACATACTTAACCACTGGCCAACCATGTGGCTAAGTGAATGCCAGGTCTAGTGTGTCAAAATCTGCGCACAATTTCAGTATATAAAATATCTACAGGTATGAATTTTATATGGAAATGTCTCCAAATTGCAGTATTTTAGCATCTATTTTTCAAAATTTTCCTGGGGGGAGGGGGCATGCCCTCAGACCCCCCTAGTTCCAGCATGCTTTGCATGCTGGGAAGTGTGCTTCACACACCTTTACCCAAGAGATTAGTACCTTGAGTTAGCCCCCCCCTTTTATAAATCCTAGATCCGCCCCTGGTTTAGTTGCAACAGTTGAGAATTTTTATGATGTAGTAGAGTGTGTGCATTCAACTGAAAATGGACATGTAGACTACAAGAAAATACTTGCAGAGGTATGGAAGTATAGTAAATTATGTATGCTATCATATTCTTAAGCATCACAAAAATTTATTATTATTATTATTATCATTATTTATTGCTTTATGGTGTAAACACACCAAAGGTCTGTTGGTAACATGTACCAACAGCCGCGAAAGTACATTACATTACATTACTTATTTACCTACTTACTTACTTACTTATATACACACATACATACAGATTCTACAAGTATAGTTCAGGTTTGAGGTGGGTGGACGTGACTGGTGGCATCTTGAGCAAGGACAGAGATAGTGCAATGAGCAATTGTTGTTATCTTCAAAGTTAGTTATAAAATGATCCCAGAGAAAAGTTTTTAGTTTTGATTTTAGCAGAGGAAACGTTAGATCCAAGTTAAGGATAGGCATGGCATTCCAGAGAGTTGGTAATCTATGGAAATAAGAATGTCTAGATACGTTATTTAAATGATGAGGGATGATCAATTTGTTGCTGGTGCCGGATCTAGTATTAGCTGAGCTGAAGTTGATATGATCATGAATATTGAACTGTTTAGATTGTACCTTGATTGATTTGATTGCAAATAATATATCTTGTAACTCGAACAGGTACATCAGAGGAAGGATCCTTAGTTTTACTAGACGGGTTTTGTAACTACTGGTGTAATCATTTAATAGATACTTAGTGGCACGGCGCTGGATTTGCTCGAGAGTTAAAATGTCTTTCATCAGGTGTGGACGCCATAGTTGGGTGCAATAGAGCAGCTGAGATCGAACCATTGAAATATATAATGTGACCAATGTAGAAGCAGAATGGGTAGAAGCAATAGTACGACGTATTAGTCCCAATACCTTGTATGCACGAGCAGAGATTGATTTGTAGTGTTTGTCCCAACTTAGATTCTCAGATAATATGAGCCCTAAGTCCTTGTGTGAGTCATTATGTGGTATAGTAATATCCGAAATGGTGTAGGTGGTTTCAAACTTGCATTTAAATGATAAATGTACGAATTTTTTTAGATTAAAATTCAGATCTGTCTCTCTGGACCAAGTAAATAAAGCGATGATATCTTCTTGCAGAGCGATGTAGTCAGATGTAGTACAGATGTGCATGAAACACTTGGTATCATTGGCAAATTTTAGGAGTTGGCTTTGGTGTATATATGATGTCATGTCATTTATATAAATTAGAAATAGCACGGGGCCAAGTATGCTGCCCTGGGGCACACCTGAGAGAACTGGCAGTAAATCGGAGTAACAGTTGTTAATGCAAACACGTTGATATCGATCAGTCAGATATTCCCTGAACCAAGCCCAGAGTGTACCAGTTATTCCAGCAGACCAAAGCTTGTTGAGCAAGATGGCATGAGATACGGTATCGAAGGCTTTACTGATATCGAAGTACACCACATCAGTTTGTGAGGAGCTGTTAATTATGTAGTCTAGGAAAATTAGCATTTGTTGTAAGGTTGAACAGTTTTTAGTGAAACCAAACTGAGAACAACTAATATATTTACTAATGTGAGTGATAATTTTGTTGTAGATTAGTCTTTCAAGAACTTTAGATGTGTTGGATAGGAGCGAGATGGGACGATAATTTCTTACAGAACAATGGTCACCAGCTTTGAAGATAGGTATTACTTTGTGAATTTTCCAGCTAGAAGGTAAGGTGGCATGACGTAGTGACATGGAAAACAGATGATGTAGTGGCTCACACAGAGGTCCAGCACAGCTGTGAAGTACTTTAGGAGCAATTCTGTCAATGCCGCAAGATTTCTCAACATCTAATGAAATGAGAGCTTCAAAAACATCAGTGACAGTAATAGTTATGGAGTTTAAAGATTCATGTGTGGCTGGGTAATTGTCATGGTTTGCTGGTGAAGATGAATTGTGAAAAACAGAGTGGAAGTATTGATTAAACAAATTGGCCTTGCTGGAGTCAGTGCTAGCAGATGAAGAGTCAAAGTTCATGATAGGAGGATTAGTATTAGACTTAGTGATAGATTTTAGATATTTAAATATTTTGTTGTTGTTAGTTGGGGCAAAATTGTTTATGAGGTGAAATTCATAGTTCTGTTTGGCTGCTTTTATTTTGTCTTGAAGAGAGTTCTCAAGGGAGTCAATGATATGGGAAATGTGATATGTTGGGTGCCGCTTATTTCTACGTCGAAGAGTTCTGAGACGTTTGATGCAGTGCCTTATTTCTGAATTGAACCATATGGGGTGTCGGTCTGAATGAACTTTATTTACAGGAATGAACAGTTCCATGGCTGTAATTATCTGATATTCAACAATGAGCCATATATACTCAACGTCATCACTTGAATAGCATGATGTAAAGTCAGAGCAACATAGGTAGTCATGTAAACCTAGCTTGGTAGTCACCTTTGGAATAACCAAATGTAAAGTAAGTGGTTGGCTTAGAAGACATTGTAGTACTTGTAGACAGTGAAAAGGTAATGTTGAAGTGATCAGATGGTAGTAGTGGAATTGAATGGACTTGTAAATTGGAAATATTGTCATCTAAATTAGTAAGAACCAGGTCTAGTATGTTGCCATGATTATGGGTAGGTATGTCGATGAGCTGACTTAAACCAGTCTGGAAAACCAGATCACAAAACTGATTGGAAGGAAGAGACTGACTTGACAATGAGTCCCAGTCTATGTCTGGAAAGTTAAAATCACCAAGAATGATTAATTGATCAGACGCATTAGATAAATTTGAAAGAAAATCGAACAGGGTTTCATAATAAGTAGCAGTACTGTTGAGAGGTACTTAAACTGTGCAAACGGTGACAGGATTAGGTAGATTCAGTATGACACATACGGCTTCCAAGTTTACAGGTGAAGTTAATTTCTGGGAGGAAATTTTGTCGTTGACTGCAATGAGGACCCCACCTTATAGCCACTAGTCATAAGACCTGGACATTGTGGAGATGGGTGGTTAATTATATAGCAATATTATATAATTCTGAACAAGTAGTCCAGTTCCCAAGTTTGTAATAATGCCAAGCTGTAGTGAAAGACAAGTCAGGCTGGGTTTTAGCTGATATTTTTACAAGAGACCAAACCTTTGTGATCCCCATAGACATAGCAACCAGCTATCAATTTATGGAGCCCACCTATCAATTTTCTGATATATAAAAAGACTGATAGAACAGTCATTTGTTCTAATAGAGCAGTCAGTAAGTATAAGTGATCTTAGAAGAAATCTGTAGGGGCATGCCTCCAGACCCCCTAGCTATGTGTGTATTTTCACATGGTACTTAGCTTTACAACTACCTGGAACAGACCCCCCTGATTTCTTCACTGTTCAACATCGCTTGGTATCTTAATTTGGCATACCGCAGTACTTATATAATGCAAACATCATGTACCTACTTGAGTCTTCTTTTATGTATCTTTGCTAACAGTGGAAGATGTTGATTTGTGGTAGCTAGCTTCACGTAATGGCTTCCCTACACGTGTAACAGAAGTTATCTGTATTTTCTGTTACTGTATAGTGACTGGAATGGTTCTAGAGGAGCTTCCCATGCAATGCTGTGTAACCGGCTGAACATGGCTGAAAGCAAAGTGTAGTGGCCTAATTATTGTTGGGGGCACGTTCAGATGAATACATGAAGTCCGGCACCTGTTTTTGGTTAACTATTTGCAGTGTTGGGCAAGTTACTTTGTAAAAGTAACTAGTTACATATTACATATTACTTGCAACTTAACTAATTAGTTACAGTTACATATTACCCATAAAATAAAGTAACTATAATAATATTACATATTATATTACTTTGTGTCCACAGCCTTAAGCTGTCATGTGTGAAACTACCACCTTATCACGTGACATGATTGCGTTGTTAGACAATGTGCAAATCTTGGTTATAAGTAAGAAGCTGGTGAATAAGCTTCATTCAGTAGGCTTCATTACTTCGTTGTGGCTAGGCGTTACTCAGTTGATTACTAACGAAATTAGTAACTTTGTTACTTGTAGTAATAATATTACGTAATATTAGATTCGTTACAGTAACTATATATTACTTAGGTAACGCGTTACATTTGTAAGTAAAGTAACTTGAGTTATATTACCTGTTTTTATAGCATATTTCGTTATATTACTTAGTCACCACAAAAGTAATAATATTACGTAACGCGTTACATAAGTAGTGCGTTACTCCCAACACTGACTATTTGAATTAATTTACTCTGTTTATGTAGATTACCCACTGATTGAAACTCAACTATCCTTTGTTTAAAATGAAATGTATTGAAATAAGTTAGACTATGCCACATAAATTATTATAATTATGCACCTATTAACTGCTTCAGCAAACAGTTCAATATACATCATCACATTCTGTGTACTCATTTGTACCATTAAGTAAACATATACACGTTTGTATATATCTATATTGTTCTAACCTTCTTGGTAAATAGTTGGATTTCTTGGTGAATCAGTGAATTTCTTTTCATAGTCTGTTGTATATTCCGATGAGTTATGATGTGTCACATGCATTATTAACAGATAGTGTTTGTTTAATTAGAATCACTTGATGACTATTGTCATTCTTGTGGAATGATTAGTTTGGATGATGATACGACTGACATGGTGAGGTCTAATTATGCAAACAAATTTTGTATTCATGTGTGGATTCCATAGGTCAAATGCAATAGTTGCTCATCAGGGGTACCAGTACCATGAACGGTGTCTAGGAAGACATGTGGTCACAGCCAGGCAAGATGAAAGTGGATATAACTTTTCTAGGTCTTGCTGTTCATCAAGATTGATCAAATGGAGCTGTGCCTTTGTAACTCATGTATTGGAGTATATACTTAGCTACATGTGTAACACAGCATACCTGATTCCAAACACTATATGTTTGCACTAATAGCTGTATGAGGTGACATTATGTAACTACGTGTTGTGTTACATGACATCTGCATGCATGAGATAATGTGAGAGTGAAACTATTAAGTACATGAACTGGACATTAAAGATATAATGTTGGGACATTAGTTACAATGCACCAAACCTTATGTGCTGATATACATTTCATTATAACTGGTGGAGCATGCATGTGCAGTGTTTGTTTATGCTGGACACCTGCTAGAAAAACATACATGCAGGCTGGACTGTACATGTGCCCATCAATATCATGGCAGCTGATCGAAACGAGATGAACCTGCCAGCTACTACCACAAATGCTACATGCAGAGAGCAAAACTGAGAGAGAAACACAGTATACACCTTATCCAAGCCAGCTGCAAGTACGCAAAGGAACCTTGGAGGGAGAGCTAGTCTGCAATGTAGCTAGAATGCGTTTTTATTTTTTTACAAATTAATGACATAAGATAAAACAGTACATAATAAACAAAAACAAATTATCTTAAATATGGACCTCGGCGACCTGCACAGCAATCGGTGCCTCAGCAATGGGACAGCGCAAACTGGACCTGGAACCATGAAAACAAAGAGAAGCTCAATTTACATCTCAGCCATCCCATCACTATTCCATAGGAAAGATTGTGTTTTGCACTCAAAAGGTTGGCCAATCTCTTATAAAACTGAGTAGAATTCATTTGTACAGTTTGTCCTAAGCTATAAGCTTAACACAAACTATATACCGTACGACAGGAAATTTTGACGAAAGGAAACTTTGACGAATTTGACGAATTATTTGTGTCGTCAATATTTAATTCGTCAAACTTCTACTAAATAAGCGCCTCGTTTTGTATTAATTTTTGTGCGTATTATAGCAGTAGTTCATCTGAAGCGAAATCAAATGTTTTTACAGGCGCTATAAGCTAGTCCAAACGTTTCGTCAATATTTAATTCGTCAATGCTCGAGAATTGTGGATTCGTCAAATTTTCCTTTCGTCAATATTTCCTGTCGTACGGTACTTGAAACACCAAAGTTTACATATTTGTAGATCACTGTATGGGTTTCATGAATAGATGTAGATTTTTTTTTTTTTTTTTTTTTTTTTAGATAAAACAGTACATAATAAACAAAAACAAATTATCTTACATATGGGCCTCAGCGACCTGCACTGCAATCGGTGCCTCAGCAATGGGACAGCGCAAACTGGACCTGGCACCGCGAATGCACATAATTGCAGACCTCAACAAAGAGAAGCTCAATTGGCATCTCAGCCATCCCATCACTATTCCGTAGGAAAGACTGTGCTTTGCACTCAAAAGGTTGGCCAATCTCTTATAAAACTGAGTAGCAGCATCACCCATTCCACCAGTAGTGGTAAAAATTAAGGGAGTAAATGAGGCATTCTCTACTTCATGAACCCGTTGTTGGTATTCACGTCTCTTTTCCTTGTCATGACGTCGGTATGCAGAGTGTAGGGGTTGATTTGAGGGTGCACTAGGGTTAAAAATTCTGACATCAAAGTATGACCTCTCAAACCGTCCTCCCCAAAAACCATTAGCTGCAATGTCAAGCCTTGCGTTATCATCACGATTAGCTGTTTTGTATTGAAGGGTCTCACCAGAAAGAGGCTGAAGGTGGGGTTCAGTGACAACATTGTTACAGACCTCGGAAAGTAAATTGGCAGTTAGATCACGCACTTCATTATGTCTCAGAGAAGGAAACCCACCCTTTGGGCAAGACAGAGCATGTTCTATGGTAAAAGAGTGACCACAGGCACAGGAAGTAGGGCAGGCAGATGGTAGCCAATGATAGCGAAGCGCAATTGCATCACGAAAAGCAGTTTTATGAAGCACAAAATTATGCGACTTCAATGGAAGACAAGAGAGCCAATTCGATGCACCCTTCTCCTGAGCCAACATGACTGAGGAACGCATGCTAGGAGGAAGTTCATCGAACAAATGATTGGCAGATTGAAGTTGCTCTTGATGGCTCCTAGAGTGAAACTTGGATCGCAACTGAACCTGTGCATCAAGACAGTCACCTAGTTGATGTACCTGAGAGATAATCAAGCCAACGAGACCAGCATTTACTTCTACAGAGCAGGAACGCTGCTGTGACACAACAATCGAAGGATCAAACACACCAAGGCCTCCTAGCCGCACAGGCAAGGCAAATAGCTTTCTCTCAACATCACCAGGGACAGTTCGACCCAATAGACTAGGAAGGAAAACAGATTTAACAAAATGTTCAAGAGGAAGGAAAAGGTCTGTAGAACAAGAAGAAACACGAAAAAAATAGTTCCATCGGAAAGAGAGACCATGACAAAAAGCAGCATAGGAAGCATGAGGTTGTGTTTCGGCAAAGAGGCTGAATAGATGTAGATGGACAGCTAGACTTACAACTTCCGTGTGCAGTCACTGGGTCACAATCAATATTTTGTCACTTCAAGTTATGAATATGTCAGTATATGGGATTATAGTGATCAATAATAAACATTATTATTCCAAGAAATATAATATGATGCGTGTGCGTGCGTGCATGCATGCGTGCGATACAGTTTATATATACACCTGTAATTTTGTAGCAATACAAAGTTCATAGCTAAAAAAGCAGCTATACTGTACTGTATGTTACAGTATTTCCGATCAACTATGGATATAGTAGACACTGACACTGATATGTGTGGTGGTGAGAATTTGTCCCATTTCTTGTTACACTGTTGGAGAATCTGTACTAGCAGGCTAGTTAGCACCATTTAAACAGTAATTAATCATACACACAAACCATAATACATGCAGCAGTAGCTAATACACACACTGAGCATAATGTGTAGATTAACATATGTACGTGTTTTGTGAATCTTATTGGACAAATATCATAGTATGCAAATACCAATGTACATACCAATTTTATTGAGTAACTTGCCTTTAGTAATGAATTAGCGTCATTTGAGTATGGCTAAACATTTTTACGCATCCTGCTGCAATTCTCTATTATTCTTGTGAATGTGAATCTCATAGCTACAGACTTTGTAAACAACACATTGCATCACTAACTCAGGGGCGTAACAAAGCAAAAAACTATAGGGGGGCCACTACTGGTAACTAAAGCAGTGGTGGAGGAGGGTGTATGCACAGTGCATGAAGCGCATTTGCATGCTCTCCTTCTAAGGGGGTTCTGGGGGCACGCCTCCCAGGAAAATTTTGAAAAATAGGTGCTAGGAGGTTGAATCTGGAGGCAATTTTAGCCAATAATCGTAATCACAGTTATGCTAGATAAGTAATCTTATAGCAACCTTGTATACCATGTTAATGATGTGATAGAACTGATGACATCACAAAACACAATTAATAAGGCCTTTAAGGGGCTGTTACTTGAACTAATTTCATGTTGTTAAATATACCCCCCAGAAATACACATAGATAAGATATATAGCTAGTTATAAATTACTTGTATGGATGAATTAATTAACATTTTCCCTCCTGAGTAGCTATTAGTTACATTCTGTGTTGCGGGGAAAGTTACGCGTGAGAAAAGTTTCGCGAATGGCTCTCTACTCTGTATACCAGTGGAAAAGTTTCGCGATACTGACTGTGTATAGTAATATCTTACTGCACAAATACAAGCATGTAGACAGTCTAGCAAGACAACCGGCGTAAAAGTTTCGCGATGGTTACTGCAATCGCAAAATTCGCGAAAGTTTTCCCACGCGTAACTTTCCCCGCCTATGGTAGTTCGAAGATCTGTAGTTGTCTGGGAAGTGCAGGGGGAAGTGGGACTGCTCTGATTCAGCTTCCTCCATCACAGGTTCGTTATTAGGGCTAGAGCCAGGCCAGGGCTAGAACAATACTATCTCTGCTAGAACCGCTTGGGAACCGCTAGAAGCTCCTTCACTAACAACTGGACTCTTTGAAATAGGTCTACCACGACTACGAATTAATTCTGACAAAGTTTTCTGGCAGTGAGACTGAGATATAAGTTAACTCTCTGCAGATGCACAGTTCTTTAATTATTTTCTAACACGAATCACACGTGAGGTGTAGCTTATTATCACAGCATTTTAAGTGCCTCTAATATTATTTCAAATAAACTAGGACCAACATTTCACTTGGTGAGGAAGGAACATAGCTTATCAGCGTCCAAGTAGGCCAATGATCTATAATTATTACGTGTCACATGGTGCATTACTGTAAAAAATGATTCCTGCTGCAAACTGGAGGGGTCCTGGCCTGTTCTATGCCACAGACTAGGGGGGCCCTGGCCCCTGTGCCCCCCCCCCCCCCCCCCTCCTGTTCCTATACGCCCATGTAACTGATTATATCAGTACTAAATAAAGCTCAACTAAAATCCTCACTGAAAACAATTTGAAGTTACAGCCAGTATAAATTATAAGAATTGTCACATTAGCTCTCAATTGAGAAGATAGTAATCATGATAATGATGTGGAGACTGTACATACTGAATTTAACATATATTATGTCCAATTGAAATTCATCTTAGTTTTGACCTTGACTGAGTCATTAATACTATGCTTTATCTTGCCTCTTAAAAAGAAACTGTAAACACATTTGAAGTATCCATGATGCAACTTTCATTATTCTATGTGCTCAAAATCAAAAAAAAACGTATGCTATTCTGTTACAATTTGTCACATCATGAAACGGATATGGTTTGGTGGCTACTAATAATTATGGTATGTATACTAATAATTGTTATCTAAACTTAATGCCACTGTGATATAAAACACAGAACATACCGAAGCAACATTTCAGTTCAAGATGATAAAATTGATAATTGTTCTAGTATTACATTGTGCTGGGAAGTTGGTGGGAACAAATGAGCAATGTGACTTTTACCAATTTGATCATCCCTTCTATCCTGGTGAATCCTGTAAGGAGATCTATGACAGTAACACACAAACTCACAACAGGTCAGGATATTATTGGCTTATTAATCCTCTTCGTCATGTGTACTGTGATATGGAGCAACGATCAGAATGTGGTAATATTGGTGGATGGACTAGAATTGCTAGTGTTAACATTACCAGAGGAGATGAATGCCCAACTGGATGGAACAAGAGCTCACATGATGGCATCAGTTTCTGTAGATCACCAAGTGACAATGGTGGGTGTTATCGTACATTATTCTCCTCTAAAGGAATAAGTTACCAGAAAGTGTGTGGAATGGCTAGAGGTTACCAAAAAGGATCACCTGATGCATTTGTAAGCAATGATGGGGTAATTATAACTCATGGCAGAAACCCTCGTGTACATATATGGTCATACATAGCAGGGCATTCTGATGAAGATCCAGAATTCGGTGGTTTTTATAACTGTCCCTGTGCTGTTGTACCTGGCCAAAATTCTAGTTCTAACAATTATTACTGTGAATCAGGCACTAATGATCGATCATCTAGTAGTGCTTATTACCTTTCGGATCCTTTGTGGGATGGTTTTGACTGTCCTACTGGTAACACTTGTTGTGATAACCCCAACCTACCATGGTTCTATAGGGAGTTGGATATGACTACTCTGGATGATGTGGAGGTGGGAATTTGCCCTGATGAAAATATTTCTGATGAAGCTCTCCTTGTTGACCAGTTAGAACTGTACATACAGTAACTATAAAAACTTTTACTTGCACCCAGGCACCTAGTGTTGATAGCTACCAGCATGTACATTCGTTGTAATGAATTTGATTTGTATAATCCATTTCCTTTTTCAAAAATTGCAGGAATTTACATTCTTTGTTGCATTAAATCAAAACTATATGGGCAATACCAGAGAAAATTATAAACACAACTTAGCTATGGTCAATGTATGCAATCATTGTAATAAGATGTGCATATAAAAAGGCTGCCCTTCAGTACATATTCTGGCTAGACACTGTGGGGGTCATTTGTAGCTACTGATTCACGTTGGAAGCTAATTCATTTCTGCATGAGTCAGTTGTCATCAGTCACTATAATATATACCTGTCTCTGGTTTTTATACTTATCATGTGTAATTTGATATAGTGTTGCAAACCGGTATGGAAAAACCCAGCATTGTCTAGGTCAAACCCTTTAAACTGGTTTTGGTAAACCTTAAATTACCCCTGCTGACAAGTGTTAACATCATAACATAACCTCAAAGCATGTGATTGTAATAACTGTTATTGTAAGGCAGGATGTTGATGGTCACTTTGTACCACCCTGAGGCTTCCAACAGGCACATTGAGTACCATTATATGTCTGCTAATTTACAATCAGACAATAACCAACTAATTTAAGGTCAGACAATAACTGGTCAATATCCAATTGTTCACCTTCCAATAAATGGTTTTAGTAAACTCTGTACCACTGACAGCAATAATCTGCACAGACCAATAGAATTAATGATAGAATGTCTCTTCCCTTTACAATGTGAAATATTCTGGAAGCATGTAGATGTGCTCACGAATTATACTATGCACTATGGTTTGACTGGTGTCTAACAAGTTAATCAAATTAGACAATAATTTAAAAATACAGAATAAGGATTGCTGGAAAAATTTATGAAAAAAGGGAACACTGGTGTAATCATAGATTATGCATACTTTACAGGGATAAATAACATGCTTAACAATCATTTCACAATCCTGACACATTTATGTGTAAGTAACATAATTGAAAACTTGGTCTCAATCTTGGTAGAGACAGCTACTTAGCAAAAAATGACTACTATGCATCTATATGTTGCCTGAACCATTAGAGAGTGCAACTAACAAATTTTTGAAGAAATGTTAACAGTCATGCATGCTTATAAAAGATATGATGAACAACCAACTGAAACACTTTTGACTGTACAGTATGAAGAAAACAAGTTGCATGTGTCCAAGGTTAACTAATTGTATGCATGTGTTTTTTTAAAAAACATCTTAACATGCATGCATGGTGATAAGTATATGCATGATGATTTGTGAATGTTTGAAATCCAGTGATGAAGACATCCAGCAACATAGCAACATATTTCTAATTGGATTATACATCTCAATGGATGAAGATGGGTGGATGGTATAGTTAATGATTTTATTTTTTGTTATTTGAGGGCTATATGCAAGTGGAGTTGATGAGCCATCTTGTGCAGAGAACTAATCCACCACCTGAACACAGTGAACAGTCCTCAGGGAAATAAGAAACATTCACATAATGAGTGATTCTAATATCAAGACACACGGTAGTGTGTCGTGCGGCCCAAGAAGCCGGCGCGCCACACCGTGAGTATATTTACAGGAAGAAAGTAAACGCGATTTTCACACCTATGTAGCTCCGTGATTCCTTATCCGATTGAAACCAAAGTTGCTACAGAAGTGCCGGCTAGGTAGGGGAGTCCATATTCCAAATTTGAAGAAAATCGCTCCAGCCATTTCCGAGATACGATCGGCCAAAGTTTGGGTTTTTTTTTCTTCGTTTTTTTTCTTCTTCTATACTTCTTCCTTTCGCACACTTTGCAAAATCCGCCATAAAACAGGAATTCGTTCTCCAATCGGGCTGAAATTTGGCACACGTGAAGGGCTCATTAAGGCGAATCTCAGTACTAAGTTTGGTAGGAATCCGATGAACATTCACGGAGTTATGACCGATTATTTGCGTAAAATAAGGTCGAAGGTCTGTCACGCCCACAGGGTAAACCGCTTGAAGGAATGAGCTGAAAATTGCTATGTAGATGGAGTAACTATCGTAGGAGTGCCTGTTTGTGGTTTGAAAGAAATCCAGTTAAAGGCCATCGAGATATGACACACAATCCAACCTGTGTCACAATTACGCGATCGATTTTTATGAATAAGAAACTATTAGTTTTCACGCCTACTAGGCAAACCGCTTAGAGCAGTGAGCTGAAAATCGGTGTGTAGCTGGAATAATCATCATAGAAAGTCCTTGCAGTAGTACATAAGAATCGGATTACAAACCACTGAGTTATGATTCCAAAGCCAACTACGTGTAACATATGCGAGATCGAGATAGTCTAATAGAACAGTCACCCTAATAGAGCATTCAGCTAATTTATTTACTCCATTATAGAATTCTATTACATTGCAAGTTATTCTGTAGGGAGTTCAGCTGCAAACAGTTAATCTTATAGACAGTTCAGCAAGAAGCAAGTCACCCTATAGAGAGTTCAGCTACAGATGTATCGCTGTAGTGATTCAGAAGAATCAGAACATTACAAGTCACACTGAAGAGAGTTCAGCTATAGCTGAACTCTCTACAGGGTGATTTGTTTGCAGCTGAACTCTTTACAGGGTGATTTGTTTGCAACTGAACTCTCTACAGGGTGATTTGTTTGTAGCCAAACTCTCTACAGGGTGATTTGTTTGTAGCTGATCTCTCTACAGGGTGATTTGGTTGTAGCTGATCTTTCTACAGTGGGTGATTTGTTTGTAACTGAAATCTCTACAGATTGATTTGTTTGTAGCTGAAGTCTCTACACGGTGTTTTGTTTGTAGCTGATCTCTCTACAGGGTAATTTGTTTGTAGCTGAACTCACTGCAAGGTGATTTGTTTGTAGCTGATCTCTCTACAGGGTGATGTGTTTGTAACTGAACTCTCTACAGGGTGATTTGTTTGTAGTTGATCTCTCTACAGGGTGATTGTCTGTAGCTGACAATACTTACATGGGAGTCTTTTAAGAGTAAGTAGAACACAATGACTTATAATGAAGCAGCCACAGCTTACTGACCAAGCACTATCTTGTGGCAGTAGCAGATAGTTAGCAACCAAAAGGGTGCTTGAATTTAAGAGTGGGTCTGCATGCAACCATAACAAAGAGTCTCCATGATGTCAGTACACATTGCTATGTTTATCACTAATCCCTGTTAAGCATGTATAACCTATGGTGTGATCAACAAGGTTTATGGTTACATCCACAAGTCACTAATTTGACCTATTTGCTAGTGTCATGCGCAGTAGCAGAGTCAAAATAAGGATTTGAGGCTGTCATGTCAGATAGAAAAACAGATAACGGGAAACTGTGCCTCTCTCATCTATACCTTTGGAACCACTAGACCACCAACACACACACACACACACACACACACACACACACACACACACACAGAAACGTGTGCGCACACTCACACACACATTATCGTGTCATGTAAACACATGGGTTTACTCAATGTAACCACAATTAACCTTTTTGACTAGACCAATGATCCCTTCTTGCTTTGTGGGTTTTTCAGTGATCCCTATTCTTTAAGTTTAATATGTCTAGTAATCCAATAAAACAATCATTTGTATTTGGAATCAAGAGTTAATGCTATGTACATGTATGCCACATCAAGGAAGTCAATTGTAATAAAGAAAAATTAGGAATTTCAAGTTTGATTAGGGATCATAGAAAAGGTAGGGAAACAATGGAGGTTGCCTACACATGAAGATATAGTGAACATTTAATCCCTACTTCAGTCTATTCCAATGACTGAATTAGGGATTAAATATCCACTAGTATATCAGTAGGTGTAGGTGACCTCCCTTGTTTCCCTACCTTTTTCTATGACCTTTCAAAAATCTTAGATCCATCACTGCTACAGTCTTTCTTCACACACACACACCCACCCACCCACCCACACACACACACACACACACACACATACACACACACACACACACACACACACACACACACACACATGCACGCACGCACACACACACACAAATATGTATGTCTAACACACACACGCACACACAGACGTGCACACACACACATGCATGTCTAACGCACGCACGTATGCATGCATGCACACACATTCACCTTCTGACAGTCCATCAAGCAAATTGTCAATATAGTAGGGTCAAAAATTGTGGTTTCGTGACCAACCTAACGTTTGATGGTTTAATATTGTACTTTAGGGTATTTTAAACAAAATGAGCTCCCATGCCGCTTTTTAAAGTCCGGGGAAAGTTTGAGAGAGCCAAAAGTCCAAAATGGCTACTAGCTGACATGCGCAAAAATAAAATAATGATAAAAATTTAAATAAAGGTTCTTTTTAGACTAATTTGGGGTCAAGGAATCCATTTCTGATGTTATTTTAGTGATTGGATCTGTAAAATTTTAAGAATTTTGCTCAATAATATGTAATGCATATAAATAGTGTGTTAAGTCTAATTCAAGGTTCATCCAATAACTCCAACTCATTTGATGATTCAGGTTCAGTATTAAAACCAGATTCAGATGCAGAGCACCTGTGTTTTACAAACTGTAGGATTTACTACTTCTAGCACATCCATCCATCCATTCATTGAAAATATCACGCATCTATTCAAATCTGACTTGGAAAGTAACCATATTGTAAGGCTTCTCTACACTTTGAGATGAGGCAACAGGCCTCAGTACTTTTTGACAATTTCTCATAGAGGGATATCTTGCTGTGCCCAGAAAAACAACTGTTGGCATCACAGCCAGTCAAGACATGAAAAGGTATAAAAAATCATCAGTACACATGCCTCTGCAAAAAAAAAACTGCTTCTTAGAGATACTATAATACCTGGAATGTCATGTGAAATGGCTGCAGCCTGAATATACACATCTGTGTTTACTGCATCAATTACTATGAGATTGCTATAGCTTGGTGATATCGATCTTAGAGCTGCAAAAACAGATATCATAACTGTGTCAGCCTCACCCTGACTAAAGCTCAGGCTTTCTTTGGTGTCACCAGTTGACAGACTCTCACACAGTCCTCATCCACTGAGTAGACTAGTTCCTGATTGATAGACTTAGACAGTTCTGAGAGCTGATGAGTTTTGATTAGAGCCTGGAGGCATTTCTTATTACCAGCAGTGCAGAGAATTGTCTTGAATGGGGCCATGGGAAACAGATCAACTGGCTTCATATACACATTGGGTATGGGACCTTGACCCTGAATGCGCAATTCATGCTCATCATCTTTGGTGGACTCAGCATAGTCATGGGGATCAATGATGCAGATGATGGTGGTAGCACTGACATGCTGTGCCAGGATCACAGACCCTTGGTGTAGTCACCCCAAGTGTATGGAGACTCATCACTCTTGACTTGTAGGTGATGCTAGGCACTACATCATGTCCACTAATGCTGTGTAGGAGTAGACATCAAGGGGCTGTAATGCATGAAGTTTGTTCTTTTGAGTCTTTCTGAAAGTACCATTGGGATTAAACAGTGTTAGGTATTCTTCATGTTTCATGAGCTCAGGTAGAGATAGTAGACCACTGACATTAACACGGATGCTATTGTCCTGTTATCCATTTTTCCTCGTTTTATTTTTAGTGTCGTTTCAGAGACTTTTCTTGATGGAATCCCTGCAAAGGTGAGATGCGAATTATGTTTTATGCGGTCATGGATGGATTTTTCTTTAGAATAGATGCGCTCATCCATGAAAATTTTTATTGGCTGGGTCCCCCATCTTGCTTGGCCTTCTTGAAGTCTAAATGAGCTCAGGTGTAGCTGGAATAGCTAATTGTAAGGGTCTTAGAGCAGGTGGTGCTGGATCAAATGGATAGCAATGTTGAAGCATGTCGTTAGATCTTGTACAGCTTGCCCATCTCTGCGCATATGTGCTGGAGTATATTCCTCGTGCTTTTGAGAGAGCTTTCTATTCACCTGAGCAGCTTGAATTCGATCAATGTTGTTGACAATTTTTGGTATCAGCCATTAATTGCTTCTCATTGCAAAGAATTGAGTCAGCTAGCTTTAGTCAGCTAACTCTGTAAAGGGGGTTGTTCACTATCAAGAAAGGTACTACTGACTGTGGAGCTGAAAGAACAAGGCTTAATCACTGTAAACAGCTAGCTAGTTGTTTGTTCCGGTAGCTACCAAACTTAAATTTCTTGGTTATAAGAACATCCAATCACAAAATTAACATCAGAAATGGATTCCTTGACCCCAAATTAGTCTAAAAAGAACCTTTGTTTGAATTTTTATCATTATTTTATTTTTGCATATGTCAGCTAGTAGCCACTTTAGACTTTTGGTTCTACTGATCTTTCCCCAGACTTTAAAAAGCGGCGTGGGAGCTCATTTTGTTTAAAATGCCCTAAAGTACAATATTAAACCATCAAACTTTGTTAGCCAGAAGTTGGTCACGAAACCACAGTTTTTGACCCTACTATTAGTCACTGTGAAGCCAGGATATAGCATCAAGCAACATAATAAACATTGTCATGATAAGAATGAATGTGTCTGTGAACCAACTGCAACTGTTCATGTGTGCTGAAAATTGGCAAGCTATAGATGACACATATCAAGATATTCTAACTAAAGAAACGCGCTTCATATTCACTAAACATTTTGTAAATTTCAAATAAAATGTTACACATAAAATTTTGGCAGGAAATTAATATTGGCATGTTTGACACAGCTTCAACCGTTCATCAATTTCTTTTACTGCAAGAATTCTGTCTAGGATTTTGCCACATAGTTACCATAAAATATCAAGCAACGGCTAGCAATCGAAAGGTTCCAGGTTTGATGCCCAATTATGCCAACTTGGTGTTGTTATTTCTCATATTGCTCCAGTATACCCAGCTGTGTATTGGTGCCCTGGTGTCATCAGGGGAAGCAGCCAACCCAGCTGTAACATCAATGGGTAACTGGTGTTTACTGGAGAAGCAAATGCAGGCTGTCCTTATCTCGCTTAGTGGTGTTGGGGTCATTGTGGAATTCAGGTTCCACAACCTCTTTCAGTGAGACCTTGACAGTCCTCCTGCGTGTTACTAGCAGGAGGGTTTGAGTGGTGCACAGGCATCCCAGTGCTGGTTTGCTGGGCAGCAATGGCTGTGTTTCGTATGATTGCCATAGACTTTGCTTGCTTTGTGTGTGTGTGTGCATGTGTATGTGTGTGTGTGTGTGTGTGTGTGTGTGCGTGTGTGTGTGTGTGTGTGTGTGTGTGTGTGTGAGGCTTGTTGTAATTACCCACCGAAAGTAATCAGTACAATCACTGTGCAAAAAGTTTGATATACTCAGGTGCACACTAGTAGGCATAACTCAATTATACATTCAATTTACACAGGTATGTATGAATATGATATACTATAATTGTATATCCTGTGTATTACAAATTGGCTGCTATACACTGGTGTGTATACATCATGTGTACATATGTAATAGATATACACAATGTAGTATAGCTTACCACAGCTTGTTGGCATGGCTACGTGGGCACAGTACATACAGCTAACTTATTATTAAATTCTTATGTATTCTGTGCTATTTTTAAAGAATTTATGTATAAAAATGTAATTCAATAAACTGTAACACACACAACAACAGCTCCATTGTCATCCCAAGTGGCATTAATCTAAGCTTGCCTTTATGTAGAATTACATTTGTATAGAAAAAAACATTAAGATGTTCTCTGTCATGGTGGCTTTTCTTCATCTACACCAGGCCTGACCCAGTTGGTGGTTGCTGTACATCAATTCAAGCCATACATGTAGTACTATTTTCACCAGGCTGCATCTGCCAAGACATAGTTATTTTAAAGAGCACATAGGCTACAATTACCAGTATAAAATTTATGGTACAACTTTATAACTGACTGAAAGAAACTGCAAAAGAACAGTTGTAAAGTTGTAAATGCTCAGAACAGTTGTAAAGTTGTGAATGCTCAGACATACAGTACTTACCAGTTGTATGTCATACAGCTTCAGTTCTCTTCGCTGACTGAATCTGCAAAGGATATCAGTTGTTAGTGAACAAATGCTAGTGAAAACTTACCAGCTGTCCATCGTACACATGGGTACTCTCTGTTGAGTGAATCTGCCAAGGATATCGGTCATTATTATACAAAGGCCGTGGTCATACTTAGCAGTTGTCTGCCGTAAACTTGGGTACTCCTTGATGGCCGAATGATATTGATTGTTAGTGCACAAAAGGCTATTGCAAGTTGTCCATCATACAAAGACCATGGTCATTATTGTCCATTGAATAACTTGAGTATACTTTGCTGACTGAATCTGTCAAGAATATAAGCTGTTATTAGTATGCAAAGGCCATGATCATACTTACCGATTGTCTGTCATTATAACTTCAGTACTCTTTGCTGACCGAATCTGCCAAGGATATCGGTTGTTAGTGCACAAAGGTCATCGTACAACTTGAGTACTCCCTACTGAGTGAATCTGGCACACTTTACTGGTTGAATCTATCATACCAAGAATATCAGTAGTAAGTGCACACAGGCTATAGGTTATGAGGGACAAAACTGTGCAAAACTGTGTAAAACATGCCTTTAAATTCACAAAATCTAGAGAGCATCATTATACATTACTTCACTAAGGTAATCACTCAATGATTTCATCAATATAAAATTATATAGAAAACTGTCAATATTCACAAATTTGCAAGAATTTCATCCCTCAAAAATTTCTAGCATTTGTTGTCATTTCATCGATGCTTTTTTAATTATACAGTATTTAGGCATACTTAACAGTTGCTGGTGGAACATGACTGTTGGCGTACATAACATCTATGCTTTTGGGTAATGTCGTACACCACATTTATACCGCTGCAGTACCGGGAACATTGGCTTCATCGTCATATCATACACAAAGTATTAGGAGGATCTGTATACTTGAAAATTATTATTAAGTCCTATATAAGGTAGGTAGTCAATTTAACTTTTAAGAACAGTATGTAAGCCACAGTGGTAACTAGCAACATGCATACATACATTTGGCCAAGACTGTGATATTAATATAGTCACCTGTAGTAACACTATAGTCACCTGGCTACTTGTTCTTCCTTAATAAATTTTGTTACAAAGGCCAGCTACCCAAACGTTTGATAGCACACACTGAAAGAACAAGTAGGCCTTACATAATATATATTTAGTATGGACTATTCAGGCGTAGAGAAACGTGTAAAACCACTGGAAGCGAGCATATGCTCACCTCTTTGATATGATTGGTTATAGTACCTATCTCTAATGAAAATTTTAATGAGCTGGACACATGCAAGTGCTGTTGTTTTCCATGAGTAATGGTGCACCGCAGTGCTGATTCACTGGGTAGGCGCGACCACATGTCTGCACATCCCAGACCAAACTCGTTTGTATGGAATTTTCTATTTAGCCAAATTTTCTGCTGACGCCTTCATAACTCTATAATGTTTAGCACTATGGGTATGATTTCAGTTAAGTCATACAAGAGACCAAAAAGTAAGCTGCATACTTTCGTATAGTGTGATAGAGACTTTAGTCTATAATAAAAATGATTCATTGTAGATTGGTCACTTACTACACACAGTGTAGAATTATTCACAGATTCTTTAACTATATGTATGTGATTACACCCAACATTCTTTGTTTGTGTACAGTCATGAACATCCATTGTAATGCCAGTTTACAGCAATGATTGCCAATTTACCAGACCACCACTGGAACATGAAGCATGACAAAGTGAAACTTGACAATCTATGAGGTACATACAGGCTGCTGTTGCTTCCTCCAAGAAAATTTCATATATAGATCCTCTGAGGATGAATTATAGAGAAATTTCAGTAATTTATCATAATTTTCTCAAATGCTGATTCACTGGGTAGGCGCGACCACATGTCTGCACATCCCAGACCAAACTCGTTACTATGGAATTTTCTATTTAGCCAAATTTTCTGCTGACGCCTTCATAACTCTATAATGTTTAGCACTATGGGTATGATTTCAGTTAAGTCATACAAGAGACCAAAAAGTAAGCTGCATACTTTCGTATAGTGTGATGGAGACTTTAGTCTATAATAAAAATGATTCATTGTAGATTGGTCACTTACTACGCACAGTGTAGAATTATTCACAGATTCTTTAACTATATGTATGTGATTACACCCAACATTCTTTGTTTGTGTACAGTCATGAACATCCATTGTAATGCCAGTTTACAGCAATGATTGCCATTTTACCAGACCACCACTGGAACGTGAAGCATGACAAAGTGAAACTTGACAATCTATGAGGTACATACAGGCTGCTGTTGCTTCCTCCAAGAAAATTTCGTAGATCCTCTGAGGATGGATTATAGAGGAATTTCAGTAATTTATCATAATTGTCTCAAATTATGGCTGATCTCATATCACTCACTGGTCTGGTTTCATTTAGCCACCAGAGTATAACCAGAAAATGCCAATTCAAGTATTTTAGTCATCATAGTGTAAAAACAGTGTGTGTGTGTGTGTGTGTGTGTGTGTGTGTGTGTGTGTGTGTGTGTGTGTGTGTGTGTGTGCGTGTGTGTGCATTTGCATGTGTGTACTGTGTAGCATTAATATTTATTATGCATATGTGTGTGTGCATTTGCATGTGTGTACTGTGTAGCATTAATATTTATTATGCATATGTGTGTGTGCATTTGCATGTGTGTACTGTGTAGCATTAATATTTATTATTAGGGACCTGCCGATTATGTTAGCATAATTTTGAGCATAATAGGTACCTAAAAGCATTGAGCATAATGCCAGCATAATAGGTTAAATATTTGTACGATAGTGTAAACTCTTGCTGGGAAAATGACAATTGCAAAATAAGATGGATATACTCTAATAGAGCAGTCAGTAACTCTAATAGAACAATCATCAAACTGACTGTTCTATTAGAGTATATCGATCTTGTCTCTTACATGCAGGCATGCAGCAAGAATTTATTATTTGTGTTCCAGCCACTCATTTTTTTCTTTCTATATAGTGTTAAACTAGTAGCAAAGCATATGAACTAAGGCATGAACATTGAGCATAATCGAGCATAATAGGTAAATATTGAGCATTAATTTAAGCATAATAGGTGAATTTTTTGAGCAGTGCAGCATAGCATAATAGGTAAAATTATCAGCATAATCGGCAGGTCCCTATTTATTATGCATATGTGTGTGTGCATGTGTAATGTACTGTAGCCTACCTATACACACATGTAGGCTCACTTATCTCGTTCATAAAAAGGATAAGCTTGATCACTGATGTAAGTTCCAGGGGAGACCACAGTTTTCTCCTGCAGTGTAGCCTTCTCCATCACATCGTGTAGGTACTGTAGAAACAGGAGTACACACCATAAAACTTTCAGTAGCCACCCACACTATGAATAGGAATACATATATACATGGAATCCTTGCAGTACACTAATCCCTATAAACACTGTAATCAACTAGGATGACCTTCACACATACCTGTACAAACATATGACACTCAGTTACTGTAGTAGCCCTACGTGGAATTTAAAAAAATCGATGCACTAAAATTTTCTCCAATTTCCTTCTTCTATAGCTCATTTAAATTGCCATGCACTACTTTTCCAACAAAATCTGAGGTATCTATTTGCCATGCACTACTTTTCCAACAAAATCTGAGGTATCTATTATGTGTCATGAGATATGTCTTTTATTGCATTTTGCAATACAAAATTTGTTACACCAGGTTGATTGGGTCATTGTGGTGCCAAAATTTCCATGAATTAGATCATTGTGCTCATAGAGGGTTGCTCTACACATATCACACCTGAAAAGTTACCAGACACAAAGTAGGCTGTACACAATAATTAATTTTACAGAAACATATTGCACATACTTCTTAGCTGTCATTTTAGCCATGAGCAAACAGTTTGTACAATGATTGTTTTACAGTATACAGTCAAACCTCTCTAATGCGACGCTCAATGGGAGCCATAGATTTTGCTGAATAAAGGAGGTTGTTGGATTATCAAGTCACCTCTGTAATCCGACATTATACAATATGTCAGATTATGCAGTAAATAACAGGTAAAACAGATCACACAATGTTTTAAACATGAATTAATTTTAGAATTTGTAAGTATTACAGCTTTTTTCTATTACTGTCAACCAATTAAATACTTTGGTTGCTTAAAAATTATTTTCTGTGATTATTCTAATGCCGCTATTATTCTCTGTCAGATTACAAAGGTCAAAAACAATGCATTTCCAAGTCTAGAGAATCACAGTTTGTGTCGGATTATGGGGTACAGAGTTGTCAGATTACAGAGGTTGTTTTCTATACAAAAATGTTGGTAAATGACATTTCAGTCGGATTCTGGATTATGCAGGTGTTGGATTAGAGAGGTTCGACTGAATATACAATTACTGTTTTACAGAGGACACCTGCATAACCTGGACACTTAGTTGAGGCCCCAAAGTACCAGCTTTTACATGTAAACTGACCTGGAAAATCAGGACATCTTAATAATCAGGACATTTTTGGTTGATCCCAAGGTGTCTTTAATACACAGGTTCCACTGTAATGAATTTATATTTCATTTTGAATATCAGGACACCCTCCTATCTCACATAGCTAGACCAACTTTTTCAGGGGAAGTTCCACTGCTTGGTGCAAATTGGCAAAGCCATTATCTTCTTACTGTTTAGGTTCTGAGACTATTATACTTTAAAATGTGGCACAGTGTTTGCTTGAACACAACAGGATACAAAACAAGCATGTTGCTCAATAGCAAAAGGCTTAGTCAGTCTGGCTATGCGAGATTTGTTGGACTCCTGAACATACATACAAACTAAATCATCTGTACATAATACTTGATACATCACTCTTAACCTACACTTCGGATGGTGGTGGTCTATCAAAGCGTCGTACCAATGATGGTGACCGGCTATACAATATGACACAGTGGGAGATACAAAATGACACAGTGAGACATACAATATTATGACACAGTGAGACACATAATATGACACAGTGGGACTAACACGTGCAAAAGCAGTGATGTCATGCTTAGAGGTGTGTCCAGAATGAGTGCGACTATTCAAACTGGACCACACCCATTTTTCTCCCTACAAAGATAAAGTGGTCTAGCCAGGTGAGACTAGTACATAAAGTATAACATGCTTAAGTAATCTGTAAAGGACAATACAAACATATCATAGATCCTTTACACTCTAAGGATCTATGAACGTATCCACTCACCAAGAGGAATGTAGTAGTGAAGGTAGTATTCACAGCGGAATCAACACTAATAACTAACTAGTTACTGTCTGTCCAGTTTGCCACATAACTGTAGGAATTTGCGCGGTGGTCTAGGACGATGAGCTCTTCCAGAGTATCAAATCACGTGATTCGTAAGTGTTCGAATTTATAAGCAACACTAGTTTTACAACCGGATGCGGTTAGACCTCTTTTGCCGAGAGCTCAGACTAGCAGTGTGTGAAGTCAGCGCAGTTCTTTTCATCCGAGTTTTTATCGATGATACTTTGTTTCATTGCGCACTGTTCTGTCGGGTCAGAGGCACTTTTATGTGAGCACCGCCTCCAGAGGTGAGTCAGTGTAGCTACTTCTTATTGCCGTGGTGTACTAAATATTAATCTTTTAGGTGTTAGCTAGACGCGCGTAGTTGTATCGCTCTCAAGACTAGGTCAAGGCGTCGTGCTCCACTAGTATCACGGTAAGCGTACATGAATTGTGCGTGTGGTTCATTAAAGTTTCTGTTTATGTAGTTTTGTCTTTAGGTACAAAAGCACATTTAAAAGGTTTGTTAGTTTACTTGTTGTCTATACTGTTTTACGGGCTGATGATTCAATGCAGGTATTGTATGGAAGTTGCTTTGGCGGCATAGTTTGTTGCATCATGCACTGACATAATAATAGCTTGGTAAGCAGTAGTGCTTCTTTCTTGCCAGCTTTAATTTTTCTTTTCAATGATAGTGGCAATGGAACTGCTGCTGCTTATTATGATTGCACAGCATTTCAATAGTTACAGGTATGTCTGTTGTCGTATTACTGACTAACTATTTTAAAGTATTCATTTTGTAGGGCTGAATTGTAGAATCACATGCTACTGATACTTCATTGTGTAGATGCCAGGCACATGATCATGATTGAGTTAACTGTGTTTATGCAGTGAACAGGTATAATAGCTTTTCATAGTTGTCTATTGGAGAATACACCTTTTCTATTGTAGAACAGTGTGTGGAGTTTAGGAGATGTGAACTAGGAAGAAGAATTATGTCCACACATGTACATCTGGTGAATTTATCAGCTTCGTTTCATTGGTAAGGCCACAAAAGAGCATTTGAATCATTGTTAAGTGATTTCTTTTGTCTGTAGACGTCGTTTGATGATGAGACCTATATAGAAGAAGAATGATGTACCTGCTACTTTTATCAAAGTGAACACTACTGGACACATTTCATGTTGTTTACTCAATGTTGTACAATTTTAAATTTTTTAATATGAAACCTCTAATCTTATAATAGTAAAGATATTCACATCAGATATACTACATTGAGTTACACCACAATTATACATTGGTGAGTATATCAAATATGTATTTCTTACATATGCACATATTATACTTATGTAAACAGAGGTTATACACGTGGTTAACCAGTAGTGTATAAGTCAATTATAATCATATATTATACATAGTAGTGTAAATGGTATCTATACACAGGTACAACCATGGTGTATAACAGATGTGCCACACATGTGTATCCTTGGTGTATATCATAATAATACATCAGTTATACACCTATGTATTTCAAATGTTTTGCATGGTGAATTACAATTACATTTTGAAGCCAATCTAATAATTACAATTACAATTACTTCAGTATGTAGAATAATGATTAATAATTACAATTACTTTTCAATTACTATATACTGTACATTGTGGCACAAGAATAACTTACAATTCTCCAGCATTAATCTTATATTAAGGTATATTAACTGTTCAAACTTTTTTGGTTATATAGTCTACATCTATTTGGTCTGAGAACATTGCCACTGTGGTGCAAATGTTGCTGGAACTCTCAGCTATTCTTTTCTATTGTACTTAAAATGCAGGGGCGGATCTAGGGGGGGGGGGGCGCTTTGGGGGCTGAAGCCCCCCCCCCCCCCCCTTCATATTTAGACTTTACTTGATCAATATGCTGAGTATTATAATGAAATTTTGTCTTAGCATAATTATATGATCACTAATAATACAAATACTCATAAAACCACCTTATAAACATCTTTCCAAGGTATTATCAGTGGATTTATGCTAAAGTTTATGCAACAAGGACCTAGATCAGCATTGGAGGTGTACAAGATCGAGATACTCTAATAGAGCAGTCAGCTAACTACTCTAATAGAACATTCACTGGAAACATGTAGTTGGTTCTGTTATGGAATTTTTCCAAATCTGCCTGCACCTATACATACAATGAAGTGCATTGGTCTGTTTAAAGGGCTTCATTCATCTACTTGTGTAGTTAATATGTATGGCAATACTTAATTCAGGTACACAATTACCATTGAAAATGCTCTCTAATTCAATCTTGTATTGTTCAAATTTCAAAATTTTCCACTTTCAACATTATTATTCTAACATGCACCTATTCTTGGTTGTCTGTACCTACCCAAACTTTTCCATTAGCAAAATGCTTCAGAGAGCCATACCTATAATCTAAAGGCAGTATATAAAATATCTACAGGCAGAAAATATTAGGGATTTTATGTGGAAATGTCTCCAAATTGCAGTATTTTAGCATCAATTTTTCAAAATTTCCTGGGGAGGCATGCCCCCAGACCCCCCTAGTTCTAGCATGCTTTGCACACCTCTACCCAAGAGATTAGTACCTTGACTTAGCCCCCCCCTTTTATAAATCCTAGATCCGCCCCTGAAATGGGATATTTATTTACCTTTATTTTCCAAAATTTTAAAGGGTTTTCATCCTTTGTAAACTCTGTGTCATCTAGATACGTTTAAATTCTTTCTCTACTATCGAGCATTATGTACCCCATGGGTATCCCATACTGTACATAAAATGTTAAACTATGTAGTCAACAAATATATGCCTATAATTTCAATAATTTACTGCAGCTGCATGGGCCACATGTCATACACATGGGATTGTGTACATAGTATAGTCAAGTTATGGAGTAGTACTTTTATATACCATAACTTTGATTCCTTACATTTAATTACATAATGATTATTGACTGAACAGCTAATTACAATTACAATTACTTGAAAATTGCTAATGATTAGTAATTAATTACAATTACAATTACAACTAGCCTGGTGTGTGTGTGTGTGTGTGTGTGTGTGTGTGTGTGTGTGTGTGTGTGTGTGTGTGTGTGTGTGTGTGTGTGTGTGTGTGTGTGTGTGTGTGTGTGTGTGTGTGTGTGTGTGTGTGTGTGTGTGTGTGTGTGTGTGTGTGTGTGTGTGTGTGTGTGTGTGTGTGTGTGTGTGTGTGTGTGTGTGTGTGTGTGTGTGTGTGTGTGTGTGTGTGTGTGTGTGTGTGTGTGTGTGTGTGTGTGTGTGTGTGTGTGTGTGTGTGTGTGTGTGTGTGTGTGTGTGTGTGTGTGTGTGTGTGTGTGTGTGTGTGTGTGTGTGTGTGTGTGTGTGTGTGTGTGTGTGTGTGTGTGTGTGTGTGTGTGTGTGTGTGTGTGTGTGTGTGTGTGTGTGTGTGTGTGTGTGTGTGTGTGTGTGTGTGTGTGTGTGTGTGTGTGTGTGTGTGTGTGTGTGTGTGTGTGTGTGTGTGTGTGTGTGTGTGTGTGTGTGTGTGTGTGTGTGTGTGTGTGTGTGTGTGTGTGTGTGTGTGTGTGTGTGTGTGTGTGTGTGTGTGTGTGTGTGTGTGTGTGTGTGTGTGTGTGTGTGTGTGTGTGTGTGTGTGTGTGTGTGTGTGTGTGTGTGTGTGTGTGTGTGTGTGTGTGTGTGTGTGTGTGTGTGTGTGTGTGTGTGTGTGTGTGTGTGTGTGTGTGTGTGTGTGTGTGTGTGTGTGTGTGTGTGTGTGTGTGTGTGTGTGTGTGTGTGTGTGTGTGTGTGTGTGTGTGTGTGTGTGTGTGTGTGTGTGTGTGTGTGTGTGTGTGTGTGTGTGTGTGTGTGTGTGTGTGTGTGTGTGTGTGTGTGTGTGTGTGTGTGTGTGTGTGTGTGTGACATCCCAGTGGTACAGCACTGGCCTGATAATTCCAAATTTTCAGGTTCAATACTCAGTGATACCCAGTTGTTGTTATTTCCTTGAGTATGAAGTTAAGTATTTACTTATGTCATTGTTTCAATGTAGCATAATTTCCAGGTATGGGTGGTGAAAATAAAGGGAAAGCATGCCCCCAACTTTTATTAGTCAAGATACTCTAATAGAGCAGTCAACTACTCTGATAGAACAGTCACATTTATATGTCTCTCATATACTGTCAGTAGTTACACAATTTACAGTACCTGTAACAGCACAATGACAATAACCTCAAATAGTACTTCAGAGCTCTTAAATCTGAAAATTTTTCCCAGGGAATGACACCAGCTTTTGCAGAATGACATCCACATCTTGTTGCATACTTCAAGCTCCACTGCGTAAGTTATATTGCCAAAGTTGGCCATCTACTGTTTGGCCTGCTTCACTGACCCATGCATAATTACAGGAATAAAGCTTACCATAATCTGTTATCCACACAAGTGGTGTGCAAATAGAATTTAATCCTGAAGTAGCTACTTATTTTAAAGCAAGCTGTTTGTACCAGTTGACTGTGATTGTGGATGAGCTGTAGATATACCTATTGTCCTTGTGATATAGCAGTACTAGTAGACTTTAGCATACTGTGTACTATAATAGCAACAATCACGGTATGCCAAAACATGAACAAATGTTATCACCACTGCAATTTTACATGTAAACTAAGTGAAGAATGTGTACCTTTTGAATTACCTCTTATATTTACTCAAACACACTAATATGCTGTGCACTATTGCTAAGTTTACGTGTCATACTGTTGGATCAATACAGGTGTCTATAAAGCAAATGTATTTTAAACACAGAAAGTAAACATTTTTGTAATATTAAAATGCACTTTATACAGCACATTACAAAATATTTTTTAGTGTTTTTAGTACAATGTTTTAATTTTTTTTATTTTGCTTTATTTAGTTTTAATTTTTTTATTTTGTTTTTGAAAGTTTTGAATTTTTTATTTTGTTTTTTAAAGTTTTGAATTTTTTATTTTGGTTAGTTGTTTACTTTCAATGATCCTTGCTGCTGCTATTCTGTGGGTGCCACTTTAAGCTTGTTTTTCTTTATCCATTTGTCTTCCAATTGATATAATTTCTTGTTGCATTCCCTCTCATTCTTGCGTATTATATACTTCTTCTCTTCCATCAACTGTTGAAGCTTCACATCCAAATTCGGCTTATTCTTTGTCAGTTTCTTTTTCATTTTAATAGCACAGTTTTTTTCTACTTTCTTTATCTTCTTGTTATAATTCTTTTCTATCTTATTCACACCAGATTGTTGTTTTGATGTCAGCTGGTAACGTGTACTCAGGTTATTCTTTATCTCTTGTATTCCTTCTATTTGTCTCTGATGATTCTCAAGCTTTCCTGTCAACTCATCATTAAGTCTTTTCCCTTCACCTTCCATCTTGATTTCGTAATGCATTTTTGTTTCATTTTTGTGTTCTTGTATTTGAACCATCGATATTTCTTCATACTCCTCCCTCTCTTCCATACAAATTGCTTGGTGCCTTTTCTCTGAATTGTCAGCCATTTTTGCAAATATCTTATACTTCTCATTTAGCAGTAATGCATGTTTAAAAGTAGTTTTCTTGACTTCTGTAGAACAATAGATATGTATATATGGGTTATAAAATTCAAGTGATACTTGCCTGCCTGTAACTGTTTTTGTGGTGCACCAAGTTGATCTTCCCAGTTCACTTCAGCATCTTTCATAAAACTTTTGCTTTGATCCATCAAGCAACATTCTTCATCTGAAGTATCAACCACCTCCCCAACTGTCTCATTGAGTTGTGCCGTTTGATTAATGACAGTTTCTTTGAAATCTGTATATCATAAGTAATATATACTAGGATTGTATTAATTGTTCTCTTACCATCTTTTAACTGCTGCAATGGTTCTTGACCTTGTTTCACAGCACAGTTCATCATGGAATTGTATCCCTCATCTCTTGGTCCAATGGAATAAACAAAACGTAATCCATGATTTGATGCTATGTTGCTGCTAGCTGTCAAATCCACCTGTGTACCAGACAAATGTATTTGTACAAAGTTCTAGCCTTTAATACCCTGTAATAATTATGATCTAGTATATCATGTGTATATCTGTCAGGTTTGGCAGGGGATAGCTATGTTAGCAAATTTGCAAAAGATGAAAAGATTTTAAAAATAGCAAATTACTAATGGAGGAATTTAGCTTCTTGAAATACTGCTCACTTTTCAAGCTTCCCTACAAGCTATACTGCAATAGTGAATCATAAAATTGAGTTTTACATATTCGTTAGTGTAGGATTGTCATCACACTGCATTACAATTCATTCATGACTGTGTACCATCTTTACACTACCTCTATTGCTGAATCTGCAGTGATGTCTTCAGGTTTGGTAGAATCATCTTCTACTACATCACCATCCTCTAGCTCATTGTCTTCATCAGTGCAGTCACAAGCTGTATACAGAATTTACAATTACAATAGCAGTATACAGTCTACTGTATATAAGGTAGTATGCATGGTTATGACTCAGTGAGTACCACATTATATACAGTTCAATTCATGAAAGCTATTGTTTATTGTTTTTTAGATGGTTAGTATTAAAAGTTATTATTTGTCATGTATGCTACTGTATAGGTTACTGTTTTGGCCAATGAAGCCTTTCATGAATATATTCATACACTAAAGTACACTCTATAGTTGAAGCCTGCATACAGCATAGATAACAGAAGTGCTATACAGTCTTACCAGTGAAATAATCATCATCACTAGAAATACTATCATCATTTGTTGTGTGGTCGTCAAGTGTAATTAATTGGCCATATTGATAATTCTTAGCATCATGTAATTCCACTAATCGCTCGAACATTGGCAGTTCCAAAATTGTCGGTAGTTTACAGGCATTTTTGTACTGCAAACGATAATCCGTCATTAGCCATGGATCTGGTGGTACATCAAGTGCACTAATGCTTGATTTCCATTGCACCATTTCCTCATCACATTCATCTAAACAAGAAACAAATAATCACCTCAAAATTTAGTATGATCTCACCAATGTCATCCTTGGTATCTACAGTGGTACCATCATCCTCAACAACTACATCACGTGGTACTAACTTCTGACACCGAGCAGTGTAATGGAGTAGTATTAAAATACCTGTTGATGTTTCAAGAGTATTAACATTGTATAAAAGGGATATAAAACTTACCCCAAATAAAGATGTTAATTGTGCACCAAATAATGATATCTAGTACAGGACTATCATGGTCCAGTAATTGACCTAAAAATTGAACAATCAAGTGAACGGGGAGGTGCTGTTTGGGTGTCCACAGACAAACTTTTGCAACTTACATACGTACACAGTGTACATAAGCATGTTTATGCACACACATACTCACACACAGCAAAAAAGCAAAAGCCTTCAGCTGCCGCTATGTGGTCACATTCCCCAGTGGCCAGCATTGGGGCACTACTTGAGTGCTATGGGTCAGTGCAGGAATGCCTTCCTGGAGCAGGACTGGTAACCTGCATGAGGCTGTACCATGTCTCACAGGTGAGGGTGTGGGCACCCAAAGTCCAACCTGTACCTTCAATTGCTATTTGAGACATGGACAATTGAGCATTTGCTTCCCAGGTACCCATTTTTGTTACAGCTGGGTGGGCTGCTTCCACAGTTGGCACCAGGCCACCAGGTCCCCATTTTAACAGCTGGGTGGACTGAAGCAATCTGAGTAAAGTTTCTTGCTCAAGGAAACAACAACAACACCAAGGTGGCTCAACTGAGAATTGAACCTGGAACCTTTCGATTACCAGCCCAATGCCCTAACCACTTGGCTACGTCCCCCCTCCCCCCCCCCCCCACACACACACACACACACACTACAAAAATATGTGTACACACACACACACACATGTTCAGTTATCATGAATCGACATCTAATGTGGTATAGTTAGGAAAGAAATGGGAGGACATCAGTAAGTTTATGACGCATGTACTGTAGGGTACTGCAAGGCACATCTGAGGGTATATACGTCTCAAGTTGAAACAATGCTAAACAAAGAAGAGTTTTTTGGAGTCCTTTCAGGAGGCATACAGTGAACCCTTGGTTATCTGAACCTCTTTGTTTTCAGACAATGATAAAAAGTGTTTAGATAAGTGGATTGTTCAGATAACTGAATCCCATACATTTATATACAAAGCTCTGCTGAAACACTCTAATAGAACATACACCTGCACTTAAAATACTGAACAGTCATTTCCTAAATGAAGGTTGGATAACTGAGGGTCTACTATACCTGGGTTTTATTTATGCCACATAACCAGTGTACTGCCAAGCTAGTTGTTTGTGAAGGAAAAGTGAGGCAGGTTTCTGGGTGACATTTTTGAGCAGGAAAGTCCAAGCCTTCATGACTCTTACTTCCATTATTCATCATGCAAACAATTCTCAAGATTAAAATTTTCATGTAAAATATTTTCGTATGATTTCCGTGAATGACTGCTCTATTAGAGTATCTCAATCTTTCCAAAGGTTCTTGTGCAAAAAAAATTGTCCAATTTTTGCATACGAAAAACAATAAAAAAAAGTGAATTATAGTATACAGTACGTATGATAGTATGATAAACCAGTCACAACAAATATTTATGAAATGAAATACTCTGAGCAACCAGTTAAAAGAGTACAAGATCATTTGAAACTGAAACATCACTGTAAATGACAATAAAGTTACATCATTTGCCTATTATATATAAAGATGTCATAATTTTGGTAAGTATAATAGTGTATTCTTTGAGCGCTACTCAAAAGAATAATGTAGTACATGTCTAACACACGTGGATACACACAACATGTACGCTATAGCACAATTATAGCTGAGCTATACAGTCGGTATACCTGGACCACTTCCTTCCATTGAAAAGCACAGGTAGCTGACTATCTCTTTGTAGTAAGCTCAACCTAAAACAACAAATAGTATACACGCTGTAGTGTACATTATACATGTGGATTGAAAGCTTTTTGTCTAATAGAAAACAACGAGTTGTACTAAATGGTCATCAGTCTTGTTCCATACCAGTTACTAGTGGTATGCCCCAAGGCTCTGTGCTGGGGCCTCTACTATTTACAATGCTTGTGAATGAGATACCATCAATTGTGTCAAGCCCTGTCCTAATGTTAGCTGATGACATGAAAATTTTTCGTGTCATTAGAAATAAGGATGACTACATCATGTTTCAGAATGACTTGGACATACTCCACAGATGGTCACAACAGTGGCAATTGAAATTTAATGTTTCCAAATGCAAGCATCGTCACTTTGGCCCAGCTCACCACCATGGCCCTACTATAGTATGTTCACGTTGAGCTGAATCCTCAAAAACATTTAATAACTCATGGATGCAATTACACATGATCTTGAAATTGGCTCATTTGTAGTACTGCTTGATCCGCTAAAAATATTTCAAAATCTTTTTGTTCAAATGTTTGACTTAATATTTACGGCCAATCAAAATTTTCACAATACATTTGCTATGGGGAAGCCATATAAGTACAGTGTCCATTACAGCCCTTTCCTGAACTTGTAATGTAGCCAAACCGTATGTGTCTGTTGTTGACACCTTTACTGTTACCAAAAATCATCTGGTTGGCTGAAATGTTACCTCTGTTGAGAAAAAGTCTACTTTTAATTTTTAGCTGTTATTCAGGATTCAGCTCAACATGAACATACTATATCTCAATGGAACACTAATTGAACTCGATACATCACACAGTGACCTTGGTATTCTTTTTGACTGCCAATTAAAATTTCATGACCACACTGCTCAAGTCACCACCAAAGCTAACCGAGTACTTGGATTGATTAAAAAATCTTTTGATTATCTTGACCCTATCATGCTAACACAATTGTTCAGTACGTTAGTTCATCCCATCTTAGAATATAACAATGCTATTTGGGGACCTCATTACACTCTTGATCAGAGAAAGATAGAGAAGGTGCAACGAAGAGCTACCTGTCTTCTCCCACAACTACAGGATAAATCCTATTCTGAGAGGTTGATATTATTATCATTACCATCACTCCAACACAGACGTCTGAGAGGTGACCTAATTTTCCTTTATACTAATTCTTAATAACTACTTCGGCACAGATTTTGCTAATTTATATACTTTCTCAAATACTACCACCAGGGGGCATCAGTTCAAGTTGTTTAAGGAACGGTCAAGATTGTTGTGTAGATCAAATTACTTTATTAATAGGATCACCAATGATTGGAATAGCTTACCTACTTACGTAGTAAATAGTAAGGTAAATGCGGGTATTTCCGGACAGCGCACAATTCCGGACACTTTATGTATAGCACCCAAAAATGGATCAACTAGAACACACTTTTCGATTTTTATAATCCCTATAAGAATAGCTATTCACACCAGAAATTTCAAGGCAATCCGTTGTTTCGTTCCTGAGCTAGCTTGGTAAAGGTGCCAAAGTGTCCGGAATTGTGCGCTGTCCGGAAATACCCGCATTTACCTTACCTCAATTAATACTTTTAAATCGTTGTTAGACAGTTAGGCCATACCTATTGGATCTTATGTTGCACGGGCGAAACCTTGAAAAATATGGGTAGGTAGGTCGATTTGATAATGATAATGATAGTTTTTTCAATAGTATTATTTAATGTAAACATAAAAAGTATCACAGTACATGGCTACTAAACTTTAAAATTCAAACTACATAAAGCATGGTACATCAATACAAATACGAAAGCATTTGTTACCAAAAATGAACCTATGTAACTATACGTATGGTTTTAGTTTTTCTTTTGCTTCTTCATATTATTAGGTTGTCTAGTGGCAGGCCTTTTGCCACTAGATCTACACAAAAAACAGATTGGCCGTACAACAGCGTATTGCTTGCGTAACTCTTTGATGGAATCATCATTGACCAGTCCATCTGGTAAGCCACAAAAGTAACAGATTAGAGGAAACGATACGAGCGTTGCACTGTAATATTGTACTTCAATGGAATCACTGCATATCAGAGCTGCACGTGTAACTATCAAGTCATAGCGGCATGAAGTTGGCGGAAATAATTCAGAACCACAGGTATACAGCTTCGAGTAATCAATTTGTAAACCCAGAAAAACTTCTGGGATTATGTAAGCTCGTGAGGAAAATTGATCATGATGTGGATCCAGCATCCACAAGCAATCTGTAAGGGCCTTCAAAAACTTTATACCTGTGGTTTCAACAATACCTGGACTCCATCCTAAGTTTCTGCTGTTCAACAGTTCAAGTAATTTATTGTAAATGGCATGATCACCTCTCAATGGCTGTTCATCATATGGTCGGGGTAACACTGTCTTGTGAGCTGCAGACATCATAACCTGGAAGGCGTTAGGTTTGTCTCCACTGTGTGTACAGGACAAAGAAGTGCTCACACTTCTATTATCTTCCAATGTAAAGCATACAAACTTGCAATGAAACTGATTACAGAGAAACACTGGGGCATCAATGCTGACCTTTTATGAAAGGCACAGGAAATGAAGTTCGCATGGCATAATACAGTGAGTAGCTATATGATTTATAAATATTAAATACCTTTTAATAACTGTATTCTACTGTATAACATTCACATACATACATAATTCAATAATAATAGTAATATAGCCCTAGCTATATAGCTATATAAGCAAACCTCGTGGGTAGACAAAAATTGATCAGTCTGGGAGATCTCCACTTTTACAACTCTTCTTTCTGTGCTGTACGACTTCGAAAGTAAATCACCAAAAGAGTTTTCCCAATTACAACTGATTATTTTTGAACGCTGTACAAGCTTCAGCCCTTCTTTTACAATCACGCTTAACCACGCGCACGAGTTAGAAGCCATATTAGAACACGTGATCAAAAATCACGTGATTATCATTATCATTTTAGGTTATGAAAAAAGACAGTCGGTCGGGCCCGCGCAACATAAGATCCAATAGGTATGGCCTTATTTAGGTCTACTAGATTCAAGATTTATTTTTGTATAATACATTGCATTGATCGGGTATACAGGCTATGCCTTTACCCGTATTTAATCATAATCATGTCAAATTATGGCATGGTACGCGATCTGTTCAGTGAATTAATTGCTATAGCTAACTATTAACTTGACATACGTACCTCTCGCTTTTCGGTTTATAAATCGCTCAAAAATATCGCACTCTGTTACAACACAATCGTTATAATCGCACACAACGCGCTACAACTCATCGAACGCCACAACGCTCAACGTGGTTTTGCGTCTACAAACGCTTGTATCACGTGATGCGTTACTAAGGTAATGATGTAATACGTACAGGACCAGCCTTCAGTTCAGCTGGAAAAGCAGTATATTATATAGACTGAAGTGTTGATATAGGAATTTATCCAGTCCAACTCCGACCCAGAGACTCAGACGCTTCTTCGGCAGGTCGCCTTGAAGTTCCAAGTCGGCAGTCGCTGAACTACCGCAGTGTGTGAGTGTAAATGTCTAGATGTATGCATAATTTAGGTGTTCATACATACCGCAAAGGCCGAGGCTAAGGCTAACCAATGAGTTCAGATTCGCGTGACAAATTTGTCCGACAGCATTTTAAAGTTCAATTACCACGTTGTGGTGGAGGTGGCAGCATAGATTGCATTGCATAGCTCCGAAGCTATACAATCCCTCACTGTCACTAAATCTAAGACTTGAGACCAGAACAGTCAGTAGCTGTACCTAGATAGCAAGTGCAGTATGTACACTAGCATGCAGGGGCGTAACCAGACCGCTTTATTTATTTATTGTACTGGGCAGTCAGCACTGCTGGTAAATGCCCAGGAAAAGAAAGAGAGAAAGAAGAGAAAAAAGAAACAGCATACATGCAGAATTAATATGCAGTTAATTATTGGTTAGGAATAGTTGCAAATTATTTGAAAAGGCGTCATAGTCAGTTGTGTCTAAAATAGATGTTGGTAAATTGTTCCATTCTTTGATTGTTCTTGAAAAAAAATGATTGTAGATGTGATGTGGTTGATACAGGTGGGAGAATGAAATGATAAGGGTGATAGTGTCATGTGTCTCTTGTTACAGGTAAGTAGTAAGTTGGAATTGACAGGGATATTTGATGATGAGAAATCTTGTGAAATAGTTGTAATCTTAAGATGTTCTATCGAATTTGTAAGGTAGGCCAAGATAACTGATGTAACAGTAATGATACTGAACTAGTTCTACTATAATCACTTAAAACCCACCTAGCCAGCTGCTCTTCGCTGAATTGATTCTAATTTATCTCTATTGTTATTATAATATGGATCCCAAATAACAGAAGCGTACTTCATCTGAGGTTGTACCATTGTTATTGAGGTCACTTTTCTTCTTTTTCGTTTGTACCAAAAAGGCCTTTTTTACTAACCAAATGAAAAAGAAAGAAAAAAGTCGTCTGGCCAAGCGAGACTACAGTAGGGTCTGCAAACCAAAAAATCATCTTTTACAAATTGATCCCCCTACCATTGTGGGATGTTCATCATAGCATACCATGAAACCTGGAAGCACGATTGTTGTCTTCACAGAAATATTGAATTTTACAAGACGTAAAATTTATTTTTTAAGTTTCGTGCTCCACACAAATGACCAGATGAAACTTGCTACTTAGCCAGATCTTATCTAGGGTTGTTGTAGTTGAAAGTACACACAGCATTAAGCAAATGATTTGTTTGATTCCCAGCACAGGACTGCCTTCTTTCAATAATCACAAAACAAAGCACGATTTTTCAAATTCAAGCTGCCCCTACCAGCCAAGACAAGTAAAGCCAACTATTCTTCACAGTATTCTGACAAGGTTGGGTGCATAGTCTATCTATGCTGTTAGTCTGGAAAGGATCTGAGACTTCTCACCATCTGGGTGATGAGCGTCAAAATTTTTGTGCTTTCTTTCACAGGATTCTCTCAATGATGCTGAAGTTCCTTCCAGCACTTCTGATGCCACATTGATCACCTACTTTTGTTTAGAATGATGATAAAAGATGGACCAAAAATGTTTGGCAGTAGTAACAGTCCTTGTTTCTATGATTTCATATGATGTAGTATTCTAGCAGCTCGCCAGGAGTCCTACCTAGCTTGATTTGATAATGAAAGATTGGGTCTGGGAAAATGCAAAGCTTCAATTTCACTGTTACAGTCAACCAGAGTTTGCTTGCTGCTTTTTCTGAGCTCAGTGGCAATTCATACATGTGGTCTAGGGCCTTGATAGAGCCCTGGCCAACCAGGAGATGACTGTATTTATTAGGTAGATTATTTATTTATCAATACTGTGAAAACTTCAAAAATGGAGATCATACACAAATATAGCTAACTAGTGTCCATAGTAATAGTTTCGTGTGTGGCTATACAGCTTTATATGGTATTGGATAATGACCTGTGCTATAAATTTCCTTTCATTTTAGCTAGTTTTGAGCCCTGAATGGCCCATGATTTGGCTTAAGGTTTAAAAACTATCTAAAATGGCAGTAACTTAGCTGTTCACTACTTATTCAGTGAATGATCTGGAAGGTAATAAATAGTAGCATGTGAAAATTTGGTACATGTAGGTACAACCATTGGCAAGCTGCAACACCTTGAATACTAAGGCCCAAACTTAAGTCTGATGGAAATGCAGCAAACATCCCATTTTAGTAGTCACAATGGTATACAGCAGAGCAGACCAGGAATTCAGTAAATGGTGTTGATATTATTTGGACTTTCAACTAAATGTCAACTGACATTAGTGATCATGTTTATTTACAAATATACATACATGTATATATGGTAAGCTAATACTGTCCTCGTGTAGTGTGTAACCTCCTTTCTATTTCTGACACCAGGTGTTTTGTTTTCCTCCATTTATGTACTAGAAGTATAACAAGTGTGTATGATTACTATTGTTATAAAATTTCAGAACCTGATAAAACTGATTGCATTTCCTCATCAAATAATCCACTCCTGATCCATACATGATGTTCAGGTATGACATCGAATGGAGTCAGACCTGTACATGTGGCATAGTTTCCACTGGTAAATAATGTGTATCTGTATACAGGGGGTGTAACAACATTTTAAGTGAGGGGGCTAAGAAGGGTGACAATTAGGTGACAATTTGTAGGGTGCAAAGGACACTCAGAATATGAAGTATGTGCGGTACCTAAGGGGGTTTGGGGGTATTCCCCCACAGGAAATTTTGAGAAATTAGCTTGAAGTTGGAAACAATTTGGCTGAAAATGTATTTGAATGCTTTACTAGAGTACCTAACTGCTCTATTAGAGTATCTTTATCTTGTAAAGTGGAGGGGCTAAGCCCTAAAATACTTGTTCTGTGTAGCTTTATGTATATTATATTGTTGTTATGTGTGTGTTATTAGGTGTGCTCCTGTATGGAAGAATGGCTTTGAGTACTGCGACTTTAAATAATAAGTCAATCAATCATTCAATCAAGTGGAGGGGCTCTAGCCTCATAACCTCCCCTATGCCACACACGCACACACACACACACTGATACCCACAGGGTGGTTAGTAACCCCTAGCAAGACTTACACTATTAAATAAATAATAATTAGCAAGCAGAAAAGTCCAGTTTAGGTAATCCGATAGATCCCCTCCAGAGAGGCTCTAGAATTAAAAATCCCAAACAGGGATCTTGTAGTTTTCTTCGTCACTTGGCAAACATGCCTAAACAACCAATCTCAATGGAAATAAGATCAACAGCAGCCAGAAAGCTGAAGGTCATGTTGTGATTGTTTGGGTGCATGTTCTGACATGAAATTACTTTTATGGCATTCCTGGCACCATTCTTTCTTTTGATGTGGTATGTACTGGTTCATTTGTCGTGATTACATTATAGAAAAGTAAACAAACAAGTAGAAGGAAAAATTAGTTGGATTAGGGATCAAAAAAGTAGTGAAACAAGGGAATAGCTAAACAGTGGTGAAGCAAGGAAAGTTTCCTATACCAGCAGATATGCTAGTGGACATTTTATCCCTAATTCAGTCATGGTTATAGACTGAAGTTTAGGGATTTAATGTCCAGTAGTATATCTGCAGGTATAGGCAACTTTCCTTGTTTCATCACTTTTTAGCTATTTCCTACTTATTTTGATCCCTAAATTCCCAATTTTTCCTTCTGCTTGTTATAATATAAGTAAAAAGAAATGGGACACAGGACCAAAGGTAAGTCCGTCATGCTTACAATATATAACAGTGAAGAAATCAAGTCTGCATAGCCATTATTGAGTTGCACTTGTCTGAAGGCATCCGTAGGTGGTGTTAGTACAAAATTCCGTTAAATAAAAACACAAGTTTCATTAAAATTTTTCACAAATATGTAGAGTTAATTCAAAGACGTATACATATAAGGATGCTAACAAATACTTTCAAGGTGCCATGAGGAGTTATAAGACTATCGATACTTTTAGTGGGAAATGTATGTAAAGTCTATAATATAAATACTCAACAATCTTACATTACAAAGATTACATACCTTGACTATTCTCTGTAGTGTAGTTTGCCCCTACAAAGCAATCAGTACACACACACACACACACACAGAGCTAATAACTATTGTAGAATGATGAAGCTTACACCACACCTGCTTTTAGTAACATGAGAGCAGCATGAGGGTTGTTAGCTTTACAGGCACAGAAGAGTGGACTTCCTAATTCACTATCTACCATGTTGGGATCTGCCCCTTGATCAAGCAGTAACTGGACAAATTCAGGGTACAGTGGTTGCATTGCTGCCAAGCACAATGGGCTAAATATCAGATATTGAAATGTCAATATTTATGATCAATAATTACCTGCATGCACTGTCATTAAAACTAGCTCCATGTCTGAGTAACAACTGGTATGTTGACACAACCTTGGTCCTATACAACACATAGTAATGCATATAATTGCACGGCAGATACAAAGTTGGTCCCTTAGATTATGAGGCCATCAGAAAGGTGATATGTCATAAATTAGGTGGAGAAGATGACAAGGGAAGATTCAAAAGTGGTAAACAGCTACATACAAATTTACACTAAAATTGAAAATTTTTAACAGAACATCCAAATGCTCCAATAGAATGGTCATCACATGAAACAGTTGACAGGAACAAAAGTTTACATACATAGGTGGATCTAGGAGACACTGGTGAGGGGGGGGGGGGGGGGGGCGGAAGCAGTTTTAAATGTTTAATATAGGTTATTGCACATTTTATTTACACTCTAGCGATGGTTTTGTGACTGGAATCCAGCAAAGCACGTGACACATGTGACAAGAAGTTTTGTCACGGGTATCTAACCAGTTTAGATACCTACCCGTGGGTATCTATTGGATTTTAAATACCTCATTAATGACTAAACTTCAAAGCATACTATGCGTGACATAGTCTAATTCCACTAATAGGAGAAGAATGGAACTCTAGTATTGCACATACCACTTAATACAATTATTCATTAGCAAACTTTGATTGGTATAGCTGGATAAATAGAAAACATACACTTTCTAAGACCCTAGTTGGATATCTTCTGAGAAAATTTTACTTCCTATAAGTTTGAATTTGGGAGCATTTTTGATAGCAATTAGCTAACAAAGTGTATGCTTTGAAAAGCATAAATTAGTCAGCCTATCTGAGATAAACCTGTTTGATGGTAAATCAAATTATTGTTTTAGTTTTATAAATTAATAACATTAGAATGCGGCTGTTCTATTAGAGTATCTCAATCTTGGCACAAAAATACAAAATTATTTATCTTACTTTCTTCACAGTGTACAGTTTATACGTAACTATAAAGTGCATTAATTACTGTTGTCTTCTATTTTCCCATTGGCTTTCTGTACTTCTGAATACAGTGTGAATGCATAATTCCAGTTTCTGGTGTCGATATAGTCCTGTAGGTCCAAGGGGGGCAAGAGAAGGGACCAGGGGTGGGGGACTTTGCCCCCTTGGCCCCCTCTCAGATCCGCCTATGCTTACATACATAACCTGAAGATCCTATATTGTGTTGTGGTGCTCCTGAGGGTACTATCATATCTTATAGTTCATTTGGCCTCTACCCACAAGTCAAAGTGACCAATAAGGTGGTTAAGATGGATTTCTGCACTGAACATACTTACTGAGGTAACTTAAGTGTCAATATCAATGCTGCCAGTCTATCAACTTCACCTTCCTTAAATTCTAATTGTTCTTTTTCCAGCCTTTCAGAATAGTATTCACTACACATAATCAGTAACTAAAGTACAAACTCACATTTCAGCAAGTTTCAAGTGATTGTTCTCAATGGATAAATACAACAAGCTTGGAGGACGAGGCTAATGTATGGAATGTTATAGCACAAAATGAATAGAGTTTGATGCATACCTCAACCATCTCTTCTTTGAGTGCCTCCCTCATTTTATCACCAGTTTGGGCATCAAGCCTTAACAAAAGCAACAATCTGTCACAATCTCCAGCTACAGCAGTACAGTGAACAGGCATGAATCCCTATGGAATAATAAGTTAATCATACAACTGTGAGGTTATTATATATGAACTTGCTACTACACAAACACCATTAGCTCATTGCATCTATAAAGTAATCCACCATGTACTTTAGATATTGTGAAATGGGTATGTCCGCAAAGTCCACAGTACAAAAGGGTTTCTTTTATATAACTCTTTGCTGACTATATATGCATAATGCAGACAGAATGCCAAGGTAATAAAGGTAAGTAGAGTTCTAGGGAAATGGAACAGGATGAGAACGACCAATGAAAAAGGTAAACAGGTCAGTACAAGGATGTATTTTACGTTACTGTGTCTTGGTAACATATTGTATTCTTCCAATAAAATGATTAAAACACTCTAATACAGTTCATTAAAATACTTTAATAGAGCAGTCAAGAAGTTTTAAAATAACCACTCCACTACATTAAAATCCTATGAGTTTGATGGATTAGCCAGTGTACATAAGGTATATACACTAGCTAACTAGTTAACATGTTAGTCTCTTGAAATATTTATTTTAAAGAGATTTAGGTTTGGGAAGCTCACCTGGATAAGAAGTCACATGATAGGGGTATGCTGCAGTATTTTTATTAGCTACAGAAGGAGGCTAGTGACTGTCCATAGTCTCCTCATATGGCATAGTCTCGAGCCGAACACAGCACTCAGCTTTGCCTCATGTTGTATTAGTATCTCCCACACCCTCATGCTATTTTTCCCATAATGCACTCGTGGTAGTGCTTTAACTAATATATTACAGGTTGATACAGTACACTTGGGCAAATACAATATAGCTATGTGGAAGATACAGTACAGTTATGTAAGGAATGTTACAAAAAACAACTCTATTCAAACAGTCACTGATAGTCTGATCACCGAAAATTGAAGCAGTTCAGGTACTCAAAACAAACACTCTAAGCAAGATGACCAGGAAGAAGTACAATATAACACTTAAACCACCACCTATGCTCATGTGTACAAAAACAGCACTCTCGAGACTAATACAACACTTGGCATCACCTTATGCTGTATAAGCTTCTTATTTATTTATTTATTTTATTTAAGACACACACCCATGTGCTGACAGTGATTTAACTATGATATAAACCTTTTTGGTTGATAAATTAAGAAGGGTCCACTACTATGATACAAAATATGTACATGTACCTCCTTATTCCTAACATTTAGCAGTGCTCCATGGTTTACCTATACAACAAGGTACACATGATTGTTGACCTTCATACTGATTAAAAACTCACTAGTAGCTCAATGCAGTTATTGGTAATTAATGAAGGAACCAATTTGCACAACAAATGGAGGACAGTGTTTCCTTTTGAAGTAGTAGCATTCACAGCAGCACCAGCTTCCAGCAGCATCTATAGTATACAGTGTAATCTTCTACAAAATATAGATACAGAAAGAAACAGTACTTCACTAAACAAAAATTCTCCCATTTATTATATAAGCTGTGTTCATTAGTAATACATTTTCTTGCAAGCTTCTCTACTCCCTTCTCAGCTCCCTATTCCCTGAATGGTACTTTGTCTCACTGAGTGACAGAATAAATCAATATCAGCTTGTATAATAATAACCTGCAGTGGCAGGTGGGCCTGGGCCAACCACCACATAACTTTGTCGTCCTTCCAGAAGTGCTGTATGCAAGACTGAGGTAGAACAGTCAGATACTACAGTAGTACTGTATTTGAAACGATTTGAAAACAGTACAACAATTTATGTAGCTATATAAAAAATTATGCATTTACAGTACCAGGATTCTTAATTTGCATTCTTAGAATTGTAAAACCTTTCGGGAGCAGTCCTAGATTGGTACGTAGCAGCTATTAATCATGTGTCCTACCAAACCAGATATCACACCACTATTTATAATGATGAAAGTGACAAATATATCAAGGTAGTAAACATGCCTTCCTAGCATACAGATTAGAATGCTGTACACTATACCAATGTAATGCAATGATTGCAAATAGATGTAACATTTTAATAGGGCTTGCTCAGGCTTGACTCAAACAGCTAATACCTTGATGATATCAAGGGATCTAGTCAAGTGTAAAGGAGTAGCACCTTGAGCATTGAAGATGTTGACATCAATGTGTAGATCAATACACAACTGTGAATGATACACAAACTGAAACCATCTATTGATAGAACTGATACGTTACCTTCACAGCTTCCAAGTTCCCCAATTTTGATGCAATATGAAATACAGTGTTTCCTTTGCAAACTCTAAAACATTACAATAATTTAAATTTGCTTTGGAATGGGTGCGACTACCTGCTTTGTAAGTTGATGAGAAATTGTTTATCAGATGAATGGTTTTTAAGAAGACCTAGCAGTTCTGATACATTACCATTGATTAATGCTCTACGCAATGTTGAATATTCAGTATCTTTAGCTAGAAATTAAAAGAACATGCTAACAACAGCTTTCTGGTGTGTATGAGTGCATGCATGAGTCACATACATTGAAGGAGTTCTCTAAGATTGACATTCCTTGTGACTTCAATAACTGTTTTGCTCTGTCTGTTTCTATGCTGAAGGTCAGCATTCCACTCCAACAATAGCTACAGTATTACAACACTGATAATGTATTGTGATATTAGTGTACCATCAGCTAGTACCTGACACATATCCTTGTGAATTGATTCAGCAGCTAAAAAGAGTGGAGTACAGCCGACCATGTTGACACTGTTCACACCAGCATTGTTCTGAAGTAAATACTCTGCCACTTCCTGTATGTAGGAATTACATTTGCAATATAGTGCATAAGTGGATCAAAAGCTGCTGCCAGTGTTACAAATCAGCTGGTTTACAAATGGTTGGAACACCACTTTCAGTCTCACAGTTTGGCCACTAATCAGCTAGTTTAAAGCTATCAAAACTAAACATTGTACCACCACAGGAAATTACAATGCACAAGGTTAATTTGAAGAAGACTTATATACATATCTATTTTTCAGCAATGAATATTTTCACTTTGCATGCAGTACATGTACAATGGCTGAGCTGGGGTGAACTGATGTTGATACTCTACATGCTCATTCATGTGATACTATAAATGTAAGATTGTACAGTACTCAGCAGTAGCCATATAGCTTTATGGCTCCTTCCATGTTTAAAATGGGCACCTTTATTCTGCTCATACACCATACCACCCATTCAGTTTGCATTGGATTTGCAATCAGGATACCCAAGGGTCAAAGATACAAACTTTACAGTTGTATTGTAACTACTACAGTGGACCCCTGTCCCAATGTGTCTCAGGCAATGGTAAAAGTGTTCAGGTAAGTGAATTGTTTGGATAGCTGAAGCCCATACATTTATATACAGAAACTCTGTTGAAATACTCTAATAGAACATACACTTGTGCTCAAAATTCTCTAATAGAACAGTCATTTCCAAATTTCGGATAAATGAGTAACTGAGGGTCTACTGTACTTATGACTCAACCAATAATTGACAAATGACAACTTGTTTAATGAATAAAGTATATGTAGCAATGGTCAGCCCCTAGTACAATAAATATTGAAGTTTCAAGTTATGTACTATAGATCCATTAAAGGCATGGGAAGTTACAATTATTCAAATTTGGATATCTGGAAAGGATAAGGCTAATTATGTCACATTTTTCATGAAATAGGTTACAACAATTTGTCTTTTAAAAGCATAAAGTGGACTGCAATGGTGATTGTGTGGCCAAATTGAGCTAAATCACATTGATAACTTGAATGTTATAACATGATTTAGACCTAATGAATAGCTAATGCCTTAGTATAATGTCACAAGTGACTACAATTTCAGAATTCTTCCATTAATTCGTAGTGAGGAGTCAACATACAGCAGTACTGTGTAGGCACACTTACCAAGTGGCCACATCTAGATGCAATGTGGAGGGCTGTGTTTCCTGTTGAAGGATCTTGACAATTGATAAACGATGGGGTAGATTTGAAAAACACAACCTGTAACAATTGCAGTGTTGTATAAATCATTATTTGGTTGCCTTGGTATTCTATACTTTACAAAACATATGACACTCTAACACAGTCAATATTTGTCCTTATCATGGAAATTGACTATGATTTAAGCTTTTAATTCAGACGGTATGTTTATTTAAATTTTTTTCATTACAAGTGGACGCAGCACTCTTATACTTGGACAATAACCTTCCACCAATACAATACACGGATTTGCTACTCTAAAACGATGAAACAAAGTCTTCTCTTCAGTTAAACACATGGTATTCTTAAATGTTACAGATAAGGTTTATATCACAACAGTACAGTAGATTAAGAACAAACCAGTTTCTGAATGGTGTCTAAATCTGCAATTTTAGCTGATCGAATCAGCAGTCGTTGGCATTGCTCTGTAGTACCAGGCACCACCTGGTACAAAAATCTACATAATAACATTATGACATATACACTGTACAATATGAATACAGTTTGTTAAACTTACTTAGATCCACCCTTCATTGTTTTATTTCTAGAGGCACTTTCAAAGTAAAGCTACAGGGTGCAAAACCAAATAAAAGTAGATACAATTAATGTTAGATTATTATAAAACCTCATAACGAGGATACTTAGCAGGAATAACTTCAACCAACTCATTGGCAGGGAGGCCCAATATCTCCCTGCATGTAGCTAAAGCTGTAACCAAAAAAGCATATTATAATGTTTTTGCCCAATATATAATTGAGTTATTTATACCTCTATCAGTGCTTGATGCTGAAAAATCATCCATAAATTCTCCTGTGTACAAAATAACACTATGAGCTATTCCCTAATGCATACAACATAAATATCATTAATGTACATGTACAGTGGATGTACAGTGGATGCCCACTTTTACTGCCTTAATACAGGTCATGTAGTCTACACACAGAAACACTACTGCATGGCAACTCTGCTGGCAAAATTCCCATGAGCAATGGAAGAAAGTTGGCTATGACATACTCTAAAAGAAGTCATATACTCTGATAGAACAGCTGTTTGATCACTTTACAGTACTCAGTGCTTTGGCATCTACTCTACAGCTATACTGTAGGAATCCTTGTTTGATATATACAAGGGAAATTGCATAATTGTTTTAGCTTAGCAAATGAACTATAGTTTGGCTCTTTAGCTTCCTTTTATTCTCTGCTGGTAGGTTCAACTTGATCACACTTTCACATTTTTTTACTGATTGTAAGTATCAACACACTAAAAGTAGTCAAAAACTCTATGTCAGAGTTCTTATTTTGATTTCAGCAAATTTACTGCCCAAGAGATGGCAAGATGCCTCAAAGGTACATACTCATTCAATTTCAGGCTTCTTGTCTAATGTTTCACCAATCCCACCAAGTCAAATAAATGTATTCCTTTTCTGATTCAGTTTGGTCGCTGCCATTCCCAATATGAACAAATGATTATTTGCTAATTCCCAGAGATTGCGCCTTGGATTTACTCAGAAATTTTGCTACTCACTGGTAGAATAATACCATCTGACTTCCAACCTGCCATCAAAGACCTCCACTACCAGCAATTTCACCACAATTATCATGCACATCTACTTAATAATTTGTAATATTTAGTTTGTATCTGTTGTCTGTTTTGTAATTGAGTTTTGGTTTTGTATTATATGTTAGTTGTTCTTGCTTGTATATTGTGTGTTTAGCTAAGATTTGTACTGTGTATTTTTAGTGTTACTGTATGTTGTCACTCCTGCAAGGAAGAACGACTCTAGCCGATTGCATGGAGTAAAACAATAAATCAAATCAAATCACATGCACACTTACACTGCATTCAGAGAGCCAATGGGTATACTACACATGCATAGTAAAGTAGTAAACTGAACTGTCAATAATATGCACAGCCACTGCAATTGTCTGACCAAATTCAAGGGTGGAGGAGACACCTTTACTTAAAGGGGGCGGGGGTCTAGATTGGTGATGCATGGCCTAGCTGTAAGTTGAAGACCAAAAAAAGAAAAAAGTCACTACCTGCTGGCAATAGTTTCCCTCCACCAACTATAGACTATATCTTCCTAATTTAGAACTACATACGTAACTTGCTACACTGCTCCTCTAAGAATTAAGAATACTGTGACTGCTCTATTAGAGTATCTCGAATTATTAATGCTATTGAACAGGCTCTCCATTACAGCTACAGATAATTTTAGGGGGCTAAGCCCCCCCCCATATTTTTTTCACAGGGGCTACAGTCCCTTTTGACCCCCCTCTCCGCCGCCCCTGACCAATTTATCACCACAGTCTAGCCAGACAATATACAGCTGCCACATGTGGTCTCCATTTCACTCCAGCCCCAATATCGTTTAACCAAACAGTACTTAGATTAAACCTAACTGTGATAAGATTGAAATACTCTATTCAATACTGTAACTCTAATGAGACAGTCAGTGTTGGTACCAATGAAACTAAGGCCAGGCCAAGTTGATTCACAGTTTATCGTCACCACCCACAGGAATTGAGCAAAAAAATCATAATTCATTCTCACTGACATGATTCCCGAATACGTTTTTGTAGATATGGTGAACTATTGTAATGTCTTTGTCAGGGGCACAGAGAAGAAGGGCTGTAACCCCTGTCAAAGAGATTATGGAGGGTTCTATATTATCTCCAGCTATCACTGAACATGCATCAAGATCAATATACTCTAATAGAACAGTCACCCTTATATAAACAGTCAGCAAAAACTGCACTGCTGGAATCACAGTCAGATTAAATTTTGGAGGGTCTATTATCAAAAATTCCTGCAGGAAGGAGGCATTGCCCCAGACTGTCAACTGTATAATTATTTAGTATAAATTAGGGCCCAAACGAACTTGGATTGTCAGGGTTCGAACATTTATCAACTAAAGTTCACGAATCTTTCAAACTTTTAAATGGAGCTAGTTCCTGTTTACAAATTATAAATCACAGCATATTAAATGTTAAATGCATGTCTCAAAAGTTTTGTACTGACTCAACAATTTTACAGAGAAAACTTGAAATTGAATACCACAAGTGAAACTACTTGTGGTTACCAGGTTTTAAATACATTTATAGTTGAGAGAAGTGACTGGCACCACATAGATACCTTAAAACCTCACAGAGGCATGGCCTGTGACCACCACTAAACCATCAACACATACCTTAATTAAATGCTAAATACCATATGTCTAGCATCGTTATGGAACACAGGAAGATGGATAGCTTAACTAATTAGTGGCTAAAGTTCGAACTGATTTGGACAAACCTTCAAATTCATTTGAGTTCGCTTGGGCCCTTAGTATAAATACCTAAATATTGAGATACCCTAATAGAGCAGTCACCCTAATGCAGAAAAGTCTGCTAAAATTAACACATTCAATCTCAGAGGGTCTAATTTTCAAATTTCCTGAAAAACTGGAGGTATGCCCCCAGATCCCCTTGATTGGCAAGCTTCATGTTAAGCTGAAGACATCTAGCTTCCCTAAAGAAAGGTGCCCCCTCCAGATCCACCCCTGGTCTTTGTGTGTGTGACAAACAGTTGATGACTGTTGTATCAGTAGCACCTTCAATGAATTGTATAAAATCAGAAGCATGCATTTTCAACTATTTTGATGAGCTTTCATCTTCAGTATTGAATTCAGTCTACATAGGACAAGAGTAACTACTAATTCAATTGTTAATAGTATAAATAACATAGTGTGTGTACTTTATTTGGTAAACTGTGTGGTGATGTTGGACTGTTGGTGCATGAGGTAGGCGAAAGCTCAAGTCAGGTTGCAACTGTTTTCAAACTTTAAATGCTGTACCATGTATAAACCATTTTTATGAAATATGAAAAATGACCTCCTGCCCTCATGACTTTTTCAAATATCCCTGACGATAAACTGTGAATCAACTTGGCCTGGCCTAAGCATCATTAATTTTAGTCTCAGACCATTACTTTTCTTTTGTGTGGGGGTGGGAAAAGTCAACGCCCACACAAAAGAAAAAAGCAGTCTGGCTACGCTAGACTAAACATCATTAGCTATAGCTTTCTTCGGTTGTGTCCAGATTGAATTTTCTGCCCTGTTAAAATACATTGATTGTACATCTGACACTCAACTGTATATATGCAGCAGCAAGCATTTCTGCATTTGTGCCTTGGTCGTATTTTTCCTGTTTGGCGCTTTATGCCCCTGCTGCTTGCACACGCCCCTACCAATGCATACAAATTTACGTAGAAAATCGAGGATACGCGGAAAGCGCCGGACAACTCCTACGTGATATAAAAGTGAAAGAGGAATGTTTTATTGTTCGGTTCATTGAAAGAAACGCAGAGCAATAATGCTAATTCACGTAACCGTTCGCAGTGGAAAAAAACTGACGTTCGATGTAGAACGACAACAAACAATTGCAAATGTTAAGACACTGATTCAGGACAAAGAAGGGGTATCACCAAACGACCAAAGGCTTCTCTTTCGTGGCGATTCCTTAGAAGACGACTTGACATTAAGTGTGTGTAATATACCGGACGAGTCCGTTTTACACCTCGTTCAGCGACTGACCCTGTTCGTAGTTTTGCCCAGTCATAAACAGATCACTATTCAGATGGACGAGGACGAGACCATTAGGAGTTTGAAGGCGAAGATTCATGATCGAGAAGGGACACCACCGGATCAACAAAGACTACTGTTTCATGGTACAACACTATCAGAAGTGGATGATAATAAAAGACTAATTGACTGCAACATACGTAGTGGATCCACAATACATTTTGTGCTCCGGTTACCAGGAGGGGAGACAGCAGCACAGTCTGTAGTGTAAGAAATCATAGAAATGTAGTGAGGATACCCTACAAGGTGTGTGGATCGTGTGTCACAGAAATCCCAGATGTTAATTATTTATTATATCGTGTAATTGCATAACTAGAATTCTGTCTACTTGTAAACATTCCGGTATTGTATTGTATGTGTAAATCTATTGTATTGTGCCAGGTTCTGCCAAAAAATTATGAGTGACAGTGTAACGTCAGACATTAGTACCTACCCTTTTTGTAATGTAAAACATCACGACTATTTTACACTAGCTTGCAAGAGTAGTTGTGGATCTAAATAACTGGATTTTGTGTAACACGGGAAGTTCACTGCAGACCACATATTTATGTGGTGACATGCATATCATCATGTGATACTTAAAGCATACACCAATGTACAGTAGTTGCTATTACTGCATCTAATGGTTTTCTGATATTCCTGAGTCATCCAGAGTACTACAGCACTTGAATTACCAAATAATTTTGGGTATCATTGAACAAGTTTTTATCATGCAATACTTTTACATGCTAGTAACTAATAATAATCTTGCACATGACAAGCCAACAAGACCATTAGATCAAACCAAAATTTACTAGCTTCCTAACTGCTAACCCTCAAATAAAATGTATGCATTGTAAACAATGCTACTCATCTTTTCATGCTGATTATTATACAAATAGTAGGTGTTTTAGGGCACATTGGGACCAACCAAAGATACAGTAGCGGACAAAAAAGTTCCCGTTCTATTGTGTTTAACAGTTAATTGTAACGCATTTCTCAATTAGCCGTTAAAACAGAATGGAACCTTTTTCTTGTCTACTACTGTATCCTGATTTTCCCCTGCTAAGGGATTCTTTAAGACCTTAACTAAGTGTCCAGATTATACAGGTTTCCTCATTTTCAAGTGTCCTGATTAGCAGGTTCCACTGTATATGCATGTAACACATACACATGCGTTGTGGATCTTACATGTAGTAGCATTCACGGCCAAGTTTGAGCATTTTAAAATCTACAATTAGCATTTTACACCACGTACATCCATGTAAGCAAGTACACAACACTCGTACACTAAACCACGCATTCCTCCCACACAGAGGTGCATGTGTTAATGAGCATTCCAGGTATACGTGTAGTGGTCAGTAAATTTTAACGTTATAATAGTTTACCAACTTTGGCAGAAATGAATGAGACTGTTTTTACTGTTAGCTGAGACTTTCTAAGAGTACAGTATTTGGAGCACAAGAAGCACGTGATCTATCATTTTAAGCTGTGTCATGAATACAGTGAAACCTTGATTATCTGAACACCGATTAACCGAACTCTCAATTATCCGAACACCAAATTGACTGCTCAATTAGAGTATTTTGTCAACAAGTGTATACTTTATTAGAGTAGTTGAGCAAAGCTCTGTATGGATGTTTGATTTTACGTACTATTTGATTATATGAACACCCCTTCCCCCCAATTAGTTTGGATGATCGAGGTTCCGCTGTACTCACACTGAAGGGGTGGAGGACCAGGGTGATGGTGATGTTAGCAGGCTCCAGCTTGTTAATATTCATGTACAATTAAAACACAACCCTGAGAACATTGCTTATTGTAATAGCACAAATATTCACATTCGCATAGATTGCGCAGCTAAGTTACAAACACTGTCCAGTCACTCAAATACCTTCACAGGAACATAGACTTTGACACGCCACTAAGTTTAGATCCAGAAAGCAGAGCCATAAGTAGTTGGTGTGAAAATTGTGTGGTCACCTTGTGGAGACATTGATTTTAATTTTGTTTTGTACCAAACTGTCAAAATCTGGGAACGTATGTACAAAGTACTCTAATATATAAAATTCCCAATGTACTCAGAGCATACAATAACTCCTACAATGTGCTGTATACTTGATAATTTATGTGCTACATATAGTAACAAACGCTTATGTAATCTAAAATATCACCACAATTTATTTTCTGACAGTGGAACGCCAGGATAATGACAAGACATTACTGTACTGAGGGATTACTTACAAGCAACAAAAACTACAAAACTACTTAAAGGAAACTAAAACTACCAATAGCTACTTACAAGACAGTAACTATGAAATTTAATCAAAGTCTATGCCATCCTCTGGGCACAAAGCATAGTGCTTAAGAACCATTCTGGCATTATATTTCCACTGACAAGCATTTGTCTCCTAGCTAACTTTTGGGACAAACCATTTGTAACAGTTGTATATGTGATCGACAAAGTAGGTAATGCTAAAGGTGACCAAACACCAAACTACTCACAAACTAGAGGAAAATACAGTATATCGCTAAACTTAGAATACTTGGCTATCCAAATAATATCCCACTACTGTGAGAAGGCTAACCAAGTAGTTCAGTTACCTGTTTGAGTGTCCCTGATAACTATCTTTCTTTCAGGCCACCATCTCTCCTTGGTGTCGCTTAGGTAGAAGCCATTCCCTCCAGTCAAACTCTGAAACCAAACAAAAACTGGAACTGGCAGAAATGTCTTGATGTTGTGTGAACAAACATAATGCTTTAATGCTGTAAGCATCTAGAACTGCATATAATGTAGTATAATGCCAGATTGATATAGTATTAACGGATCAGGATCTGATTGTCTAGGTCTGTAAAGTGATTGTACTAGGGCCTTAAAGGGCTGATCAATGAATATCAAATACCTTGTTAATGTAATTATATCAAATCTGTCCTTCATTTTTTGAGTAATAACTCTTCTTACCTACAGAGAAATGTGGATGATGGTATCACAGAAATTACTATTGTGAAGTGCTGACATCAAACTGCTACTAAATTTTACACACTAAATTATACAGTGATTGTAAATTGAATGTTCCCATTCCTTCTGACACCGACTTTGCCAACACTATTCCCAGATAAACCGGTATATATGTGTATTTATCCTTTGAATCCCATCCAAAAGACAAATTGTAGCACGTGCATACCTGCGTAAGACTGTCACTGTTCTATTAGAGTGTTAAATGGTGACACACTGTAACCCACCCTGACATACATGTGACAAGTGGTTTACTTTTTCTTGCTCTTCCAATGCTTCTTCTTTCCATATGGTACATGCTTCAATATCATATACTCTAGACAGCCAGTCAATCTCTGTACATATTTACACATAGATGTCAGATAAGTATCACATCATAGACAAACTATTAGTTGACAATATATTTGCACAAGTAATGCCTTAATTTTTATGCTACTTAGTTAATGCACCTACAATTCCCCTTGCCATTTTACTGTATGAACCATGATTTATTGACTTCACTAAACCAGTGATGTAAGATGTGTATATGTAAAATAAGGTAAACACCTTTCTCTGTAGACTCCATACTTGTTTCTAACTCCTTCCGCCTATTATAATATGAGGAAAAGTACAGTGTTCTACTACAGTTACTGTAGCTCACTTTATGATGTCACACACTTCTAGTTTGGTACTATCCTGAGAATCTTGCCATGCAGAATATTTCTTCTTTAAATCAGTGATCTTCTCTTGCAGGTAAGTCTGAAATTGTATATGTGCTGTTACAGATCTACCACAGTGTTTAATGATGTATTACCATTCTCCTGACAACTGCCATGGCTTGCCGTAACTGAAAGCCACACAAAAAGAACCAGGTAAGAAATGCTGATATAGCTGATGAGTCACCCTTAAAAACAAATCAAAACAAACTGTGTCATTACCAGCAATATGTTCTGAGTTCTATTGTGCTTTCTACATGAATATTTACTACAAAAGCCGGCGCCATGCCTTGACATACACACAATTACTCCTGGCTTTACAGCTAGATAAGCTAAGGATAAAGCATTTCTTGCTGGGACCTTGCAACCACACTGATGATGTATTAATTTTGCTGTGACTGCTTGAGCCAAGAAATGAAATCAGCTGAACCTTGACAAGCTACATACATGATATGAGAGGTCCCATATATGTGGATATTATGATATGCAATTTTAAAGGTACATTTTGTAGTTATCATACTATTATATGGTTGAACCCACCTGGCTGAGATCTTCAGAATCTACCAAACAGTTAATCTTGAACATTTTAGTGGCAACTTTGAGAGCAAGATTAATTGACCATCTAGGAGGTTATAAATGGATGTACATTTCCAGTACTGTAGGTACATATTTAATACAGCTATATGTCATAGGTAGAGCAAAGGTATATTTCAGTGGCACCAAATATTAGGATATATGGCATACAAAATTTTGCCTACCAAATTATACCAAACTTCAAGTTACCGTTGAATGCAGAATATCACCAACATCTAACAAATCTATTATACCTGTCATTGAGTAGTACTTCAGTAGTGAAAGTTCCTGGTAAGAAAGAATTGATCAGTCCACACCAAATCCTGGTGAAAAGAGATTGAATCATAAATTGCAACCATGGATAATGAAATAAATCAACTACAGACAATCAATACGTACGCATAGCAATAACAATCTAAATGCACAGCTCTATAAGTATATCCCTACTATACTCCACAACCCCATACAGAGCCAATAGCCTGATGAGTGAGTACAAGTGAAAGATTTTCAAGCTCACGAGATCTCATGGGAAGAGTGGTATACAAAGAGCACCTGCATCCCCAGAAGGAAATCTGATTCTACAAATTGACCAACCCTTCAACCCTATCATTGCCCCCTTTTCATCAACACACACTTCAAGATCATAGAATACTTTGCATGTCTCATGAAAGTCACAACTTCTTGGCAACAACACATAAATAAAATAGTAAAAATACTCTTAAAACATACAGGCACTATTGGTCACTATGTACACAACAAATTACCTGTTATTTAGTAAATCATCCCAAGACTAGAAATGAAAAGTATTCAATGTACAATCACAACCCATCTCACTTGTATTATATCTTGACAACCTGGCTCCCCTGTACTCTACACATAATACAATACACTTAACATATTGTGTGCTACATAATGCATCAACGTAACCTCCAATTGTGAAGTGATCATTCTCTTGAGATACTGGGAATATGAATATGTGGATCTGTAGACCATATAGATAAAACATATTATTATACATATAAGGATGTTAAGTTACTTTTTCTTAAGCTTTCTTGTAATTGACATCCCGTCTTTGTCCAAATGAAAGAGTGATATTTCATCAGATCTGTATATTGTATGTGGCCCCAACTATACAAGAAATAACACTTGGACACATACATAGACACATGATTCACACTGACCACAAATGGCTCTGCTAACACTATGATATCATTATTGCTTTGCATGACCCGAGAAAATTTCCACATGGACTTGATGTCGTTGCATACTAGTTGCCACAGCACAGTTAGTACCTTGGTGAGAAGAAGTTAAATTCTCTTCCATGTTCTCTGTTGTAGACTTACGTGTGTTTTAGATCCCTTTGCAAACATTTCCAAATTAACCCTAAGCATTGGAGGTATCTTCTCCCTGCATTGCAAAAGCAATACTGGTTTTGGACTGTATTTCACTAACTTGTTTTTCAGTGCACTAATAAACCACTCGGACCGTGTTACTTTCTGAGATTCTGTAAGTCTGCAATATCATGATTAAAAACTATCTTCCATATCATCAACTAACCCATCAAGTGATCCTAATCTCTTTGGACACTCACCAGTTACACCTAAGGATGTGTAACACAATTTTAATGTTCACACGTGCTATGCCATGCTTTTAGACTTATTATTATCCTTCTCTGGAGCTCGGGAATACCTGCCTTTAATTAGTACATGCAACCATAGTTTACATTATCTATGATACCACCCCAGAAATGGCTGGCTGCAGTGAATTAAGCAATGGAGTCGGTGTATTAGGCTAGAGTGCTAGCTACAATAGCTCTATTACTTTCTAGAAATATTTTCATAGTGTTCCCTTGTGTGATAGAATGCAGAATATTATCAGTGGTCATGACTGGGGATAATTTCACACTGCTCCAGGAGCTGAATGCATGTATCTCCGCCCTTAGGGACATTGTTCGCGGATATTCCCGGAAATCTTCTTCAAAAGGAACACTACAGAGGAAAGAAAAGCATGCCGTAGATTAACACAGAATGCTTTTATATTTCTTTCACCTCTGTCGCCACAATCAATGCTCGCGAATCACTTTGTATCTCTGTTGCTATGACGACAACACTATAAAACAAAATGGAGGTCGAAGAAGACGCACTGTATTATATCACAGGTTAGCATACTCGTGACGTGTCGTGTTTTATGAGTACCTGATCTGATTTATACGTCATCTCAGAGGCTACGCTAGAAGAAGACGATGGAGACGACGAGCAAGCTTATCAAGAAGTGGTGGTGGATAGTGCGTCGTCGTCAGACCAAGATGAAGACTGGGAGGCTATTGTGAAGCGAGTGAAGAGCAAGAAATCACGTAGCATAGTACGTGCATGTTATATGAAGATGCAGTTAGATTATATGCTTGTGTGTAGAACCTAATAACAGAACCTGCTGTTCGTGCTTCCACTACATCCATTGAACCTACATTGACTCAGGTTGGGAATAAATATTTAGCTCTTGTAGACTTATAGATAGTATTGTTAGCGTTCTGAGGTGGTTGATGATTTTGTGAGAAACTTTTTATTGCGTATGGGGATGTTACGCACTTTAAACTGCTTCCAAACTGAATGGTATGAGATGGCTCAAACTGGAAAACTGAGGAAGTCTGCAGACAATCCATCTCTTCCTGATGTTTATTCACAGTAAGTGCATGTGTCACTGTGCGAGTCTGTACCAACAATCAGACCATGCAATACTTAGCTACATGTTGATTTAGGATGATTTAGGAATCGTCAATTGGATAAGGAAATAGAAATGTTAAAGGCTGAAACAGAAGGTTTCAAAGAAGCTGCAAAGTTTGTTATTGAATTAGTATCTGTCTCTTATCGTATCCAACATCCTACTTAGCAGAATAGCAAAAGAAAAATATGTTAAAATGAAAAAAGAAAGGGATTACCATAGGATGCACCACAGGCAGACACTTCAGGAAAAGAACAGGCTTATAATTGATATTAAAAGGTACAATCGGCTACATAGGGCCTGCACAGCTATATTTACACACTGTCTAATTGTATATACATAGATTGAGGAAACATTATGCTTCTTATGAACCAGCTATGCAACAACTGAAGCAGAAATATGAGGTATTATACTACAATTATGCAAGGTTTATATAAGATCATTTTGTAGACTGCCACTAGAGAAAAGATGCTAGCTAGACTTGAACGAGACAAGACCATAACTGAGGTGACTGCAATGAATGTATCTAGATATTCTATTAGTATTCTGTGTAGTTGAATAATCTCCAGTCTACGTTAGCCTGTCTTCAGCCATTATCTGATAATACTAGCAACCCACAACCAGTTCCTGTGGTCACGGCTACCATTCCTGTGACTCCTGCACGAGAACCTGTTACACATGATACTGATAGTGTTAGAAAACCTGCTGAGCCTGTTAATGAAGTTCTACCTACTATGGCTGGGAAAACAAAGAAGGTAGCCACATCACAATAATTGCTATCTGGTGTATTAACCTGCTTGTAGGAATTTTCTTTCCCACATAACCAAGCCAATCCTTATTTGACTTATTCAGCACTGCCAATGTGTGCTCATTTAACAAGAACTGGAGGATTTAAGATGACTAACTCCTTTCAGGCCCATGAGTGTGGTGTCAGCAGGTATAAGGATAACCTTAAAAATAAATTTAAATTCTGTTATTTGTAGATTATGTTACCATCCTACCAAGCCACTTGCTGTCTCATGTAGTGATGACCATACATGGAAATTATGGAATATCCCAGGGTATTTCCCTTGTTAATTAATGGTCAAATATTTACATAAATGGGTTGTAGTGGTGAATTATTGATGACTGGAGAGGGACACAAGGATTGGCTAGGAGATGCAGACTTTCATAATAGGTAAATATGTATGTCACACTTTATGGTATCATATCTCTGAAATGTATACAGTGGACTATATCTGGCCACATGTTCTGGTGATGGTACCGTTAAAATATGGGACTTCACTAAGAACCAGTGTATGCTCACATTATCAGAACATATACAACCTGGTAAAGTCATTATGTATTTTCTTGTATTTATTATACACTATTAAAATGTAGTGTGGGGATGTTCTTGGCACTCAACTGCTAACATACTGGCATCATCATCAATGGATCAGACTATACGTGTGTGGGATGTGACTAGGTTAGTAGTTTACAGTATGAATCTACTCTCAGTAACTGTATCATTATAATGTAGCAAGCATTGTGTACTGACGCTACGAGGACATGCTGATTCAGTGAACAGTGTTCAGTTCCTACCTTACTCCAGTGTGTTGTGTAGTTGTTCTGCTGATAGGACTGTGTCATTGTGGGACTGTAGAACTGTTAGTTACACATTGATTAATAAGTGTGTGTATAGTGTGATTCCTTGTAGGGTTTATGCTGCCATACTTTCTATGGCCACGAACACTCCTGCAATTATGCCACAGTTAATATAAAGGTACTAGAGTGCTAGGGTTTGTGTCTCAGGCAATTGTAAAAGTGTTCAGATAAATGAATTGTTTGAATAACTGAAGCCCATACATTTATATAGAGTTCTATTGAAATACTCTAATAGAACGTACACTAGAAGCCAAAATACTCTAATAGAACAGTCATTCCAATTATGGATAAAGAAGGGTCAGATAACTGAGGGTCTACTGTACATATATGTTTTTTAGTCTTCATAATGTTTGTCCATTACAAGTCCTAACTTGATAAATACAGTCTTCAACATTTGATTTTGTAATGAGAGGAACTTATAGCAATATACTCATCTACAAAGTGCAAACTAGTGTAGAAATTGGCACATATTGTCCTCAGTAACACAACATTTACCAGTTATCAGATAACCTTTATAAGCTGCTATTGTCATCACATCACACAGGGTGACACTATTGCTTCTGGTGACTCATTTGGACATGCCTACCTATGGGATACTAGGGGACAAACTGAAGCAATGACTACTATGCAGTTTGGATCATATTCACTGAACCAATTAACATTTGATCCTAACAGTGAGTCTTGTTTTGTAGTCAACTTGTCCTATCTTATAAATGCATTGTTGTTGTAAAACAGTCTGTCATGATCAGCTAGACGCTGACCCTAGTTGGTTGTAAGACTATCTTGCCAATCTAATATTCTGATGGAAGATCTTCATCTGTAAATATAATTCCTCATGATTGGCACATCAACAAATGCCATATGAGAAAAGAGAAAAAATAACTAAGATAAATAAATCAGCTCAGTATCTCTTTGTACCATGGGAACCATGTTAGTTGCCTCAGTACCACTGAATAATGGTGTTACAAGGTACAACAAAAGCAAATACTGTAGTTGCAGATTTTTATACAAACTGTGCCTTTCTCCACCAATCAAACAAAACGTGCAGGCAGTATAGGAGGAGAGAGTTTCTGATGCCATATAGTCCTGTAACAAATTATTACACGAGGCCCTTTCCACATTTTGTAGTTATCCACAGATCATCATGGACACAAGAGCATGCGTTCAAACACAGCAAGCGAGCAAGAGCACCGCTATTGTAAACAGCATGGCTGACAACTTTGAAAATAACTCTGTGAAACTGCATCTTAGTTGCTAGACAGACTGCACACAAAACTAGCCTTTGAGCATATTGTAATTGAAGGAGCGCTGTCTATATTGTATATCTTGGATGATTTGCTGGATAAAAGCCTTCGGGTATCTTGAACATTCATTACCATGAGGCTGTGGTAAGGAAACAAACAAATACAAAAGTCAATTATGTGTAATGCATCACATAATCTGATTGGTTGGTGATTAGTCTATACTATAATTTTATATAGAGTCCATAAATTCCATAAATGTTCACTCAGTTACTGTGATTTGATCAGGAAAAAGATTTCACACCCCTTAGTCAACGTTAACTTTAAATTTGCCGAACCACTGATTTCCCTCATATGATTTGCACACTTTGTTAAAGTGTTTGTTGAAGTCAGTATGTAGATATATTATTCCCATTTCAGTGAAATTTTCTTACTTGGCCACATTTCAATAGCTAACAAACCAAAATTTAATTATGTTTGACTTATTCGTCCACTTTCTTTGTAATTGTTCAACACAGGAACATTATTAGCTTTAGCAAGTAATGATGGTACCATCAAGATGCATACAATAGATTCCCAAAAGGTCAGTATAGACCAACACTACAAGTCGTTGGGTTATTACCTCACATTATCTACAGACTGATCAACTAGAGGGACACAATGAAGCAGTACAGACGGTGATATTTGATCAACGTAGTGCCATGATGATATCTGGATCATCTGATGGAGTGGTAGCAATATGGGAATAAACAACAGTGCAGTGAAATGACAGCATTCAGTCTAAGTCACACTTGTAATTCTGTGTATACAACAATATACGACCTATACTACCAATTACATGATTTGTTGTCATTTTAAATACCATATGTAAATGTGTTAGTGTATGAATGTGGGTACACACATGTACTATCTTGATATGTACATAAGTCCAGGCTATTACGCCAAGGTTGGCAAATGCAGTGCAGGATTTGAATGCTGGGCTAACTTAATTTCCTTACACACTGTTGGAAAATAGAATAAGGAGCTCTTAAGAACCAAGACAAAATCTGGATAGTCAACAAGCCAAGCACTGCATTATGCTATATAAGTACAGTGCTCGGACTTATGTATTGCCCTACATGTGGCTATGGGAGCATCACTTTGTCCTTGCATTCTTCTCTAATGGATTTGCCATACAATTTCTTGCACTGTTGCTGATGGTGCATTATATGCATCAATATTTTTGTCAGATTGTTTGTTGTTTACGGTGACTGTTTGAAGGATGTTTAAATGTCTTGTGCATGCAGTGATGATCATATGATAATAATCCAATGCTTCAGAAATATTGCTAAATTAAATTTTGTTCACAAGGCTGCAGTGGTCTATGCATCAAAAATTCAATGAATTGCTGACACATAATAGCAGTAACCCAATAATGACTATAGTTTACTTTGATGGTGTATATAGCTCAGCCAAATAGCACACCACATTAGGGAAAGTTCAAACTATGCACCTTATGTCATACAATAAAGGTGTTATCCAAGAAGAATGCCCTGTCTAGCATGACATGAGCATCAGGTAAATGTCCACTGTATGTGGTTTCACAATGGTGTGTGATCAATAATACAATATACTGATGTCTTTTAAGTTTTTTTTAATGTGATTCAGTTGTCATGTTTGCAATATTCAAATTAGGCTTTTCTCTTTCCTGCAGGTTCTGAATTGCTTACATGTAGGAAACCTGCAGACAATGTGGGTGAGGGATAGCCACAAATCAGTTACCAAGCTAGGCTGCACCTTCTAGGTGCATTTTATGTGTGTTACAAACAGTGTTGGGAGTAACTCGTTACTTATGTAACGTAACGCGTTACGTAATATTATTACTTTTGTGGTAACTAAGTAATATAACAAAATACGCTATAAAAACAGGTAATATAACTCAAGTTACTTTACTTACAGATTTAACTCGTGTTCTAAGTAATATAGTTACTGTAACAAATCTAATATTATGACTACAAGTAACGAAGTTACTAATCTTGTTAGTAATCCACTGAGTAACGCTTAGCCACTGAATGAAGCTTATTCACCAACTTCTTACTTATAACTAAGATTTGCACATTGTCCAACAACGCAATCATGTCACGTGATAAGATGGTAGTTTCACACGTGACAGCTTAAGGCTGTGGACACAAAGTAATATAATATGTAATATTATTATAGTTACTTTATTTTATGGGTAATATGTAACTGTAACTAAACAGTTCAGTTGCATGTAATATGTAACTAGTTACTTTTACAAAGTAACTTGCCCAACACTGGTTACAAAAACTTATGGGTAAAATAAATGAAGAAAGGGCAAAACAAACTGTACTTGCTAGCATTGAGCTTTACTCCCTTTAACTCAATGGCAGTATTACAATGGTGTTCCAATCCAATGTAAATGACACCTGTCTTGTACAAAAAGGTAAGTTATCAGTAGAACCTTTTTGTTTTTGATTTTCATTTGATCAATGGAGTGAACAACAAAAGGCGAGATCACAGGTTGCTTTGTGACCAGTTAACCCTATTGTAGGTTGCTATCCTAAACAGTACATAATATGAGGACAATGCTTTTCAATTTGTACCACAAATTGATAGTATCATGTTTGTACAATAAATATTAACTTTCACCCCCTAACTTGCACTACATATCAAAACTTATGCATGGAGGTTTAAAATGCACACATCTGCATGGCTGTGGTAAATTGTGAGGTGTGCATATTGGTCTTATGGTGGACTGATGGTATAATCCCTGGGTATTACCCATGCATGCTTATGTCATTCCCTGATCTAATCATGCATAACTAATCAATAAATACTACATGTTACACATGTATGTGTGAAAGCAATTTTGAATAACTACCTAACTTTTATACCAATAAGGCTGCTTTACAATTTAGCAATAAACAGTCATGACATACATACCACAATTGACGACTGTATACATCATGCATGTTTTCATCCTGACATGATACCTATGCATGCATGTAACAAGAAAGCACTGGCTGAGTAATTTTGGTCTACTTGCCATGATTGTAATTGAATATTCCCTTACTGTAGGTTAGTTGTTATTTCTGTGCAAACTTCTGCCATTACAGGTACACTATTGTGAAGCTTCCTCTTTCTAAAATGCATACACCAGCTACACTAACAGTTACTATTGTTTGCAGGTGAAATAGATGGGTGATGGTTGCATAAGCACATGCAAGCCAATAAACTTCTAGAATAAATGCATTCCTTTATAACTCTGCCATGAGCCGATTGAGAATGGATGGATGGATCTTGGCTTAACAGTATTAAAACTATTGGAATTTGCACCTATTGCCAATTAATGGCTATAATGCTTGCAGGCAATATTTTATGGTAGACAAGTGTTAGAGGTAATTCCTGGAATTCCCAGTGGCCACCATCAATATATATGGTTTCATACAGATCAGTGTTATCTAGGCACTGAACATGAACTGTGGAGTACGATAGAAAGAGAAAATAGATACTAACACAGTCTGTGGCTTGTATAAGAACAAGAAAGATTCTGTTCATAAAGGAGCTTGTGTTACACAAACAGGCATCACCCATTTTCTAGTCTCCTAGAAATGGATGTCAATTCGGTGAATCTTGATTCATTGTTTCATAGCCTAGGAGAGAATGGTGCCAACTTCAATGATCCATATCAGTTAGCAAGAAATAACTGTATTCACTATGCTTTGAAATGCTGGGAAGGACTTGGAAGTACAGCTACTTAGAATGATGTGTAATGGTCACAGCTTTTACTTGCCTGTTGAAAATCATCCAGATGCATGTAGAAGAATACTATGGCCATTCTTCAACTTGAAATACATATAAGCACATGTATGCTTTATTGTTATGTGTTCTAGATACTTCACACTATTATATCTTTTCTATATAATTATTTATTTGTGCATACCACAGGCCTCAATGTGCATAACTTAAACACAGGTACATTGAGTCTATGCTAAATGAAAAGTGATTTGAAATTAGATGACGCAAGTATGCACGACACATGAATAATCTTAAAGGATCATGAAAATGCAGTTCTATACATAAAACATGTGAGAAACCTATACATGAGTGTATTGTTGGCATTCAAAGCTTGTTATGAATAATATAGAAAGATGCATGCATGCATGCACATAACGAATAACCATGCATGCAGCAGAATTGCAGATTATATATTACAGATGTTGCATGTGGGATCATCAATATTGTTTTCATAGGTGGATCTGAGGGAAGGCCAAGGGAGGTTTGCCCCCCGCCCCTCTCTTGCCCCCCTTGAACTTACAGGACTATAATATTTAGTACACCAGAAACAAGAATCATGCATTCACACTGTATTCAGAAGTACAGAGAACCAACAGGTAAACAGAAGACAACAGTTATAAATGCACTTGACAGTTATAAACTGTACACTGTGAAGAAAATGAGACTAATAATAAGTTAGAATTTTTGTGCTAAAGATCGAGATACTCTAACAGAGCAGTCACTACTCTAATTAGCGATTTCCAACCTACCAATTTTTCACACATATTTTTGCTACTTAAATTATACACCTTCAATAACGTTTCACAAGCTGCCGTTCCAGTAAATGGTAGCCAATGCTTCGTACTTTGTATTGCACTTCACTGGATTAAAATCCATGCGGTATTTATTGAAATACAGCAAATCAAAGTTTGAGAAATAAAAATCTCCATAGGAAGCCCATACAAATAATTGCGTACGTAATTCTAATTGGAAGAATGTGGCACCTGTGATAGCCGAAGTTTCCGAGTGTTTCCGCGTGAATCTGCTGCTGATGAGGACGAAGAAAGTGGTTCTGGGCAAACCGTATATGCTGATTTCGATTTTTCCATGTGTTTTTTGATTGGAGGACGATTGATGTTGGATTACGATGGAAATATGGCCCTTTTAAAGGTAAATCGCCATCTAACACTGCTCAGAATTCAGCATTACAATCACCCTGGGCTTCAAGGCACCCCCCTGCATCGATGCAAGCATAGTTTGAAGGTGAGCAGTTTGTTGTCTTGCGCGGAATTGCAAAATAAGGTTCAAGGTTGAGCCGGCATAATCTTTTCAAAAGTGGAGACTGACATATCATACCAACCTTACATGGCTTCACACTTACCTGTTGTTATATTCTGGTGTATTTACTGCTGTTTTGATCCATTTTATAGCAGCTTCAGTGATTGTAATTTTGATCAGAAACTATTTATAATTTCTCTTTGTAGTACAGTGATGTCATTGTGTTATATAATAATTATCATCCTTAGTGTTTACAATGTGACAAATAAAGCTGAGCAGTGTCCAAACAAATCTATATTAAAAATAATGTTGCTCTTACATTGTGTTATCTGATTGTCATGTTTCCGAAGTACGTGTTAATTGCGACTTGTGATGCCAGTACTTGCCATTTATAAAATATTACCGATTTTTCTAGTTAGTTATCCTTGAAAATGCATTAAGTACCTGTGTATATATATTTAGTATTACATAATACACAGTTTTATTTATGCATCACTTGCTTTATTCATGTAATATTCTGAGTGGTCAGTCCAGGGCCGCCCAGAGAAATTAAGGGGCCCAGGGCAAAGAGTTAAAGTGGGGCCCTTCACCCAAGTTGTAAGGTGAAGACCAAAAAAAAAAAAAAAAAAAAAAAAAAAAGGTCACAACCTGCTGGCAATGACAATAACTACCCATCACCAACCATATCTCCTTATTTATAAGCTTGCTACACTGCTCCTCTGAAGAATACTGTGACTGCTCTATTAGAGTATTTAGATCTGACTGCTCTATTAGAGTATATCGATCTTTTAAACAGGTATTCAGGGGGCCCTTCATGGGGCCTCCTGGGGCCCCTTTCAGGCTGGGGCCCGCAGTTTCCCCCCCCCTGTGGGCGGCCCTGGGTCAGTCTACAAAGAAGTGGTCACTTTTGAGAGGTTTTACTTACTTCATATGCTGTTCTTCATAAAATAGATATGTGGTGAAAATTTCATGTCGTTATTAGTTTCCTATCTAGATTTATGACACTTTGTATATTGTGTTTGGTGCCATGCAATATACATAAAAAGCATTGAAATGCTGTACACAAAAATCATCACACTGTCCACTTCTTTTCCTTATATCTTTTGATAGGAACCACTGATTGAGGTGGGGTTTGCACTAAAATGACCCTGACAAAATGCACAATATTGTACATACCAATGAATGTATGGAATGTTAATTATTTAATTTAGTTGGAAATCTCTACTCTAATAGAGCAGTCACTATTCTAATATCATTAACTGACAAATTTGTAAATTATAACAATACTGCCTTATATTTAGTACACTTTACTATCAAAAAGGTTTGTCTAACCAATTTTACATGTTTTCAAAGCATGCATTTTGTTAGCTAAATAGCTATGAAAAATGCTCCCAAATTCAACCTATTTTAATTGTTTTTCTCAGAAGATATCCAACTAAAGTCTTAGAAAGTGTATGCCATTCATTCATCTAGTTGTACCAAACAAAGTTATGTAACTTGTGTACTAGAGTTTCATTCGTGGATTTTATCTCATAACTTTCTGCCCCCCACACACACACACACACACACCACAGCAGTGTCTCCTAGATCCGCCTATGATTGTTTTAGTAAAAATGTCATCATGGTTCTGTAAACTTCAAATGGACATTATTTTGGAGTGACAAATGGTTTCATCGATGCTTTAAAGGTAGTGTTAAAAAAACTAAAAGTGAGGGAATTATACTACTGCATGCTAAGTCACTTTGTGCATGAAACTTTTATAATTATAGTTTATGTGGCTCACTCTACCACAACTATATGAAGTAATCAACCTCCATGAACTGATGGTGGTTGTTTTTGGTAGGTGTACAGGTTCCCAAAGTTGTTTGTGTTAACCTGCAACTTTCAACTTGATTGTATCATTCTTTACTATTATGCATACACAAAGTCTAAAGGCTTTGGGTAACCCTATGTACAACAAAACATGCTAAGTTAGGAGTCCTCACTATATAGGTACAACCTCTTCTGGACCCCAAAAAAGAAATATCATGGGTGTGGGTTAGGAGGGCAAGAGTCAGCAAGTCAAATATGGTGCTCACAATTAAGCACCCAAAACCGGATTAACCAACTACATGAATGCACTATTCTTTACGGTTGCAAGTACCATACAAGTGCTCTGAATACTCGGTACAACTATCAGGTAAGCCATTTTCCAATTAACTCAGTTTAAATTAGAGAACAGGATATATGATGATCTGAGTAGTTGAAGCTTGTGTCCAATCAATAGCCAAACAGATAGTTAGTTTAATTCCTTCTGATCATTAGGTGATTTAATTTGTTATAACCATGACAATTTTGAATAGTTCATTAATGCCTTTAATGTGCTTGAAGTTATACATGTACACCACCAATGTTAGCATGTCATGTGGGTAACATTTGGTATGCATGCTTAACCCTTTATATAGGTATGCTACCCAAGACTGCCAGTATTGATCATTAATAGCAGCAAAGCCTTTGACAGTTGTGTATTATTGCCACCCAGAGTTCAGGTAAATATTCCTAAATTGACTCACTAAGAAAGATGACATTATTGATTTTGTGAAGGTGCCTCATTGATTTCATGCTCACTATGGACTAGTGTCCTAATTGCCCATTATACCACTGGGTATAATTATTATAGACTGGGGCAATGTAAAAGTATATTTATCAATGGAAACCACAACAGTGACAGAATGCATACTAAGTGACTTACATACTTCACAGCTCCATACAGAGCCAATGACCTAATGAATGAGTGAAAGATTTATCACACAAGCTCTCATAGGAAGAGTGGTATATGAGGAGCAATTCCAGGATAAGGTGTGGCTAAGGTTCGAATTTGCCAATCCTTCAAACCTACCGTAATTCGATTTATTTTCGTGCAAAATATTTTTCATGATAAAAATTTTCATGTAAAAATATTTTTGTATGATTATGTGAATAACTGCTCTATTAGAGTAGTTCAATCCTATGTAAAATTTTTCGCACAAGTTTTTTGCATACGAAAATTAGTTTACAACGAAAGAAAAGCAAATTACGGTATGCTGAGTCTACTTTTCAATACACACTTCAAGAGCACAAGTACAGAATACACATGCAACTTGCATGCCTCAAGAAAACCACAACTTAATTGGTATGGAAATAGCACATTAAAACAGTTTATTAAAGCATACAGGCACTATGTTCACTGTGTACACCTGTTATTTTAGTGAATCATCCCAAGACTAGAAGTGAAATGCATTCAATGCAGTTACATTTGAACAACTCATCTCACTTGTAATAATTATATTCTGACATCTAGACACATTGTGTGCTACACACTACATCCGGACCTGATCCGGCAACACTACAAGTTGTTGGATTAGCTATTACCATGCATTATCTACAGACTGATCAACTATAGGGACACAATGAGACAGTACAGACAGTGACATTTGATCGATGTAGTGATATCTGGATCATCTGATGGAGTGGTATATAGCAATAACGGAAATAGAGACCAATAACGTGGCTTACATGACAGTATGTATAAGTATTCAGTCTTAATCATGTGTGTGTGATTTCTAATGACTCCAATAAAATTTTACAATATAATTATAAAGTACAAAACTAGGATTGCCACATGTAGGTAGCTGTAAGTCTTAAACATCTTGCTACTATACCAGGGGTGGATCCAGGGTTTGCCAATAATCTGTACTAGGGTAGTGGCTAGACACCTGTGGCTACCCCAGATCAAGCAGTAGACATTTTACCTTAGATTTTTGGTGTTGATTGTTGTTTTTATGCGTGATGTGCAAATATCTATCTAACTTCCTGAGTGATCTTCTTTAAACATGAGTAGCAGAGATGTAGTTCCAGTAGCAATTTCAATGAGCGGTATAGATCTCCCCCCCCCACACACACACACACACACACACACACACACACACGTACACTTATTTTGTTAATAAAGATCAAGATACTATTCTAATAAGGCAATCATCCACTCTAATAATACAGACAAATGTTCTTGTAAAAGCATACTAGAGAAGACTGTTAAATGACCATAAAGCAGGGAGCCAGAATGTTAACATCAATACAATGATGTTATAGAATCATGTGCCCTAGCTATTATGCAAGTCTGTTGGATTATTTCTTATAACAGTTTGTAAAACAAAACCTTCTTTGTAATGAAATGCATATGTACACAAGTTGAATTTCAAAATATTATGTGTATGGAAAATCCATCAGTTTAGGGATGTAAGATGCAGTTGCAATTGTATACAGTATTACTGCACGTAAAGTTGAAGTTCCTTTACTAAAACACCTTCATTTGAAAATGCTTCATCATAGCAGATTCTCACTTCAATATTTTCATTACTAGTGAGTGGTATCTGGTGATAGAACCATGGTTGGTTGGGCTGGGCACAGCAACTGTTTTCACTGGTGCAGTGTTTACCATCCCACAAAGGGTCGGAGATGTAGTAAGCTGGTGAACTGTATGAGCCCGTATCTCCTGATTCACAGTAGAAATGATCACGAACAAATGATGGAGGTAATGGTCCTTGATACTTTGCACAAGGACAATTGTGTTGAGGAAATTCATTGCTATCATCACTTAGACCTGCACCAAATGACCAAATATGTTTCCTTGGATTTCCATATGTTACAGAGACACCATCAAGGTATGGACCATTGATAGATTTTGAGGAATAAAATAGACTGGCAAATGCATCTGGAGTTCCTTTTTGGTAGCCTACCAACATTCCACATACTCTGCTATATGAGACATGTTGAGTGTTGAAATAAGCAGAAAAGCAACCAGCACTGTCATTAACAGCTCTACATGCTGAAACAGGAGTATTAACTTTTTCCCATCCACTGGGACATCCATCTCCATTAGAAACATTAGTGTGAGCTATCCTCATCCAACCTTTATTTCCACTACCACATCTTAGTTGCATGTCACAGTGAACAAGGTGGAGGCCATTACTCTGAATAATATATTTTCCTGATACTCCATGGCTACTTGGATTCTTGTGATAGATATCCATACAAGACTTACCAGGACAAGATAAGCATTTGCCATAGTCACAGCCAGCCACTAGCATGCACCCAACAAATATTAACAACACTACTGTAACAACTGATGTCATTGTCAGCATAAGACACACAGTGAGATGAAAAATGTCATTCATGTGTTATAAGCATACATATAAACACCACAGGAATTACATGTGATGATGTGTTTACCCCATATTTGGTTGTGTGAGTATGTAGGCTGTACTAAAACTATGTACAATACTTGTGTTGCGACCAGTATTTGCACAGATCTTATCAATTCATATACAAGTTATCAACAGAATGGACATCAATTAAATTCAATTGTACATAACTACACAGCTAGTGCTACCATAATAATAGACACACTAGACAGAAGGATGACTATAGGATGTGCTAGACCCTAATAATAATACTATACAGCAATGAATATGGTACATGAATAGAATTGGCAAACATGAATATGATTGTAATGATGCAAATAGGCAAGGTAACAAACCTTTCTGTAGTGCTGTATTAAAACCTCAGAAGAGCAAATCTCTTTGCAGGGATCATGAATATTCCTACCCAAAGTATCACCCAAAAATTACCCTCACTTTTCTTAACGACATAGCTTAGCGGCAGAATTAGACATTATATCAAACCCAAATGTGTCGTCAGAGAGACTCCAAACACTTTTAACAAGTTTCTATGGGGCCTTTAAAAATATTTTCTAACTGCCAGACTGAATGATGCCTTCAACTTGAATTAATGTTACAGGCTCGATTTCTTCACTATTTGATATCACTTATTCCCAAGATGTGCCATTCGCCTACCATAGCAGCTACAACACATGCATCATGGACTCCCATTCCTTTCTCCACTACCACATAGATGTTGATTCATGAGTAGCATATCAATGGCTTCCTGCTGACTATCACATCTATAGGAATCATCTGTAATTTATAGTGTATTTTCATAACTGATGTTGCACTGGTCTTTATTTTTAAGGCCATCAAGTGTCTATATTATATGCTGCACTCTACCCAAATCTAGTCTACTATGTGTTCTTTATTTGAGTATGCATGACTGACTGCTTAGCTAATGGAATGTGCTTGATTATTATTTTATAACCTTCAACAATCGGCAAAGTTATTCTTCCTTGTTGGAGTAACAAAAAGATATGTAAAGCACATGCAGTTACAAGGACAATTAAGTAAGCAGGACAACAAAAAACAACTACAGAAAAACGAAAACAATAATGACAAAAACAGAGATTAAGTTTACGGATCGGATGATATACACATAGTTGGGAATGGTAACTGAAGGAATTCATGGGCACTTATATAGCTATGATAATGAGGAGCTGAGATGGCCAACATTAAACGCATAATATAATGTGCTCCTTTATGCTTGCTTTGAGTATATATAGGTAGTTTGAGTTGACATTTTTAACTATGTATACACACAATAATCTTGCCATGGTTGAATGTGTATAATCATACTGACTGAATGGCCAGGGATTTACTGCTAATTTTCCAGGTCAGTTTAGACCTTAACTATGGTATGGACTGTGTTCAAAGTGAGGACTAGTATCCAAAGGTTGAATTATGCATATATCCTCATATTTGTTTTCACTGTATACAATTTCATAGTGTTTGGTATGGATTTGCCCATTCATCAAACTTGTGGTTTACCATGCTGTATAAATATGTATAATTGTGTGAAGTCTCTTCACTGTTACATTGTTATATTCAGAGTAATTCAAAATGCATAACTTGGAGTTAACTGTTCTTGTTATCACAGGTCAGAACATTAATTTATTATCTACGCATATACATAGCTATAGCATGTGTACTCTCATGTATTTTTATATAGGAATGATGTTAGGAAAAGGGTCAGCAAGTGAACCAGGTTAGTCTAGATAACAGTCTTTATGCTATAGTCAAGAGTGACTACAACTGCATATAAAATGCTGATATCTATGCATGCATATGCATATCCATGATTTTCTGTATGGTGTAGTAGAAGCATATGTAGTATAGTGGTTTGAAAGTTGTGGAAATAACTATTATTGCAATAATATATTCACATTAGTAAAACTTAGGCTGTTTGAGACAAAACTATTAACCATTAGCAATATTGCAGCTGTTTATCTAGCTACAGACATCAATCACTGAAGATCATATTTAGATACAACCTGAGTACTTAAGGGAAAATAGCATAGCACATGGCCTATATAGTCTAGTTTATGTGTTTTAAGACCAGTGTCTAGCTGTTTAAAGATGTCATAAAGTAGTTATATCTACATCTTATTGCAGCCCATGTAACAGTGAGTAAGGCTCTTCAATATAGAGTTGATAACTGACACAAGATTGCTACTTATAGAGCTTGCAAAATTTGCTGTTTTGATTTTCTCCCCACTTTTTTAGGGACATAATAAATGGTAACATTGCCAGCTAGGTAGCAAAATATACAAGTTGTGGTATCATAAATATTAACTAAATAACATTTTTATTATGAATGTACGAGGTTCTTTATACACTGATGAAAAACTCAGCAAAGCACCTGGAAAAACACACGGTACCTGCATGCACCAGAAAGTCAACTGGTAATTACACATAATCAATTACCATGTAGAAGAATTCATCTAAAGGAGAACTGAACAAGACTAGCTATCTGACTTATACAGAGCCGCTCAATTGTTACTCATGACCATGCATAATACAAAAGCCATGCATCAGTATCAACATTGACAGTCAAGTAATGGCTGCAATGTTGTCATCGTCGGTCTTTAATTTTAACAACATCAGCATGCTGTTGTTAAAAAGTAAGACTGTTAGCCACCATCTTTATTTCAACAACTTTGTTAACCCTGGGATATAAAATTGGTTCTCGGCAATTGCAGTAGTAAGACAAAAGCAAATTTCATGTATACATAAGGTTTTTATGAAACTAAATATGTGAGTTATATGCATGTTTATACAGAAAATTTCTTTGAAATTCATTTTCACAAAAGCAATAACAAATTCTTGGGACAATAACTGCGTGGGTATAGTAGATCTATCATCAAATTGAAACTGCATGTGCAATGACCTTGTACGTTGTGCCTTTTTTAGTATGCCCCACTAAAAGTTATTTGCGACACGAAATCCATTATATTTACCATGTTAAACCATAGACATAAGGAGCCTATATGTATAAGACCTTCAGCAATTGTGCTGTAAAGCATTAATAAAAAATAAAAATAAATAACCCTTATATCTCTGATAAAACAGGTAATGCAAGACTATTCTAATTCTAAAGATATGCTGAAGCAGATACATACAAAATGGGCAATTCACTATAGGCAATATTCCTTCTCCTCAAATTCGAACTTGGATAAGGTATTTCCTTGTACTATACACACAGTGGAGTACTTCCTGCTGGGACCCATATGAAGGGTATAAAAATAATTCTATTGTATTTTATCACTGAACAGGAGTTCTATACTGTTTATTTTTATGTCATTACACAGTGAACCAGATGATGATAGTGATTGGTATTGCAGTAGATGTACTACTCGTTGTCTTTATTATATGCAGTACTGTGGTGTGATTATCTTACGGCAAAGTAATAGGAAGATTAGAAGGAGGATACAAGCAGAAACAAAATTCCATAGTATGTAGGTTTTAACTTTGTTTATCCTTATTATAAGTTTCTGTGCAGATATAGCACAGATTCTCCAGGATATAGCAAAAAGACACAGAAGAGTCCCAGTATTGCATCAATTAATTCCAATAGTTCATCAGAGCATATTATGGAAAGCAAGACAAATGGTACCCAAAAGAATAAAGAAGAGACAATAAAAACACTAACAAGTAATGGTTTACCAACTTATAAAGAAATGGTGACTAAACCTTGTAATCAAATCACCATTGAATTGCATAAACTAACACTAGCTAATGATAGTCAAGAGCTTAAACACAATGATTTATCTATTGTGCATATTAAGTCTAACGATGACAAAAATAAAACACATGAGTTATCAAAAGATAACTTCTCCATTGAAGAAGTGAAAGATATGTCTGAGACCAGCCATAAAGTAACTACCAAGTTGAGTCATGGAGATGGAAATACTCAGTCAACAGATGTACTACAATTTACCATCAAAGGCAATACATGTGATATTCAGTTCAGTGCTGAAACAACAAACACAACACAGTCAGTCATGGTTACACCAGCGGACACTTCAAATATTTCATATACATGTAGCTCTGAAGTACAGACAGTTGAAAACCCTCTTTATATAAGGGTTACTCACCAAGAGATCAACAATGATAAAAAGGCGCAACAAACCAATACTGCTCCAGCTGTTCCTGATGAAGCAAATCTGTTGGTTGTGAGTGATGCTATAGAACCAGAGAGTGATGAATATGTTGAAATGCGATCACTTGTGACAGATGCTGTTGTTCCACAAGGAAAACTTGGTGCTCTTAACACTGTGGTAACAACTAAAAGCCAGAAGCTGCATGCTACAATTGGCAAGGATCCAAATTTTGGAAGTGCTCAGGTAGATCCATTACCAATGCATTATAATTATGACCATGAATCCGACACAAGGGTGAACAGCAAGTTGCAGCATAGTGCCTCATGGTCAACAGTCAATAATGCTCAAGTGACTGTGCATAAAGAAACACACATTCAAGGGACAGCTGTAGAATTCAGCACAGATGAAACAGAAACATACCGAGAAAAAAGTACCGACTCACGCTATGACAAGGTACCACAAGTGCCACCAGTTGATTTCAACAGCAATAGTAGCCAAGAGAAAAATGACAATAACATTGATGCTTCTAGTTGTGGTAACATCAATAGCACACATGTAAAGATGCACAGGAACCCAGCATATGTTGTCACAGTCAATTATACAGCACATAATAGAGGTCATACATATGATTGTATTCCTCTTGTCCATACACTACCCAGGGCTGTCAATACGGCTCCTTCTCACTCAACAAACAGTTACACAAAAGCATGTACACAAGACCACATGTAAACCATTTGTAATTAAAGTTTCTGTCATATTCTTATAGTAAGTACGATTCAGATTACGTAACTAGTGTTAAGTTTCTGACAAATCTCATGAAAATTTTGATGATAACATCTTGAACATACATTCAGGTTATCATAAACTTAATAGCAACCTTCAAAGATTTATAATTAGTGACACACAGTTATGCATAAAATTATTATTTTAAACAATGTCTTTATAACATAAAGTTTTGCTATCTTCTGCAATATGCAACTCCTTTATGCAGTAATTTAAGCACTCATATTTTTTTGTGCAATTTTAGCAGAGGCAACCCGGTTACCTATATGTCACAGTGTTTTGAATTACATACACATAGCTGATTTTACAAAGCATATAAACCATTACATCATTGACGCATATGTAGTAGTAGGAGTACCTTCTTTACTGTCTAGCTTATATGCACAGTTTATTTAGCCTAAGGCATAGTCCTACTTTTTTAGCATCCTACGTATCCTATAATGCAGTACTAATAGTATAATATGAAAGAACCAAAAAGGACAGGTAAGATATAAAATAAGTGCTGAAGAACCATTGGACTTTGATGGTGAACTCTGTTGTTGGCATGTATTATGTAAGTAAGGTTAAGCCAGGATACAGTCATATTCCCTAGCAAAAATAAGTAGATAAATAGTGATTTGAATGGGATCTAAAAATTGACCAAGCACTTTCCAATCACATTGCATAACTCCTTGTAGAGCAGGTGAATGTATCCACTTATTAGCACTGTTGATGTTCTACATACCTAGTCCTAGGTGGTTCCAATAGTATGTAAATATTTTATTGAAATTTGATTGATATGGTGCATTATAAGTGTGACTGTTGTATTAGAATATTGTTTCACTGTTGTTATAGGGAAGCTATATCATTTGAACTTATCCTGTTTAACAAACTTGTTAAATGTGCATGCAGCCATTCATTCCTTTTCTTGTTCCTTATAATTAAACACATAATAATAGCTATAGTAGTCCAAGCTCTTCAAAATTATGGCATCTATTATAGTATCTTAATGCCTTGGTATGCACAATGATGATGACAAGAATGATTAGCATTAAAAGTGACCAGAGAGTGATACGTTTTAATTGGAACTACAAAAAAGCATAAGGTAAGATATTAAGTACATACTATACTGGTAAATATAATGTTACAGGTGCTTATAATTTGAATATTTTGGCTCCTGTATAAGGCATTTATTTGTATTAACTTCTTCACTGCATATCTTGATATTACAGTAGGAACGTGCAATACTTTTGATACATTCATTGCTGCTTTCTTTCATTACTAAAACATAGAAGGAGTAAACATACACTATATATAGTACTAGCAAACAGTACATCTAATAGTACTAACAGTAAGTGCTATAAACTGAATTACACTACTAATGTTGTTACTAAAACAGCTAATTATTTGCTACGAATTTCTGCTCTAGTTAGCTTGAAGCAAAGTGACACTACTTTTGATATAGGGATTTCTGCAATTAGAACAAACACTGCTGATACACTGAAAGCTCCAACAGCAAGATTTACACAGAGCATAGCAAATACGGTGTTTGTAAATATCAAATTTGTCTGCATAGTTCCTATTATGTAAAACATCACCAAGAAATGGAATAAGAACACTCCATAAGATAACCTAACTAGTGGATCCCATCCAGGCCAAGACAATATAGCATTCGCCATGCCCCCCATAGCCAGTATTGCAATTATAGATGATGATGGCAACACCAATACTCCAAGCCAATCCTCCAAACATCAGGAAAATGATATTTTCCAAATCAGTGAAAGGACGAGTGCCATTGCATTCTCCTATTGTTCCAAATAGTGTATTACTACAAAAGAATATTGCTACAAACCACAATAAAATGTATATAAAACATTTTGTTGAATTGGCGATTTTTAATTTAGCTATGCTATACTTCTTGTAAAGAATGTATCCCAAGAGAATACCAACCAGATAAGGAATAATTCTATAAAAAGTCTGAATGTGTAAATATTGTGCCTGTTCAAAAAGTTTCGGTATTACTGGATTGGCATACATGGCACCCATAAAGCCAGCAACAACTCCAATGGTAGCAGTTGATCCAACTATTCCCAAAGCCAATACAATCACTCCAGCAAATCCTCCATGGTATAACGCCAATATGAATATTGGAGAAAACACAAATAGTTGCATATCAGCACTAACATGCCAGCTTGGTCCAACACATATGGCAAAAGGAAAGATAAAATTATTAATGAAAAACACATTAAGCCACCAGGTTAATGAACAGCCAACTTCTGGGAAACTCCATAAAGCACCTTGTGAGAAATGTACTAGGAAACAAATGTCGCTAAGTACAACATTGGAGCTAGACGGAAATATCGGTTGATATAAAAGTACCAAAATCTAAACCTTTTGTGCTTCTCCATGTCCTTAAATGTTAGATAGGAAGACAGTGTACCACTTACAACAAAAAACGTATCAACAGCAAAGGTAATGTTCATGAATGGTTGACTAACTATTTTGGTGGGAAATTTACTGATATAGTGTGGAATATTCTGGCTAACACGTGGGGAAAATTTACTTAGCAAATAAACATGGAACACAATTTCGCACAAAAGAGCTAAGACTTTAATAGCATTGACAGCTTTTAATACTGAAGGTGATTGCTTTGTGTTCAACAGGGTAGGAACAGTGCTACATAAGGAAAAAGCTGTAATGAAGTTCTTCAAACTTGGTAGATCAGCAGACTTTTCTCCATCTTTATCCTTCTTAATATTTTTTGCATCGCCACCTTGAGTTTCATAAATGGAAAGCAACCATGAAAAGAAGTCTAAACTAGTCCCAATTACTACTAAACCTACCAAGACTGCAAGCACTACAATGACTGCTACTGTGCCTCCATCATACTCTGGATCAGTTTGGGGACAGAATGATGGTACATCACTGGTACTGGTAAGTTTTGTTATGTGAGTGTCCAAAACATTATTGAATGGATCAACAGTCACTGATGTGGTACTGGAGATATCCATCCTTGATAACACAGTTGCAAATTCATTTGGAGAACATGCTGAAGGATAACATACTCCAATCTCAATACTGGTTGATGCATTGAAATTCAATGGCTTGGGACAGTCCTCAGAATGGCAAATGTTATCTTTGGAATCAAGCAAGGTAGTAGAGTTCATTTCCATTGTATAAATGCAGTACTTTGTTTCACCCACTGCTGTGTTCTTCAAATCAATACACTCATCATAGTAGCCAAGGAAGACAGTATGACCATACATTATACCGTGATTTGGTTTTCCCCAGGAGTCCCAGTATTGAGCCATCAAGGTTGGTTCTGTGACTTCCAATGTTGAAAGTCTGCGGATTGCTGCTTCACAGCTCTCACTAACATCAATTGAAAATGGAAAAGATTGGTGTTGTGATAAAGCAGCAATAACATTGCTTACAATCAGTAGTAGATATAACGTCTTTATCATCATTTTTTCCTATTAAAATATACACATATATAATATCTGCCATGTACACCTGTATTACAAGGATCAAAATATTTACTAGTGTGGCACTAATATCAGGACCATATGCATATTTTGACATTCATCGATATCGATTATTCACCCATTCCCATAACCAATATACTGATATTTAACTGATATTCTTCACAGCAGGAGGAGGAGCAGAAAGTTTACATGAAATTGCAATTGTAGTGATACCGTAATTAAATATGTGGGTAGCCGTCTACAGTGTTTGCTATAGCTTTGCCACTCTCAGTCACTGTGTATTCCAGACCCTTTGCAAAGGGCGATTGACTAATTGCATGGGTGGTCAACATTTATTCTTCTTATTCTTATCCTCTTTACCAGTTTGGCACTGGAGGATGTACACAGAAGGCAGAGCCTGTATGAGGTGTTTACCCATAGCCAAGGAACCTAAGCGAAAATTATATACACAGCTTGCTATAACCTTGCAACCATACTTTTCACAGAAAAACAACCTTAAACAGTTACAGCAAATAAACGCTTTACCACTTACTTCACCACTTTCTTTACTGTCACATGTTCGTTAATGATTGATTGTGGGTTTTGGTTAATTGGTCTACTTGGCCAATACTTGCAAAAGAAAACATTATTGGCTGTTACTGATTATTCAACCAATTATTGGTGCAACACTAATACTACCTCAGTCATACTGTCAGCTGGCAAATGGAAACGAAAATTTGTTTGTGATGGGTATAGTACCTTTCATACCTAATATCTGTGAATGCTATCCGACTAGGGACCTCTGAGAAGGCTAAAGCCTGTGAATACAGGGAGTCATAAAGGTGTATGTACTGTGACAAAACAATTAAAGTAGAAACTGGGCACCTTTTGGTGATAAGATATCTTTAGCATGCAAAGTTATCTTAATTAGGGTATTGATGGACCTCAGTTGTGGTGCCCAGACTGTATCACCAAAGAAGACCATCTGTGCATATAATGGTGGTTGGATTTCCTAACAACATGACAAGTGATGTTAGATGGTGTACAGTATAGTGCAGTGATGCACCTATTCACTGTAATGTCTCTAGCACAGATGGTTTAAGTGAATAGTGTTCAGGCCAGAAATGCAAGCTCATTAGTCTCCCATCTTCCAAGGGCAACATCTGGAAAGTGCTGTATTTCACTGTTGCTGCTACAAAGAAATTTCACTAACCATTTTCATCCACAAAGATCTGCTACTGACAACAAATGCACAATCTGCAACACACACCAAGTGAGCATCCCACAGCCCATCTGCTGTGACTGGAATATGTCTGTACCTATATTATTATTCGTTTATGGACATACAAACACAGGATAAACTATGCAAAAATAAGTTTAGGCACTAGGCCTTTGTTCATATCCATATCCTAACATCTATGTTTGTCTGTATGCACCCACACGAGTAAAACTGTTAAATGGTAAAAACAGCAAGCATGTAAGAATCTAAGTCTGTATTAGACTACCGCAAAGGTAAGCTTTGTTCTGAGGTGGTTTCTTTTTGGCGGTCTGAAATACAGGTGTGGTGATTCTCTATAGACTTTGTGAACTACCTTCCCTTTGGGTTTTACATGTGTGTAACAACTGAAAAAAAAATGGTGCACACCTCGTAGGCTACCTACTAGAGATGCAACAATATATCAATATATCGCGTATTGTATCGTTTTAAGACAATGTCACTGTATCGATACAAAGTCAAACCGTATCGATATATCGCGTATCATGATATATTGACATATCATGGCTTGTTAACATGGCTGACAATCAAATTATTGTACATTGTGGTTAAACTGAGTAGTATGTAATGCTTCTCAAAGAAAAATTAGCTCACTTATTTCTCTTAAAAAACAAAAAACAAAATTAAAAAACAACATAGACCATTGCTAGACTCCACTTTGTATCGCGCAATATATCGCTGTATCGTGATACACCAGAGGCAATATATCGATACGTCTATACACTGTATCGTTGCATCTCTACTACCTACCAGATATAGCATATCCCTTTGAGTTGAAAGGTAATATGAAACAAAAATTAAGGACAGCCTTGAGAGAGAATTTACAAGAAAGAAGCACATAAACATACTTCTATGCATAATATGTTGTTTGCTTGAATAGTGCTTCTTTAGCAGTGCATAGCAACATAATTAGAGAATTATGAAAAATATGACACTAATTACAGCATACAAAATTAATATAACTTTATTAATGTGATAATCCTGCATGTATGCATTATAACAAAACAAAACCTATTAGATAAATAGCTCCATGGCCCTCGGTTTTTAGAAGTAGCATAACATTTTTTGAATGTTGACTCTATACTGCATTGTTCTCACTGCCAGCAAAATAGCTGGCAATGCAAGATAACCTCAGTCCTATATAACCTGCCTTTCACTAATTCATTATCATGGAGAGAACACTATGAAATGGTTTCTTCTAAAGCCTACAAGTCTGTTATGTAGAGTCTTCGAGGACTTGCATTGTCTTTATTATATAGTTATACAACGGCCACGAGTGCTCTGCCTGATATAAACGCACGAGCCTGAGGGCCATCAGGCCCGAAGGCAAGTGCGTTTATACAGGCAGAGCACGAGTGCACGTTGTATAACTGTTATGTACCACTCACCTAATAGGTGGGGAGAGTCTCACAAGACAGCTGTAACACTTATAAAGGCCAGGTTTCTAACATCGATTGTGGGTAGCCAAGCCAGACGTTGCGATGACGTTCCCCCTGCAATAATGCAGCCACCTGAGATATTGAAAGCTAGTACGCTATGGGTTATATCACTAACCTGCATTCGCTGTTCGACTCTCATCATGTAGTGCTCAGCATGCCAGTGTGCCATATAGACTAAGCACCAGACTAATCACCAGTGATTCTCTCGAGCAAAAAAAAGCAGCTAAATAGACAGTTTAAGTAAACTACTAAACGATACTAGTCTAATTCTTACTATTCACACTGGCTAAACTCGAATCTGGTGGCATGACAAAACTGGTTCCCACAATCGAACGTAAAGGTTAGTATTATTTAGAATATATTTGTTTTATTGAGTCATTGTCGAAGTGGACTATAGTTTAATTTGGGCTAAGGTGGCACCAGACTAGTAAGGTGTATAAGTACGTTTATATATATATATATATATGTGTGTAGACTAGAGTTGTGGCCACCCGCGTTGGCTTTTTCGATCGCCATTGGCTGCTTGTAAACATTATACGAATTGGTGACGTTATGGCCCACAATCGACCTTTACATGTCAGGCTATAAAAGAATTCAAGTGATCTGTGAAGTGTCTTTCCACCTATTAGGTGAGGTGTCGTAGTGGTCTTCTCCACCGGCACTTGTGCTATGCTGCACAAAACTGCAGCCAGTGCAATATCTGTATATTGCACTGCAGTCGGTGCATTATAACTTATAATGCACTCGTTGTGGTCTACAAAACCACAACCAGTGCATTATAAGTTATAATGCACTCGCTGCAGTCTGCAGCAGTGCAATATACAAATTATGGCACTGGCGGTGCCTTTGAACTGCCCACGCAGAGTGGTACACAGGCAATAAAATCTTTTATATCTCCATATAGGAAGGTCTAACTGTCATACTGTTCTACTCAGTGAAGACCTTATCTGTTAAAAGACAATGAATTAGTTGAAAAGTACAAAGGTGTGCTACTATAAGTTCATACCCACAGGTTATTGATCAGACTATAGGAAAAGGTTAATCCAACTTGCTAATGTACATATATTTATGAAGTAGCTGATATCCTTTTTTCATAAACCCTTCAACAATTGTCACAGACTAACTATTATGTAATATAACTTAGGCCTATTATATATGATGTAATGTAGATCACGTGTGTATTACTGAACAATATGGACGTGTTGCTGGCTTAGTACTATCCGTCAAGGGCGAAGTAATCCTCCAGTTTATCCATGCAGACGAACTGCTACTATCACTGCCAACCCCTCATATTACTGGTGCTGTGACCAGGATACGATTCGTTGTGTCTTACGCCCCTTGTAACCCGCTACTCAAACGTCGTGGTACCGCGGCAGATTAACGGTACCCCGTAAGGCAAGCGAATCGTTTGTGTGGAACAATTGTTCGCTGTATCCCCATATAGCTGTCAGAAGAAGACTATGGCGGAGGACCCCGAACATCTAATTCAATCACGTCGAGGATACAGGGCGCACCTCAAGCGCCTCTTTAGCTCTGCCGGAGAGATACTGGAACGATGCAGCAGCAATTCCCCTGAAGCGGATGATAGTGTCACAATAACAGACTTAATCGCTCAACTGGACGGGAAGAGGACAAAACTCGCTGAGTTGGATACACAGCTCTTGGGCCTTGTGTGTAGAAGAAACAGAACTGGAAGCTGAAGTGATAGAATCTGAGGAAATCGATGCAGAAATTTCAAGAACAATAGCACGACTCAAACAACTTCTACAGAAATTTCAAGGACCCACATCATTACCACTCAGCCATCCTCCCACATCTCACGCACAAACTGAACCCTTATTGACAGAGAACTGCACAGAACTTATTCCACCCAGCATACAACCAACCTCAGAAATAGTGCACAGACTACAGAGGCTTCTGTCACACCCCGCACTGATCCACCTCATGGATCTAACTGTACTGTATGCCTGCCCAGGCTTGATCTTCCCACCTTTTCAGGTGATCCACTAGAGTGGCAAGCATTTTGGGATGGATTTGATGCAGCAGTAAATTCAAACCCTACAATACCTGGAGTTCAAAAACTCAATTACCTGAGATCACAGTTACGTGGAGATGCATCACATGTCATTATGGGACTCTCACTAACAAGTGACAATTATGAAAACTCAGTAGCTCTCCTAAAGGAACGATATGGCCAATTGCATAAACTACAGAAAGTCCACCTGCAGGCACTCTTGGATCTACCTAAACCTTTCAATTCCCTAACTAGTTTGCAGTCATTTAGTGATACCATCGAGAAGCATGTACGTAGTCTGACTACATTAGGCAAGTACACAGACTCGTATGGTGACCTACTGGTTTCTGTCATCCTCAATAAGCTGCCACCAAAGACCAGGAAGAATATGGTGAGGGAGCATGACAATGACGAATGGGACTTACAAGGACTCCAAGAAGCCATACGTATGGAAGTTAGGGTGTTCGAGGCTGAAATCACTACAGGCCACCTCCCTCAGAACCTACATCATACAGCTACATTCCACACTGGTACCAGTAAGGCAACAAGTCTTACACCACGATATAGTGTACCAAGCAACGCACATGTGCCTACTGCAAAGGCTCTCACTCTCCCCTGAATTGTGATGTTCTTACCACCTGTCAAACCCACAAGGACTTTGTGGTCTGTCAATTTCCACATTTGGAACACAGAATAGCTGTACCAGTCAATTTGAAGCAGGTGTGATCCACCTCCACACTCTCTCAGGCCAATTAATCCCGTTAACAGTGCTAATAGTTCCAACCATCGCTGCACCAATTCACAATGTTAATCAGAGCTCCCTTGCTAACTTTCCTCATTTAACTGGTTTACGTCTGGTCATCCTGTTGCATCCTCAGAGCAGTTCACTATATCATTACTGATTGGGGCAGATCATTATTGGGATATAGTTGAGAATCATATCGTGAGAGGCAATGGTCCTACAGCAATGAGATCCATCATTATTGGGATATAGTTGAGAATCATATCGTGAGAGGCAATGGTCCTACAGCAATGAGATCCATCATTATTGGGATATAGTTGAGAATCATATCGTGAGAGGCAATGGTCCTACAGCAATGAGATCCAAGCTCGGTTACCTTCTCTCTGGACCAATGAGGACAGCTACCCCACACAGTACATCTACAGTGTTTCATGTGGCTACACAGTCTATTCCTGAACCTGATTTACAACAGTTTTGGTCAGTAGAATCACTTGGTATCTCTCCCAGAGACGAGTCCGCCAACACATTCCTAGAGTAGTACATTACAAACAGTTACCAGATGGGTCCTACAGTGCCCACTTTCCATGGAAAGATAGCCACCGATCCCTTCCTATCTACTTCTCAACATGTGCTCATCAAACCAGAGCACTAGCACGTAAGCTGGCACAGACTCCCTCTTTACTCAGTAAATATCATGAGATCATCACAGACCAGGAACATCGTGGTTTCATTGAGAAAATTGATTCTGCAACAGGCTCCAAGCAATGCCACTATATTCCACATCATTCTGTCTGGAAGGATTCACCAACAACTCCACTTCGCACAGTGTACGACTGCAGCTGCCAGCAATCCAAGGAGCAACCCAGTCTGAATGAATGTCTACACACTGGTGAACCTCAGCTGAACGACCTCTGCTCCATCATTTTACATTTCCGGCTGCACCCAATTGGATTCTGCACAGACATTGAGAAGGCGTTTCTACATATATGGCTCCACAAGGATGACAGAGACTGGATCAGATTCTTATGGTTGAGCAACCCATCAGATCCAGATAGTGAGTTACAGACTTATAGATTTAAGGTTGTATTGTTTGGAGCTGTCTGTTCGCCATTTATGTTGAATGCTACTCTGCATTACCATTTGTCTAAGTACAGGAATACCGTAGCACATGATATGCTCACAAGACAACATTGTATCTGGGTGCCAGTCAGTAGATGAAGCTCATCATCGCTATGTCACTGCTCGATCTGTCATGAAGGATGCACGATTCAATCTGAGGAGCTGGGCATCCAACAGTCAAGTAATTACTGACCAAGCATCCAAGGAAGGAGTGCATGATGACAACAATCCAGTGAATGTTCTGGGTCTGCAGTGGAATACCCATACTGATGCTTTATCTCTCACCACTAAGTCACCCCTACCTGCTGCCACCTCATTAGTTACCAAACGTGATGTGTTATGTGAATCATCCAAGGTTTTTGACCCGCTAGGGCTTCTGTCGCCAGTAACAATCAAGGCCAAGATATTTATGCAGAAATTGTGGCAGTGCAATGTTCAATGGGATGAACCACTAACTGATGAAGATCAGCAACAATGGTTAGAAATAGCTCATGACATCTGAGAAGCTATGGACTTGGTTATCCCCAGACAGTATTTTCCTAAGAATACAATAGCCAGTCAACCTCACCAACTCCATGTGTTTGCTGACGCTAGTCCTCTAACTTATGGAGCAGTGGCCTTCCTTTGTAGGGAAAGTGACGTATCCTTTGTAATGGCAAAATCTAGAGTAGCACCTCTTAAACAACTCACATTGCCCAAATTGGAGCTCATGGGTGCACTCACTGCTGCCAAGTTGTGTAATTTTATCTCTACTGCATTCAAATCCCTCAGTTGCTCTATTCACTTTTGGACAGATAGCCAGATCGTACTCCACTGGTTGAGAGGTGAGAAACGGAATAATGTGTTTGTTGCTCATTGTGTTACAGAGATTCTTGCTGTTACTGGAGTAGACTCTTGGAGATTTTGTCCAACAGGGGACAACCCAGCCGATTTGTTAACAAGAGGCATCACCTCCTCACAGCTCAAGTCATCTACATTGTGGAATCGTGGGCCGCAATGGCTGCCATTTCATACCAGTTGGCCCACCTGGGAGTTCTCTCCCACCATTGAGCTACAAGCATTGGCCATCACTGCAACAGATTTCCAGCCATCTACTTCAGTGTCACCAGAATCCACAGGTATACAATGTGTCATTGATATATCACACTATAGCACACTCTCAAAGCTGTTGGCAGTTACAACCTACATGTTCTGGTTTAGTGTCAGTTGTCGGAAACAGCCCCAGGACAGACTCACAGGCCCCAGAATTACTTAGTGCTGAAATGACATGGGTGAAACAGTGTCAGTTTGAAGTCTACAGTAGTGAACTCACCAATCTTACTTCCAAGTCACCATCCCAGAAACGCACAACCCTAATTCGACAACTACGTCTCTTTCTTGATGTTGATGGTCTAATTCGCTGTCGTGGTAGAATCCACAACGCTCCTCTGAGTTCAGCTACCAAGTTTCCCCTACTGCTACCACCGAAGCATATGTTTACTTCACTGGTGATCCTGAGGACACACACTCAACTATTTCATGCTGGGACTAATGCCACATTGACTGTGATATGACAGAAGTTCTGGATTCCAACCGGTAGACAATGTGTTAAGTCACTTCTCCGCCGCTGTACCACATGTCGTAGACATATGGGAAAATCCTACACCATCCCTGATCCTCCACCTCTACCTGACATCAGAACACGTGACTGTAAGCCATTCTCTGTTACAGACATTGATTTCATGGGAGCAATGTATGTGCGTCAATCCCACATTGAGATGAAGATATACATTTGCCTGTTCACGTGTGCCACCACTCAGGCAATACACCTAGAAATCGTAACAAACCTATCAGTGGAGACCTTTATGCTAGCTTTCAGGCGTTTTGCCAGCCACAGATCCCTGCCACAAGTATTAGTCTCAGACAATGCTTCGACATATTCTTCAGCAGCTGATGAGCTACAACATCTTCTACAGTCTGATCACCTCACAGAGATGCTAGGAAGACGTGGTGTTCAGTGGCAGTTTATACCCAAGCGTGCACCTTGGTATGGCGGCTGGTGGGAGTGTCTCATCGGACTCACGAAGATGGCACTGAAGAAGGTCCTCGGGCGATCAAGAGTAACACTAACAGTTTTACAGACACTAGTGGTGGAAGTGGAAGCTATCCTCAATGACAGATCCTTAACCCACATCTCCCCAGACATTGATGATCTGGAACCATTGACTCCAGCCCACTTGTTACATGGCCGTCGCATAGTATCACTGCCACATGAAGTGATCGAGGAACAAGAGCTGAATGACCCTACCTTTGGTAACTTGACTGATGTGACTCGAAGGGCACAGTTACAAGCCTTCCTCCTCAACCATTTCAAATCCCGTTGGAGACACGAATATTTAACGTCACTCAGGGAATACCACAGAACCTCAGGAAACAATGTCCAAAGGATCAAGCCAGGTGATGTAGTCTTGATACACGATGACACTCCACGGATCACATGGAAACTGGCAGTCATCGAGGAACTGTTAAGGGGAAATGACAGGCCTGCCAACTCTCACGGGTTTACCGTGAGTCTCACGGTTTCACTACCCTGCTCAAGGGCAGCAGATCGAATCTCACGGTTTTTGAGAAAAGTTGAGACCTTTTTTTTTTTTTTTTTGGTCTCAGCATAGCATCTACCAGTTTTTTTTTACTACACACTGCAATACTACAATAAAGGTACAGAAATCTCAAGATTTTTTTACTTTCCAGGTTGGCAGGCCTGAAATGATGGTCTGGTACGTGCGGCTAACGGACAGCACAAGGTAAAACTAATCATCCCATTGCTAGACTAATCCCATTGGAAGTATCACAAGAAGTATTGTCTATTGATCACAAGACAACCTCACCAGACCAAAGGAATAGTACCCTGGACAAGGCAGCAGAGGATACTGAAGGGACAGGCCGACCAAAGCATACAGCAGCTCAGAAAGCAAGGGTCAAGGTGAAGAATTGGATCACTGAGCTTGGCGGCCCCCAGGAAGATGTCACGGACTAACTATTATGTAATATACTATTGTATATTTAGTGTATGATGTAATGTAGATCATGTGTGTATTACTGAACAATATGGACGTGTTGCTGGCTTAGTTCTATCCGTCCGTCAAGGGCGAAGTAATCCTCCAGTTGATCCACGCAGACGAGCCGCTACTATCACTGCCAACCCCTCATAACAATCCATCAAAACTATACCACAAGACAGCTCATACTAGCTCGACTATGGATTCTTATTTCTTTCATCAACCTAAACTATGGAACTTTTTACGAATATCAATTTATCACAATCAAGCAGTAATAAAACAATTACATTTTGCAACTAAATGTTTTTTTTTCCTTTTGTAGCTAGTGTAGTCATGAATTAAAGTACATTAGGCCATAATAAATCACGAGAGAAAAGCATTAAAATGCTCACGATAAAACCATACAAAACAAAAAAATAAACAGTATCTGAATCCTTAGACAAAACGTGCGACCACATAATTATCTGAACTCAACACAGATCAGTTTGATAGTTTTGCATAAGAAGAAGTTTGCTATACTTTGTTCAATGCCAGCTGGAATAGGCATATTTCTACTGAAATGATGTTAGAAAAGCCTCAATTTGTGGAAATTTTGGCACGTCAAAATGGCCTGAACTGATGCAATGTAGCAAATTCCCCCATACCAGGGTCATGGAATAATAAGGTAAGTAAGGGGGTTTCGGACAGCTGCGTATTCTGGACACTTCGTTTATAATCCGCTACTGAAGGATGGAATGGAAACCAATCAGGCTATGATTTGAGCACTTAAGTACCCCACTTGTGTGCTATAAAATACCAAAGTTTTATCTTGATAGCTTCAAGGATTACTGAGATTTGTCATGATTTGCTTGCGCATGTAGAACATTTTTGTGTAAAAAAATTTTCTAAACGTGTATTAACACATGTAACAGTAGATTGAGGGCATTGTTCATAATTCTAAGCAACCATATGCACCACAAATAGTTAATCACTATACAGTGAACAGACATATGGTTTAGAGATAGTACAACTGGCCCATTACCTGTACCGTGTCAACTTGAATGCGCAATCAACACAGCCAGCAGTCCGGAGAAGCTGTAATCAACACAACCAGCAGCCAAGGATCCGCTGGGCCTCATTACTAAAGTATGCTGTTTCTGTGTTTAGGTAAGGGCCAGTACAGATTTCCAGCAGTAGATCAAACTTCGCATCTTTGAAAGCGTTGCAAGACAACTGCAAGGTCCGGAGCAGCATAACGCAATCCTGTTGCTAAAAAAAATCGCTGCCATAAACAAAGTAACCAGCCAAACAGGACGCTATCAGTCTCTGCTGGGCCACGGCACTCAGTGGAGTGCAGCAATTCCCATAACAATGCCAGGTACGCCTACTTTTACTGGTGTCCGGAAACCCCAACCACATAATTTTTTAGCATTTTCTCAAATTGCAAATTTAGACTGTTCTTTCTCCTAGCACCCTACACTTTACCACTCACAATTTATACCACTGATAGTAGTGCTGAGCAATATGACAATATTTTAGTTACACTGTGGTATCTGCTTTTGATACTGTCCAAATTTGTAACTACCGCAAATACCGTGAATTCGAAAACACAAGTCTTTTAGTAGCTAAAATAACGTATCCTGTGTGAAGAAGTCTACTTACAACACATATGAATGGATATGTACTGCAGTAAATATATTGCAATTGGCTTTCAACACAATTCTGTCATTAACTGAAATTTTTAGGGTTATTTCTGTGTCTAAATCTAGTACTGTAGGTCTAAAACTACGGTATGCCAATAATTTAGTCATACCGCAATATCAAGTTGACAATACCGTACCGTCTATGAAATATCAAAACCGCTCAGCGCTAACTGATAGCCTATTTCATTGGCTCCAATTTGGCACCAAGCATGTTAGAATCCGTTCTACTCTCGAAGAGAAATAAACAATTTTCTAATACATGTAAAACTTTGTCCAGAGACACCCGCCCCTACCTTAACCCATGACATGTAATAGATACCTCAGATTCTGGACTAGATTTGGAAAGAGCAGTGAATGGAGATGTGAATGAGTAATAGCAGAAGGAAATCAGAGCGAGAATCAGAGGTCATTTTGAGGATGAAAATCACTTTCTTGTTCCGGTATGGCAAATTCAATAGCAGATATTAGGAAAGGAACACTTTATAATGGCATTTTGACCTCTTGACACTCATTAGCCCTCCCTCACTACATTAGAAACAAATAGCTTTGCAGTATCTGTAGAGCTGTATCACAAGCCCGGCTCCGCCCTGTACGAGGCCCTGTATAAATTTATGCAGAAATTTACAATGAATGGGTCACAAAACGTATTGATTACCACAAGAACTCACGTAACTATAACGTACACAGCTTGTCTAGCACTAGACTTTAACCTCTTCTGTCACGTCCACAGCGAACCCAGGTATATATATTGATATACAATAGTCTCGTCCCCAGCCGCCCACGCGCTTTGACCTTCGCGTGATCGAGCGCGTGGGCGGCTGGGGATGAGACGAAAACTTTTACTCTTGACCGTTGATTTGGCACGATTTTGGTGGCCTTGACCTTTGACTTAGACTTTGACCGCGGTCGCAGATCTACCTACAGTGAGTGCCTGTGTGTCACCCCCTTGCTATACGGTATGAATTATGATTCCCGCGGCTTCGATTCCCGAGCTTAATCCAACTAACATACCTAGTCTGTAACTGTACGCTTGATACATCAAGGATAGCTAGGAGAAATTGCATGCGATTACTAAGGAGATTAACTGGGCATGTCATTACACTGATCACGTGATCATCACTCCACAATATTAAAGCATAGATATTAGAGGAACCGTAGGCTCTAATATCTATGATTAAAGCACTGCCTGGTCTACAACCCCAACCGTATCATTTCTGTTCTGCATCGTAGCAATGTGTAGCAACAGCTCAAAGATAATTATTCTTTTAACTCTTGCGGTTATGTCTTTATGTGACCCCAAAGTAGAGGGATATAGCTATGCATTTGTCAACAAAATTTAGCTAATGATTATGACTTCAATTCAAATGCAACATCCAATATTTAAAAGAAAAAAAACAAAACACATGTATCAGTCACTGAGTTATGTGAGCACATTGAACTTGCAGACCCATTTACTACAGATTATGTGATTTGCTTTTGTACAAGTTGTTCCAAAGAAAGCTGCACTCCAGAGAAGTTTGTTTCCGTGAAAAAATTAAGCACATGCATTTGTGACTGAATTTTGGAAAATCACCCATATGAGCACATTAAATAATTAGAATTTTCATGTTTAGTGGGTTGCTAATAAGAGCAGGGCACAGTTTTGAAAATATTTCAATAATTTTCTTGTAATTTAAGGTATTGAGAATAGCTTAAAACTATTAACAAGTAGATTTGCACTATAAAATTAATTTTGTGATTTGATCATTAAATATTTTAGGTGTCAAATGCGCCCAATGTTTATGACCACAAATGCACACAAACACACAGACTCTAAAATATGAAGTGTGTCTGACACACCATGAAGTGTGTCCTGCACACCAAAGTGTTGCAATATACACACCAAAGTGTTGCAATATACACACCAACTTGGCAAGTGATGTGTATTTAGCGACATTTTGGTGTCAGACACACCAATTTTTTTACCACACACAGTCACATACGCATGCACACACACACATGCACACACACACATGTACACACACACATGCACCAAACACATACTATATACACCACACACATGCATATGTCCATATACATGGCATGGAGCCAACAAATGGGGTCCAAATTAACTATTCATTGCTTTAAATAACCACAGAAGTTTACAGTACATCAAAGGCTCAACACTAGTGTGATGCAACATTCACTGGCATTAGCTACAGGGAGTGAAAAAACACAGCACTAGCGTTAGAGATATGTAGTAGATTAATATGTTCTTGGGGAAAACATGAGTTGCCTCTTATATTAGAGAGATGGCCACATCTGTGTGGATATTCTGAGAATGCTATATATCCCACTAGGGACCTTTGATAGGATTACAAATGCCTCAGACACATGTGACTTATGTGTAAAGTACACAGTACAGAATTGCAAAGAAACCACAAAAATGAGTAATACATGACAAACAAACAAACAAACTAATAGTAACAGACATTAACAAGGACACAACAAAATTATAACTAAATTTGTTCAGTGTGCAACTGAAGCACACTCTGACAGTGAGGTACAAAGCACAGTCAAACCTCTCTGATAAGAATTTTGCTGGATTAAGGAGCTACAAGGTTGTTAGATTATCAAGTCACCTCTGTAATCTGACATTGCATCATATCTAGAATTATGTTGATTATGCAGTAAATTACAAGTAAAATGAAAAATTTTACATGAATTAATTCCTAGTATTGTCAACCAATTAAACGCTTAATGCTGCTATTATTCTCTGTCAGATTACAAAGGTAAAAAAACAATGTATTTCCAAGTCTAAGGAATCAAATTTGGTGTCAGATTATGGAGTACAGAGGTGTCAGAATACAGAGGTTGTTTTCTATACAAAGGTGTTGGTAAATGACATTTTGGTCAGATTACAGAGGACTCTGGATTACGCAGGTGTCGGATTAGAGAGGTCCGACTGTATATTTTTTTATACAAGAAGGTCTGGGAGCATGGTCTCAAACTTTATTATATTTAACTTCCTTGTTATAGCTTATTATTTCCACCAGATATTTTATCTGGTGACTGTTCTATTAGACATCCTTTATCTGGCCACCCTGTATGCTTTAACAACAATGCAAGTGAAATTTGGCATAATGTACATTTGTGACTGGAAATGATTGGCAATATCTACACAGTGATCATGATAAAAACATTGTTGTCTAAAATTATACGTGTTTGGCTTTCACATGTAAGCAGCCCATCCAATAAACATTTTACTGAGATTGTCAATATCTGTTGCCTCCTAATGAAATGTAAATATGATGCAAACAGAGTTACTTAACAATTTATCATCACACCTGTATAAGAGAATGTACTTGTCCTTCAATTGACAATGGTAGTCCTTTTGCTTTAGGGAAATTTCCCAACAAACGATCCTCAATGTTTTTAATAGAAGTAGTCTGTAGTACGGCCGTATACATTACAACTGTTAAACTAAACTGATCCATACTGTCTCCTTATTGGCAAGTGTTGATTCACTTCTACCTCTTCCTCTATTCCACTCCACAAGTGAGTCATGTATAAAGGTTTTTAAAACACTACATATACAGACCATCAAAGAATTATCTAAATCTCCTACAGTAACAAGTATTAAAATCACTTACCACATTAAGGGATCACTCTGTTCTCTCAATAACCTAAGTGTCACCTCACAACTTTTACAAAATATTCCCTCATACCCTGTTATCCCTTATATGGAGTCACGTATACGGTGATTAACCCTGGTACTTATTCTTACCATAGCATGGACCATATTGTGGGTGAGACGGAAAGGTACTCTTTCTGGTACTCCTAATTGTTCTCCCTGCAATTTACAAAACTTACTTATGAAACTAACACAATGAATCGTACCCTGTTAAACAAGCAGTTAAAGTCAACATGTACACAGTCTCCATTGGTAGAATCAAATAGTATGTTCTCTCCATGTCTGTCACCTAATCCCAGTATATAGCCAACTATTGACATTACAGCACATGTTCGAATGTATGCCACACGTGCTTGATACCTGTAACATGAAGCATACAACATGTTACATCTAACAATAGTATTATCTATCATACCAAGCAGTGGGGTCCAGAAAATTATGCAAAAACCACTCATCAAACACAACAGGGAACCTTTACAAAGCTGAACACTACTACTGGAGAACAATATACAGTTTTATTGCATACTTTGGTAGTAGTTGGTTAAGGAACACGTCTCTTGCAATTCTGTGTAAAGATGAACATGAGGAAGGAACATTAAACACATCACTTACTCTGGGTCTTTCTCAACTGCCTTTGCAATCTCCTTTAATTCTTTACCTGTTGTGTACATACCCCTTTGCCTAGTGACAAAAGTACACGTATGAACATGTTGCATTATGTGCATACTGATAAATTTTATTGAGTATTTGTCTCAGTCCATTTGTGTTGTGTACCCATTCCAGTAGACCACACTTCTCATTCAGAGGTACGACTGACTAAATGCCATCAATTATACATATTTGTAATATGTACAATGAATATAGCTCACATAGGTTCTGATGTAGAGTTGTCTTCGATGACATTCGGCATCATTCCTCGAGCACTATGACAACAGAGTCAAAAGTAAACTTACCAAATACGCAAACACAATACAGTACACGGATACAAACTATTGCAATAAGAACCTCTGAGTACACAACTAGCTAATGTGTACAAGTTGATCATGGCCTACATGTACATGTGTGAACTACTACGTGAATGTACATAAAAACCTCACTAAATGTGTGTATATCTCTTTGAATGGTATGTTTAAATTAAATTCATTTTTAGTTGTAAATTAAACCCTTGTCATGTTAGTGGTTAGGTTGTTTGTATAGCTTTTTAATTATTGCTTGAAATTCATTATGGTCCATTTCTTGATTTTATAGGTAAGTCAATAATAAGTAGAAATGGTCAATAATTGATGGATGCACGTCGTCCACTATAATTGTCATCCTTATCATACTGTTGGGATCAATTTTTGTTGTGAGTGCTGGGAGATAGTACACATAGGTCTGTCAAAAATTTATTCCTGAGTTATTGTGCATAAAACCTTAGATGGTCAATAACCAGTGAGCTACATTACTACTGTAGCTGATATAGCTATCATAGCAAGAAATCACTGTTTAATTCCAACATGCCTCATTCCGTGGTGTAACCCTGATTTGACAAGCTCAAATTCCCAGCTTCTGTCTTGCAATCTTAAATGATTGTGCAATCAACAGTACATATGCAGTCATGTCTACATCACAACCATTACATGTACAAGAAATACCATTTTAGGAGTGCTTAATAATACAATCTTAAAGCTAATGCACATGGATAAATACAGAGGTAAATAAACAATTAGTTCTTATTACGTATTGTTTATGGAGAAGTATCCTTATTGAAGACATCTCTGCAAAGCTTGGTCATCCTTTTATAATACAGAAAGGAGGTCATGATGACGCACCGCTGTATGGACAGCAATATAGCGGCAACTATCCCACCAATGTAATCAACAGCAAAGAACAACTCCAGCAGAAAGATGAATTCAGAGATGCCAATGGTTCCACCAATGGAAATGGCAATCTTGAATAGAGCACACGATTCTGCTTCTTAGAAGCCTCCGAAGCTGGTGCTGAGCTTGTAGTAGTAGCACAGGTAGACTATAAACAATGCTATTTGAAATATTTTATTGACAACAGCGTTGGTACGTGGGATCAATATGGTATCATAGTCTAAAGCCCAATAGTTACAATGACCACTTGGTAGAATTATGTACCTGCCATCACGTGTTACTATGAAAGAACCAAACAGGATGAGTAAGCTTATACTATAAGCAAGGCTGCATCTGAAGATCCACTTGTCCCTTGATGGAGAGGACAGCTGTAATCTGTTGCTAAGATACACTGTGAAGCCAGGATGCAGGTAGCAAATAGTTCAATGGCTATATCCCCTAGCATAAACAAAAAGAAGATGGACTGGAATATGTATTGTGAGTTGGTTGTGATCCCAAAGTGCATTATCATCAGAATAACAGCAGCAACACACTGTAAGCATAGGGCACCATTGTACAGCATCATCAGTCCTAATGGCTCCAATTGTAGGTAAATGTACTATGGCATTGATATGGTGCATAGACTGAGTGTGACTGTTGTATTAGAATACTGTGACAATTAATTTTACCTCACTGTTTTTGTTCTAGGGAAGCTATATCATTGTTTTGCTTGAAAATCTGAGCCTCTCCCACTTGACAAATTTTAAGAGTGTGGTTACAGTACTTTAACTGTTTTCTGTGTTCAACAAACCAATTGTTACAAATGCTTGCAGCCATTCATACTTCCTTAATTATCATATAATATAGCTATAGTAGTCTAGGCTCTTCAACAACATTATTAGTTGTGACATCTATACTATTACATGCACACCTAAAAGCAGGTATATCCATACACAAATTCAATGCCTTGGTATGTAAAAAGATGACAAGAATGATTATCATTAAAAGTGACCAGAGAGTGGATACGCTGCAACCTCAAAAAAAAAACACATGGTATAAGAGATCTTTACTATTAAGTTTATACCATTGTGTATTTAATGTTATAGGCACTTATAATTTGATCATTTTGGTTCCTGCATAAGACTTTTATTTGTATCAATTTCTTACATTAGTAGAAAGATGTAATACATTCATTGCTGCTTTTAACTTCTTTCATTATTTTAAAAAAGGAGTAAACACACGCTATATGTAGTACTAACAGTAAATCCTAAGAAAACTGAATTACACTACCAAGAGTTTAAAATCATTTGCTACGAATTTCTGTTCCAGTTAGCTTGAAGCAAAGTGACACTACTTTTGATATAGGGATTTCTGCAATCAGAACAAACACTGCTGATACACTGAAAGCTCCAACAGCAAAATTTACACAGAGCATAGCAAATACGGTGTTTGTAAATATAAAGTTTGTCTGCATAGTTCCCATTATGTAAAACATCACCAACATGTGGAACAAGACCACTCCATAAGATAACCTAACTAGTGGATCCCATCCAGGCCAAGACAATATAGCATTCGTCATGCCCCCATAGCCTGTATTACAATTATAGATGATGATGGCAACACCAATACTCCAAGCCAATCCTCCAAACATCAGGAAAATGATATTTTCCAAATCAGTGAAAGGACGAGTGCCATTGCATTCTCCTATTGTTCCAAATAGCGTATTACTACAAAGGAATATTGCTACAAGCCACAATAAAATGTATATAAAACATTTTGTTGAATTGGCGATTTTTAATTTAGCTATGCTATACTTCTTGTAAAGAATGTATCCCAAGAGAATACCAACCAGATAAGGATTAATTCTATAAAAAATCTGAGAGTGTAAATATTGTGCCTGTTCAAACATTTTCGGTATTACTGGATTGGCATACATGGCACCCATAAAGCCATTCCTACCAGCAACAACTCCAATGGTAGCAGTTGATCCAACTATGCCCAAAGCCAATACAATCACTCCAGCAAATCCTCCATGGTATAATGCCAATATGAATATTGGAGAAATCACAAATAGCTGCATATCAGCACTAACATGCCAGCTTGGTCCAACACATATGGCAAAGGCAGGGGCATAATTATTAATGAAAAATACATTAAGCCACCAGGTTAATGAACAGCCAACTTCTGGGAAACTCCATAAAGCACCTTGTGAGAAATGTACAAACAATTTGTAGGAAACGAATGTTGCTAAGTACAACATTGGAGCTAGGCGGAAATATCGGTTGACATAAAAGTACCAAAATCTAAACCTTTTGTGCTTCTCCATGTCCTTAAATGTTAGATAGGAAGACAGTGTACCACTTAAAAGAAAAAATGTATCAACAGCAAAGGTTATGTTCATGAATGGTTGACTAACTATTTTGGTATGAAATTTACTGATATAGTGTGGAATATTCTGGCTAACACGCGGGGAAATTTTAATTAGCATATAAGCATGGAACACAATTTCGCACAAAAGAGCTAAGACTTTAATAGCATTGACAGCTTTTACTACTGAAGGTGATTGCTTTGTGTTCAACAGGGTAGGAACAGTGCTACATAAGGAAAAAGCTGTAATGAAGTTCTTCAAACTCGGAAGATCAGCAGACTTTTCTCCATCTTTATCCTTCTTAATATTTTTTGCATCACCACCTTGAGTTTCATAAATGGAAAGCAACCATGAAAAGAAGTCTAAACTAGTCCCAATTACTACTAAACCTACCAAGACTGCAAGCACTACAATGACTGCTACTGTGCCTCCATCATACTCTGGATCAGTTTGGGGACAGAATGATGGTACATCACTGGTACTGGTAAGTTTTGTTATGTGAGTGTCCAAAACATTATTGAATGGATCAACAGTCACTGATGTGGTACTGGAGATATCCATCCTTGATAACACAGTTGCAAATTCATTTGGAGAACATGCTGAAGGATAACATACTCCAATCTCAATACTGGTTGATGCATTGAAATTCAATGGCTTGGGACAGTCCTCAGAATGGCAAATGTCATCTTTGGAATCAAGCAAGGTAGTAGAGTTCATTTCCATTGCATAAATGCAGTACTTTGTTTCACCCACTGCTGTGTTCTTCAAATCAATACACTCATCATAGTAGCCAAGGAAGACAGTATGACCATACATCATACCGTGATTTGGTTTTCCCCAGGAGTCCCAGTATTGAGCCATCAAGGTTGGTTCTGTGACTTCCAATGTTGAAAGTCTGCGAATTGCTGCTTCACAGCTCTCACTAACATCAATTGTAGATGGAAAAGATTGGTGTTGTGATAAAGCAGCAATAACATTGCTTACAATCAGTAGTAGATATAACGTCTTTATCATCATTTTTCCTATTAAAATATACACATATATAACATCTGTCATGTACACCTGAATTACAAGAACCAAACTATTTACTACTGTTGCACTGATATCAGGGTGATATATGCAAAGTGGCCAAGCTATAGCAAACATTGTAGACTTGGCTGCCCACATATTTAATTACATTATCTGTACAATTGCAATTTTCATGTAAACTTTAAGTGATTTTCTCCTCCTGCTGTTCTGAAGAATTGAAGAATATCAGTGAATATCAGCATATTAGTTACGGGAAGGTGTGAATAATTGGTATCGGTAAATGTCAAAATAACCATAGAAAGGAAACCAAGTAGTTGTAAACAGCTTCTCAGTGTTTTTAGTGGGATTCCAGACCCTTTGCAAAGGGCGATTGACTAATTGCATGGGTACACAATGTCATATATACAGCTTGCTATAACCTTGCAACCATACTTTTCACAAACAACCTTAAACAGTTACAGTAAATAAGTGCTTTACCACTTACTGCTGTATTCACCACTGTCACATGTCTGTTAATGATTGATTGTGGGTTTCAGTTACTCAGTCTACTTGGTAACTGATGCCGATACTTGCAGGCTGTTACCGATTATTCAACCGATTATTGGTGCAACACTAATATTTACTCAGTCATACATTCAGTTAGTAAAATTAGTTTGTGATGGGTATAATACCATACCTATATCTATGAATGCTATCCGACTAGGGACCTGTGAGAAGGCTAAAGCCTGTGAATACAGGGAGTCATAAAGGTGTATGTACTGTTACAAAACAATTAAAGTGGAAACTGGGCACCCTTTGGTGGTAAGATATCTTTAGCATGCAAAGTTATCTTAATTAGGGTATTGATGGACCTCAGTTGTGGTGCCCAGACTGTATCACCAAAGAAGACCATCTGTGCATATAATGGTGGTTGGATTTCCTAACAACATGACAAGTGATGTTAGATGGCGCAACAGTATAGTGCAGTGATTCACCTATTCACTGTAATGTCTCTAGCACAGATGGTTTAAGTGAATAGTGTTCAGGCCAGTAAATGCAAGCTCATTAATCTCCCATCTTCCAAGGGCATCATCTGGAAAGTGCTGTATTTCACTGTTGCTGCTACAAAGAAATTTCACTAACCATTTTCATCCACAAAGATCTGCTACTGACTAAAAATGCACAATCTGCAACACACACCAAGTGAGCATCCCACAGCCCACCTGCTGTGACTGGAATATATCTGTACCTATATCTATGTTTGTCTGTATGCACCCACATGAGTAAAACTTTTGAATGGTAAACAGCCAGCATGTAAGAATCTAAGTCTGTATTAGACTACCGCACAGGTAAGCTTTGTTCTGAAGTGGTTTCTTTTTGGCGGTCTGAAATACGGGTGTGGTGACTCTCTATAGATTTTGTGAACTACCTTCCCTTTGGGTTTTACAGGTATATAACAACTTAAAAAATGGTGCACGCCTTGTAGGCTACCAGATATAGCGTATCCCTTTGAGTTGAAAGGCAATATGGAACAGAAATAAGCCTTGAGAGAGAATTTACAAGAAAAAGCACTACTTCTGTGCATAATATGTTGTTTGCTTGAATAGTGCTTCTTTAGCAGTGCATAGCAACATAATTAGAGAATTATGAAAAATAAGACATTAATTACAACATACAAAATTAATATAACTTTATTAATGTGATAATCCTGTATGCATTATTACAAAACAAAACCTATTAGATAAATAGCTCCATGGCCCTCGATTTTTAGAAGTAGCAACATTTTTTGAATGTTGACTCTATACTGCATTGTTCTCACTGCCAGCAATGCAAGAGAACCCCAGTTCTATATAACCTGCTTTTCACTAATTCATTATCATGGAGAGAACACTATGAAATGGTTTCTTCTAAAGCCTACAAGTCTGTTATGTAGAGTCTTCAAGGACATGCATTGTCTTTATAGGCAAGAAAATCCTTTATATCTCCATATAGGAAGGTCTAAACTGTCATACTGTTCTACTCAGTGAAGACCTTATCTGTTAAAAGACAATGAATTAGTTGAAAAGTACAAAGGTGTGCTACTATAAGTTCATACCCACAGGTTATTGATCAGACTATAGGAAAAGGTTAATCCAACTTGCTAATGTACATATATTTATGAAGTAGCTGATATCCTTTTTCATAAACCCTTCAACAATCCATCGAAACTATACCACAACACAGCTCATACTAGCTCGACTATGGATTCTTATTCCTTTTACCAACCTAGACTATGGAACTTTATACGAATATTGATTTATCACAATCAAGCAGTAATAAAACAATTACATTTTGCAACTAAATGTTTTTTTCCCCCTTTTGTAGCTAGTGGAGTCATGAATTAAAGTACATTAGGCCATAATGAATCACGAGAGAAAACCATCACAATGCTCACGATAAAAACATACAAAACAAAATAAACAGTATCTGAATCCTCAGACAAAACATGCGACCACATAATTATCTGATCTCAACACAGATCAGTTTGATAGTTTTGAGTTTGCGGACATTTGCTATACTTTGTTCAATGCCAGCTGGAATAGGCATATTTCTACTGAAATGATGTTAGAAGAGCCTCAATTCGTGGACATTTTGGCATGTCAAAATGGCCTGAACTGATGCAATGTAGCAAATTCCCCCATACCAGGGTCATGTAATAAATGGTATAATAAGGTAAGGGGGTTTCGGACAGCTGCGTATTCTGGACACTTCGTTTATAATCCGCTACTGAAGGATGGAATGGAAACCAATCAGGCTATGATTTGAGCACTTAAGTACCCCACTTGTGTGCTATAAAATACCAAAGTTTTATCTTGATAGCTTCAAGGATTACTGAGATTTGTCATGATTTGCTTGCGCATGTAGAACATTTTTGTGTAAAAAAATTTTTCTAAACGCGTATTAACACATGTAACAGTAGATTGAGGGCATTGTTCATAATTCTAAGCGACCACATGTACGACAAATAGTTAATCACTATACAGTGAACAGATATATGGTTTAGAGATAGTACAACTGGCCCATTACCTGTGCCGTATCAACTTGAATGCGCAATCAACACAGCCAGCAGTCCGGAGAAGCTGTAATCAACACAACCAGCAGCCAAGGATCCGCTGGGCCACATTACTAAAGTATGCTGTTTCTGTGTTTAGGTAAGGGACAGTACAGATTTCCAGGCAGTAGATCAAACTTCACATCTTTGAAAGCGTTGCAAGACAACTGCAAGGTCCGGAGCAGCATAACGCAATCCTGTTGCTAAAAAAAATCGCTGCCATAAACAAAGTAACCAGCCAAACAGGATGCTACCAGTCTCTGCTGGGCCACGGCACTCAGTGGAGTGCAGCAATTCCCATAGCAATGCCAGGTACGCCTACTTTTACTGGTGTCCAGAAACCCCAGCCACATAATTTTTTAGCATTTTCTCAAATTGTAAATTTAGACCGTTTTCTCCTAGCACCCTACACTTTACCACTCACAATTTATATCACTGATAGCCTATTTCATTGGCTCCAATTCGGCACCAAGCATGTTAGAATCCGTTCTACTCTCGAGGAGAAATAATCAATTTTCTAATACAAAAGCCATCTAAATGTGTCTCATTTCTTTTTGATGGTGCTAAACACCTATCTCAAGGTATCCCTTTGTCCAAAGGAACAACTAGATTAATATCAGAAAGTGGGACAAAATTTCCTTCTTAACTGAATTATTATCTGCTACAGACTCTCTCCCAATTCGTGGAGAGTACAAGTTGTGGATCTATAGGAATTACATCATTTCATTATTGAGGTTTCGCTTATGTGTGGATGCCATCACCAATCACACAATCAAAAAACTTGAATCTACAGTTACACGTTACCTTAAGAAGTGGTTACAGCTCCCAAGGAATGCCACCAGGGCGATTTTATATTTTATATTACCCTGGTATTTGCTGCCCTAGTGTTTCCCATGTATCTAGGGAAGCAAAGCTTAGTTTACTTTCATGTATTTCCACTTCATCCGATTCCAGACTGCAGGAACTGGCTTGCATCTCCATCTTGGCAATGTTCTTCTACAGTTCCAGTCACAAGACTATACCATCCTGTTTGCTGCACGAAGTCATCTCTCTTCCATGCCATTGGCTCGATCCTTATATAAAACAGCCAAGGCTCAGTTAGCCAAGACAGTTACTTCAGATTGTGAAACTCACCTTAATCATCTCAGTGTACAATATAAATTTCTAGATTCAGCAAGATTGGAGTCTTCTTGCAGAACATGGAACAAGCTCTTAAGTGGGTTTCATCCTGGACAGCTTTTCTTTTTGTTGAGGGCTTCCTCAGACACACTGCCCACTGCAGTCAACTTACGTCGTTGGCACATACAGAGTAATGCCAAATGTACCTTGTGTGACTCGATCCGGCCAACTACAGCCCATATTCTTGGTGGCTGCCCAATGGCACTATCTCAACAGAGGTACACTTATTGTCACAATCATTGCATATTTTAGTCTCCAAGTTGACGACCCTTTTTACTGATCACCAAGATGTCAGGGTGTATGCTGACTTAAATGGTTTTCGCTTTAATGAATCACCACAGGAAATCATTCCTTCAACAGTATTGATCACACCTTATCGTCCTGACCTCATTCTCTATAATTCCCATTCTTCTTTGATGGGTATTATTGAACTAACCTGTCCTCTTGACTCACGACAGCACCTTGAGTCTGCTCACTATCGAAAGCAACAAAAGCCTGAATATTTGCAGCTGCTTGCAGAGTTGGACCGTTTGAATATCGCTAATTATTACACTACTGTTGAAGTTAACGTCTTGGGTCACTACCTTCCTGATTCAGTCAATGCACTTAAAGATGTAGTTTTTTTCATGGATCAAGATTTATTGTTTTCAAAAGCCAGTGTTAGAGCTGTTTTGAATGAAATGGCTGGGGCATCAATTTCTGCATCTCAGAGGATCTTTTTTGGGAGGAACTGTAAAGAATGGACTATCGACCCAGACTGATTGAACTAGATTTTGTAGTTACCTTATAGGGCTTTTTCTTATTGTATGTATGTATGTATGTATGTATGCATGTAGTTACACTTTTTCTTTCCTTGCCATGCCCACAACTGACTACTGTGTAGTAGTCGCATGTTAGTCCGAGGATTCACATACTTGTCTCTTTTTTGTTGTTATTGTTGTACACATTCATCATAATCATGATGGTCTTCTCTCTCTGTAAAACTTAGTCCAGAAACGCCCACCCCCATGACATGTAATAGATATACCTCAGATCCTGGACTAGATTTGGAAAGAGCAGTGAATGGAGATGTAAATGAGCGATAGCGGAAGGAAATCAGAGCCAGAATCAGAGGTCATTTTGAGGATGAAAATCACTTTCTTGTTCTAGCTATGGCAAATTCAATAGCAGATATTTGGAAAGGAACACTCTATAATGGCATTTTGACCTCTTGACACTCATTAACCCTCACTACATTAGAAACAAATAGCTCTGCAGTATCTGCAGAGCTGTATCTCAAGCCCGGCTCCGCCCTGTATAAATCTACGCAGAAATTCACAGTGAATGGGTCACAAAACGTATTGATTACCACAAAAACTCACGTAACTATAACGTACACAGCTTGACTAGCACTAGACTTTAACCTCTCCTGTCACGTCCATAGCGAACCCAAGTATATATAAGAATCTACAGCCGGCGCTTATACCGATAGCCTAAATATTTCGAGAGGGAAAATTTTCGCTGATTTCGCGGTTTTGGGTGTCATCAGCGAAAATTTTACCCTCGAAATATTTAGACCTTCATTATAGTTTGGGAGTGTTTGCAAATCCGCGAAATTTTTATTTTTAGCAACATTGCTCAACCTCGAAATCTAAAAATCGATAAGCACCTGGCGCGAGACTAGTACAGTAGTACCGTATAGCCTAACTATTTCGAGGTTGAGCAAGTTTTCGCGGATTTGCAAACACTCCCAAAATGTATTAGACTATGTCAGATGGAGGTCTAAATATTTCAAGGCTAAAATTTTCGCTGATAACCCCCAAAACCACAAAATCAGCGAAAATCCAACTAACACATCTAGCCTGTAACTGTACGTTTGGCACATCAACTTTTTAGAGGATAGCTAGGAGAATTGCATGCGATTAGTAAGGAGATTAACTGAGCATGTCAGTACACTGATCACGTGATCATCACTCCACAATATTAAAGCACTGCCTGGTCTACAACCCCAACCGTATCATCTGCATCATGATAGCAATATGTAGCAAAAGCTCAAATATAATTATTCTTTTAACTCTTGCGATTATGTCTTTATGTGACCCCAAAGTAGAGGGATATAGCTATGCATTTGTCAACAAAATTTAGCTAATGATTATGACTTCAATTCAAATGCAACATCCAATATTTAAAAGAAAAAAAAAACAAAAACACATGTATCAGTCACTGAGTTATGTGAGCACATTGAACTTGCAGACCCATTTACTACAGATCATATGTGACTTATTGTTGTTCCAAAGAAAGTTTGTTTCCACGAAAAAATTAAGCACATGCGTTTGTGACTGAACTTCGGAAAATCATCCATATGAGCACATTAAATAATTAGAATTTCATGTTTAGTGGGTTGCTAATAAGAGCAGGGCACAGTTTTGAAAATATTTCAAGAATTTTCTTGTAATTTAAGGTATTGAGAATAGCTTAAAACTATTAAAAAGTAGATTTGCACTATAAAATTAATTTTGTGATTTGATCATTAAATATTTTAGGTGTCAAATGCGCCCAATGTTTATGACCACAAATGCACACAAACACACAGACTCTAAAATATGAAGTGTGTCTGACACACCATGAAGTATGTCCTGCACACCAAAGTGTTGCAATATACACACCAAAGTGTTGCAATATACACACCAACTTGGCAAGTGATGTGTATTTAGCGACATTTTGGTGTCAGACACACCAATTTTTTTACCACACACAGTCACATACGCATGCACACACACACATGCACACACACACATGTACACACACACATGCACCAAACACATACTATATAAACCACACACATGCATATGTCCATATACATGGCATGGAGCCAACAAATGGGGTCCAAATTAACTATTCATTGCTTTAAATAACCACAAAAGTTTACAGTACATCAAAGGCTCAACACTAGTGTGATGCAACATTCATTGGCATTAGCTACAGGGAGTGAAAAAACACAGCACTAGCGTTAGAGATATGCAGTAGATTAATATGTTCATGGGGAAAACATGAGTTGCCTCTTATATTAGAGAGATGGCCACATCTGTGTGGATATTCTGAGAATGCTATATATCCCACTAGGGATCTTTGATATGATTACAAATGCCTCGGACACATGTGACTTATGTATAGAGTACACAGTACAGAATTGCAAAGAAACCACAAAAATGAGTAATACATGACAAACAAACAAACTAACAGTAACAGACATTAACAAGGACACAACAAAATTATAACTAGATTTGTTCAGCGTGCAACTGAAGCACACTCTGACAGTGAGGTACAAAGTAGTCAAACCTCTCTAATCCAACCAATAAGAGTCATAAATTTTGCTGGATTAAGAAGCTACAAGGTTGTTGGATTATCAAGTCACCTCTGTAATCTGACATTGTATCATATCTAGAATTATGTTGATTATGCAGTAAATTAGTGATTAACATGAATTAATTCCTAGTATTGTCAACCAATTAAATGCTTTGGTTGCTAAAAAATTACATTCTGTGATTGCTTTTAATGCTGCTATTATTCTCTGTCAGATTACAAAGGTAAAAAACAATGTATTTCCAAGTCTAAGGAATCAAATTTGGTGTCAGATTATGGAGTACAGAGGTGTCAGAATACAGAGGTTGTTTTCTATACAAAGGTGTTGGTAAATGACATTTTGGTCAGATTACAGAGGACTCTGGATTACACAGGTGTCGGATTAGAGAGGTTCGACTGTATGTTTTTTTTCTACAAGAAGGTCTGGGAGCGTGGTCTCAAACTTTAATATATTTAACTTCCTTAGATTCACTGTTATAGCTTATTATTTCCACCAGATATTATACCTGGTGACTGTTCTATTAGACATCTCAAACACCCTTTATCTGGCCACCCTGTATGCTTTAACAACAATGTAAGTGAAATTTGGCATAATGTACATTTGTGACTGGAAATGATTGGCAATATCTACACAGTGATTATGATAAAAACATTGTTGTCTAAAAATTATACATGTTTGGCTTTCACATGTAAGCAGCCCATCCAATAAACATTTTACTGAGATTGTCAATATCTGTTGCCTCCTAATGAAATGTAAATATGATGCAAACACAGTTACTTAACAATTTATCATCACACCTGTATAAGAGAATGTACTTGTCCTTCAATTGACAATGGTAGTCCTTTTGCTTTAGGGAAATTTCCCAACAAACGATCCTCAATGTTTTTAATAGAAGTAGTCTGTAGTACAGCCGTATACATTACAACTGTTAAACTAAACTGATCCATACCGTCTCCTTATTGGCAAGTGTTGATTCACTTCTACCTCTTCCTCTATTCCACTCCACAAGTGGGTCATGTATAAAGGTTTTTAAAACACTACATATACAGACCATCAAAGAATTATCTAAATCTCCTACAGCAACAAGTATTAAAATCACTTACCACATTAAGGGATCACTCTGTTCTCTCAATAACCTAAGTGTCACCTCACAACTTTTACGAAATATTCCCTCATACCCTGTTATACCCTATATGGAGTCACGTATGCGGTGATTAACCCTGGTACTTATTCTTACCATAGCATGGACCATATTGTGGGTGAGACGGAAAGGTACTCTTTCTGGTACTCCTAATTGTTCTCCCTACAATTTACAAAACTTACTTATGAACTAACACAATGAATCATACCCTGTTAAACAAGCAGTTAAAGTCAACATGTACACAGTCTCCATTGGTAGAATCAAATAGTATGTTCTCTCCATGTCTGTCACCTAATCCCAGTATATAGCCAACTATTGACATTACAGCACATGTTCGAATGTATGCCACACGTGCTTGATACCTGTAACACGAAGCATACAACATGTTACATCTAACAATAGTATTATCTATCATACCAAGCTGTGGGGTCCGGAAAATTATGCAAAAACCACTCATCAAACACAGCAGGGAACCTTTACAAAGTTGAACACTACTACTAGAGAACAATATACAGTTTTATTGCATACTTTGGTAGTAGTTGGTTAAGGAACACATCTCTTGCAATTCTGTGTAAAGATGAATATGAGGAAGGCACATTAAACACATCACTTACTCTGGGTCTTTCTCAACTGCCTTTGCAATCTCCTTTAATTCTTTACCTGTTGTGTACATACCCCTTTGCCTAGTGACAAAAGTACACGTACGAACATGTTGCATTATGTGCATACTGATAAATTTTATTGAGTATTTGTCTCAGTCCATTTGTGTTGTGTACCCATTCCAGTAGACCACACTTCTCATTCAGAGGTACGACTGACTAAATGCCATCAATTATACATATTTGTAATATGTACAATGAATATAGCTCACATAGGTTCTGATGTAGAGTTGTCTTCGACGACATTCAGCATCATTCCTCAAGCACTATGACAACAGAGTCAAAAGTAAACCTAAATCAATCTACACTGCTTGCCAAATACACAAACACAATACAGTACATGGATACGCCGTACACACTATTGTAATAAGAATTATGATTTTAGAAAACCACCGCTTATAAATGGAAACTTCATGCTTAAGGGATAGATGTTAAACAACACAATGTAACATTCAGGAGCACCACAGCTATCTGAAGACCAGCTGAGTGATCAAACATCTGGACCTAACTCATGACACATGATACAGGTATCTACCATGTGGCCACATAACAAGCTGACTTTATTAACAATGAATAAATCAGTGTAATAGTATACACCTGGACTGATCACTATAACAAAGCAGTGTCTCAAAACAAGGTAACTGCAACAGTGAGATATGTAATTTAGAATAGTTTTCAATTTGAGTTGTGCCATCTAGTACTTTCTTAAGTGAAACATGAGTAGAAAGAAGCTATGGCATTTGAAAGAAAAGCATATTATTTGCATGACAGTAAAGTGTCCATGAAAGTCACATCAACAAAATGGCTGAACATTAAAATATTGAGGAGAAATTTAAGGGAAAGCATGAAGGTGTGTACACAAAAGAGAAAATAAGGTGCTGGGCTCATCTTACTCAAACAAACTATACAGTCATTTATTGTTACTCCAAGCAACCCATTTGCAGAGAAAAAAACTCTGAAAAGCATCAAGGTGAAAACAGCTGTTCGAAAAGCTTGCTGGCTTCGAGAAGCAATATTTGACAAAGGTGCTGCAGTTTCTTTGGCTGTGCACGATGACAATATCAGTTTCAGGGGCTGTGGTCACAATGTTGGCATCTTTTGGGTCAACGGTGGTGGCACTATTTGCTCATAAGGGTCCTATGGAAGTAAATCTTCTGGGATGTTAGAGTTTGCTGTTCTTGCAGTGTGTAATTGTGTATACAGGAGTTGTCATGTTCTACTTCAGTGCTCCAGAGTGATAATATTATAACAAATAAGTCAGTCGGTCAATCAGTCAGGATTTTGCATGCTGCTGTAATCATTTTGCATGCATCATAAATGTTTACATGTTTTGGTGACAACTGTAGGATAGAAAGAGGAGCAATAAGAAAAGAGGAGAAATGATGAGAGATGTACTCAAAAAAGGAGGAAGAGTAAAGCAGACGGCAAAGAAAAATTGTAGATATCTGCAAAATAAGCCAGTCCAGTGCAGTGGTACCTACCAGAACCATTTTGACAACTTGGAAGTGGTATCTGTCAAAGAGGCTGATAGTGAATATAAATGCTACACAAGCAGACATGTAGCAATGATTAATTTGTTGCCAATGCCTGCCATATCCTTTGGACTGCACATCAGCTACTCATAATGTCTTGTCTATTGCACTGAAAAGTTGATAAGGGAGTCAGCGCACTAATGAGAACCTCTGAATACACAACCAGCTAATGTGTACAAGTTGATCATGGCCTACATGTGCATGAGTGAACTACTACGTGAATGTACATAAAAACCTCACTAAAATGTGTGCATATCTCTTTGAACAGTATGTTTAAATTCGATTCATTTTTTAGTTGTAAACCCAGTGGTTAGGCTGTTTGTATAGCTTTATTGCTTGAAATTCATTATGCTCCATTTCTTTGAAATGGCTGATTTTATAGGTAAGTCAATAATAAGTAGAAATGGCCAATAATTGATGGATGCATACCGTCCACTATAATTGTCACCCTTACCATACTGTTGGGATCAATTTTTTTTGTGAGCACTGGGAGATAATACATGTAGGTCTGTCAAAAATTTCACTATTCTACAATGTTAGATTCCTGAGTTATACCTTAAGTGGTTGATAACCAGTGAGCTACATTACTACAGTAGCTGATGTAGCTATCGTAGTAAGAAATCACTGTTTAACTATAACATGCCTCATTTCATGGTGTAACCCTGATCTGACAAGCTCAAATTCCCAGCTCCTGTCATGCAATTTTACATGATTGTGCAATCAACAGAACATATGCAGTCATGTCTATATCACAACTATTACATGTTCAAGAAATACTATCTTAGGAGTGCTTAATAATACAGTCTTAAAGCTAATGCTTTGACAAGTACATGGATAAATACAGGGGTAAATAAACAAATTCTTAGTACGTATTGTTTATGGAGAAGTATCCTTCTTGAAGACATCTCTGCAAAGCTTGGTCATCCTTTTATAATACAGAAAGGAGGTCATGATAACACACTGCTGTATGGACAGCAATATAGTGGCAACTATCCCACCAATGTAATCAACAGCAAAGAACACCTCCAGCAGGAAGATGAATTCAGAGATGCCAATGGTTCCACCAATGGAAATGGCAATCTTGAATAGAGCACGATTCTGCTTCTTAGAAGCCTCCGAAGCTTCAGTGATGCTGGTGCTGAGCTTGTAGTAGTAGCACAGGTAGACTATAAACAATGCTATTTGAAATAATTTATTGATAACAGCATTGGTACGTGGGACCAACATGGTATCATAGTCTGAAGCCCAATAGCTACAATGACCACTTGGTAGAATAGTGTACCTGCCATTACCTGTTTGTAAGTCACGTGCTACTATGAAAGAACCAAACAGGATGAGTAAGCTTATACTATAAGCAAGGCTGCATCTAAAGAACCACTTGTCCTTTGATGGAGAGGGCAGCTGCAATCTGTTGCTAAGATATACTGTGTAGGCAAGGTAAGCCAGGATGCAGGTAGCGAATACTTCAATGGCTATATCCCCTAGCATAAACAAAAAGAAGATGGACTGGCATATGTATTGTGAGTTGGTTGTGATCCCAAAGTGCGTTATCATCAGAATAACAGCAGCAACACACTGTAAGCATAGGGCACCATTGTACAGCATCAGTAGCTTTCCAAACAAATTGCGAAACTCTTTGTAGAGCAAGTGGATGAGTAAAATATAACCACTTACTACTGCTACCAATGTCTCTATCGTTACTAATGCTACAAACTCAGCCGTTCGATCATCAGCAACCATTGTCACACAAGGACACCGATCTTCATTCTTAGCAATGGCCATGGAAGTTTGGTTACCAGTTGGAGTGACTACAAGGATGCTATCAGTGGTGTAGATAATGTCCAGTTGTTGTCCAGTGTCGTTCCTCTTGATGGTGCACTCATCAATGAAGCAATATGGTATTGTAGTAACTTGTTGGAGATCAAGGACACCACTACCACCCAGTTGTTGATAGGAGCATTCTTCAGCTGCTGCCTTACCACCAGTAAGGATGAGGAAGAGTAGAGCACTGTAAGCCATCAACCTTCTGCGACAAAGTATCCAGTGAAATAAATACAGAAAAGTGTGACACTGCTATAACATGAATAGTGGTGATCAGGCAGTATGCAGTAGTGAAAAACAGCAAAGGCAGATAGGATCACATGTAACCCAGTTTGTGTTATCAAGTGTGATTGTGTGGTATTTAGAGACGTATACTTGTGACAAACATAAAAGCTAACCACAAGACCCCACACACTTTTAAGGTTACAGTGAGCGACTGCCGAACAAGAAATTTTATTATATAATTACGTAACCAAGGTGGGTTTGGTGTTGTTGTGTGTGTATCAGCTGGTAACAGGCTTAAATTGTTGGGAAAATAATAGCGTGCTGACCGGACAGTTACAAGATACAAGAAAACACATGTAACAGTACAAGATAACATGGAAACAACACACTTAGCAACTGGAGCACTGCTGTAAGCGCATGCGTAGTGTTGCTCTATTTCATATCAAAACATGCTATTGGGATTTGTAAAGTCAGAATGGCAAAAATGAAAATTAGTAAGTTACACCCAGTAATTTTATTAGCAATACTGTACACTACCAGTGTCCTTTGTTTGTTTTTGTACTTAGATCATGAAATGGACTGTGATTGTCTGAAAGGTCTCAGGCTATTTCTTTGATTTCTGCAGTACAAACATATTTTCAATTTCTGCAAGCACTAGACATGATCAAATATCATAAACTTTAATACCACTCAACTCCTTATGAATTGCTCTATCTGATTTCGCTCAAACAAAATTCATGGTTGTGGCGTGATGCCACTATTTAATTAGAATGCATACTTCGTAATTGATTCTCCAATGGATTTTGTATTACGTAAGTTGATACTTACTACCATTTGCTGCAAATTTGTAACCTGTAAACACTTTGGCAATGATTTAATTTTGATATCAGAGGAGGTTTATTTGTGTATAATTAAAAAAATGATACTGCCTTCAGAATAAGAATTATGATTGTAACTTACCTCCTGTATATTTATTTATGTATGATAATGTTTTATGGAAAACTTAAATTAATGCATGGTTAATTTTATACAATAATTATGTGTTTTGATATGTTCCTGAACAGAAAATCAGGACTGTCAAACAAGTTGTTAACATTAATTTTTTTTTGTATAAACAAACAACTAGTTTGGCTTCTTGCCTAGGTCCTGATGGAGCCATTTGCAAGAAATAACCTTTCTAGTGCCAGTAGTATGAATTTAAGAAATAAAGTTGTGACCACAATATCTTGGTTAGGTCATATTGTAGCCATATTTCAGCAACTAGACACACATTATTCACAAATCGTCTCGTCAGTCCCTCACAAGTGATGTTCTTCAAACTTTAGAATTATCAAATTATCATGGTTCTTCATTGGTCTGATTTTTGGTTCATAGTTTTCACTAATTGACATGGGGACAACTCATGTTTCCATGACAACATTTGAATTCCATGTCAATTAATTAAGAAGAAAAAAAACCTATTTATAGTGTACATTTGAGTTTACCATAAACCACAAACACATACCAAGACATCACAAGACAACTGGGTAATTACAAACAACATAAATGATGGATGCTATGTCATAGTGTCTTTAGCAGAGACACACCGTACAATCTTGTAGTGTGTATGTAGCTAGTCTGATATGTAATGTGCCACTAGATAACCATAGCTGCTTTGCTATAATAATGACACATAGACAGGCTTGGTGTTTTTCCTGAAGCATTTGTTATCTGCTCTTTCGCTGCATTACCCACCACAGAGCACACAGATCTTTCTGTAAAATGTTAATGTATCTTGAAATAAGCTGATTCCACATACGTAACACAATTTTTATTATAACGGTATCAGAATGTCTCTGAATATGAGAATGCACAATTTTATACAAAACAAAAGTTATGGAAATAAAATGGTAACTGCCTGTAGATGAAAGAATAACTCAACTGTACATATGCACAGGCGATCTGTTATATAAAGTAGAACCGATGGAAATCCCAATAGATGGCTTGTCTACATATTTACAGACTGTAATTATTAACTAGTAGTCTCCATTTCCATCTCAACATCAACAGTTAACTTATAAGTGTTTTTTTTTTTCTGCTTTACCGGTTAAACACTGGAGGGTGAACACTGGAGGCAAAACCTGTACGAGGTGTTTATTACCATAATTGTTTGGTACAGTAGCACTTCGCAAGGTGACAAAAAAGCTTCTTCCTAAGCATACTAAGACATCTGTGTTCGGTGATTTCAAACATTTAACATGCCTTCCTGCCTGTCTGGTAGCCACTACACATATGCATGTGGTACTGCTCAAACGTAACATCGGCTGGTGAGAGTGCAAGTGATTTAAAACTCACTAATTAAAGGGTGTGACACCTATTTTGCTTGCGAGTATTCACCCTAAACGAAATAGGATGAATACGCGCAAGTGAAACAGGTTCCACACCCTTTAATTTAATTAGCAAGTTTTTTAATCATTTGTACTCTTGTGAGATGATGTTGCATTTGAGTGGTATCGTATTTCATTTTCCAACTTGACACACAAAGTTTCAATATACAAGTGGGATGAACCATTTAGTGGTCACTGTATTGTAGAAGCTACATACACAAGCTACTGTAGGTAATGAAGGATGGCTAGCCAAGGTATATAGGCAAGCAAACAGTGTATGTTCATTGTAAAAAGTCTTGTACATCACCTAATGCAAGCATCTTAGGAAGATTATTTTTCCAACTTTCTATTGTTTGATTTGAGGCATTATTAATCCAGTATACAAGCACATTTTACTTGTAAAGACAAACCTACCTTATTCACAATGGTATTAAACTCCATTAGCCGGCTGTCTTTCCTTAGATCATCCTACACAAGTTATCAGTAAGGTCTTGAAGACACACAAGTGTTACCATACATACTTCTGGTTTACACAACATCGTATAAGACTTGCCATCGCTGGCTAGAATACTGATCTTCTTGGGCTTCTGTAAAGATGCCAAGATCTCCACCTGAAGCATAACAGCAGTGATAGCATAATTTTTCTGCCATTGCCTACAAACCTTTTCATTAAACTTAACGATGTAAGGGATTTCCCCAGGAAAGGGATTGTGATCTTGATGGGAGCCTTTTGACATGGGTAGTGTGACAGTGAGGGATGACTGGATGGGCACCATGATAGAACTGAAACCACTACATAATGTACAGTACACATAATATAATAGTTTAAGACATAACCAATAGTTTTGGAAAAAAATCAATCTGACCTTGCACTGGTCAGTCTTGCTAGTGAGCGACACATCTTGTCCATGGTGACCATTGCTGGCAGTCTTTGTCCCTCTACTTTTTTGTTACACACTTCAAGCAGTCTGTCTGTTAGCTTGACTACATCCTAAAATGAAAGAAATATTTTTTAAGTTTCCCACATAAATGATATTACCCACATCAATCAATCTGTCCATCTGAGGAATTTGACTCCTACATAACAAATAAATACATAACAAATAAATAATCACACAGTCAGTTCACTTAACGTACTAAAAGTCACTTAGTTATTTTTATATGGTATACATACATTGCCTTCTCTAGAATCCTTTTACATCTTTGTTGCCTTTCTGGGTAGGTTGACTGAAATGCAACACAAATAAAAATTTATTACATATGAAAGTTAAACCTAAAACACAACTATAACTTTCACATGACTTGCATTACACCAAATACAGAAAGGGTAAAGGAAGAATACCTTGCTGATGGCTATCATCATCCACAAAGCTTGTTGTGGAAAATATCTCAGCAGTTTCAACACAATGGCCTACAAAACAACATTAATACCATGAAGTGTATGTGATTTTATTGCTATACCTCTATGTGATAGAATACATCCATATTTGGATGTGTTACTCTAGACACCAGTTGAGAAAATGCCACCAGAAATTGGTAAGGTGGCAACATCTCAGTGAAGTCAGATATCATCTAGTAATGGACATTATTATCATTGGGAATATGCATAGCAACACTGAATATCACCTTGTTGAGTAGCATCAGTGTACTTTTAATTTGTGGACTCTCTCTCGGTTTTCTTTCTATAATATCAACACATATAAATGACTACACACATGAAATGTCTACTATAATACCCTCTTCTTCCGTGACCTTTGCACCAAAGTCCAACCACAGTGAAAGAAGTCGTGGCATACACTGGTAGATGTACTTGTTACCATAGCGCAGCGCACTACCATAGTGTCTCAGTACAAATTGCAGGAACTCACTAAACATACAAGTATTGCAACTGTTAAATCAGACAGCAGTGAATGCTGCTAAATGTCGTTACCCCAATTTGGATGGCCTGTCCCCAGCTAGAAAAGCCATAAGCCGGTCATAGTACTTTGCAAGATAAAAGTGTCCATCTTCAAATTCTGGTCGCTGCCCAAGAACATTCTGCATACAATTGTACCACAAATATCCATAAATACCCTAATCATCCACACAAGCGTTACCTTATACTGCTTGAGAACGGCTTGTGTCTCATATCTGGCAGTGCCTTCCATCCAACGAGCAAGTAATAACAACCCCTGTAATGCAAGGAGTTGATCACAAAGTGCATCAGTTAGTTCATCACAGAAAACACCTTTGCGTGTGCTTCAACATTACTTCTACTACCATCACTTGTAGGAGGCCACTGTACACTGGTATGATGACACATGTATAATGTTAATGTTGGTAAAGTGCATGACTTACTCTATTGCCTTCTGTAAGCTGACTAGTGCTTGCAAATGGTCACCCTAGAACAAAACAACTTTACTACGTATTATGTCTGATGTTATGTCAGATAATTAAATGAATTCAAAAATACAAACCATGATTGAAGTATTCATTTAAATTACTACACAAATTGTCATGTGATAGAGGTCATACTTGTTACCTGTTCTCTGATGTATTTTGCCTTTTCAATACACAATTCAGGAAGGTGATAATCTTCAGCGTGAAGGAGTGAAGTGTGAGCAATTTGTAATTGTCGAGCTCTGTAGAAATAGGAACACGTTCATTTAGTAGTACAGTGTGAGTAAAATAGTGAGTGTGTGTGCGTGTGTGTGCATGTGTGTGTGTGTGCGTGCATGTGTGTGTGTGCGTGCATATGTGTGTGTGTGCATGTGCATGTGTGTGTGTGTGTGTGTGTGTGTGTGTGTGTGTGTGTGTGTGTGTGTGTGTGTGTGTGTGTGTGTGTGTGTGTGTGTGTGTGTGTGTGTGTGTGTGTGTGCATGCGTGCGTGTAACCTTCTAGCAACTTTAGTACTTTGTAGCCAACAGTCACCAACTTCATGGCTCATCCTACACAGATAAATTTACAACAAATTTTGGAGTGTGTGTATATATATACGTACCTGGATGAAAGGCCTAATATTACACGTCTGAGGTTTAATACAGGTTCCATAATGTGAAATGAAGTCTAGAAACAACAGCCATGTAACAGACACAGTACTGCAGCATATACAACCTGTATAAATTGGAATCTTTCATTCCACATGGATGTCAACTCTTTCTTGCTGTCATCATCAACCTCACCACCCTCAAACAGTTGTAACTTATTCACACCTTGTTCCAACTCCTTCAGCATGTGCAGCCTGCAAGCAACACTATGACACACCACACTTCCTACACAACAGACACACACCGGACTATATACTCATAAGCCCTTGAGTATGATCCTTGATCCATACTAGCTGCAGACAATGGGTACATCTGACTGGTATAGAGCTTCTCTAGTTGTGACTGAAACATGGTTGAGTTCTACAAGACATGTGTACCAGTTATACAACAATGTACATAAAGGCATTGTTGTCCAAGAATACACAGTGAACCTCAAGCTCTTGAAAGGAATAAATAATACATGATTTTAAACCTAACAAGTCTAGCTCTCCATGCAATTTTACAACTGCAAAAAAAAAACAGTTTCCAATATGCATGTTCTAGAGAGGTTACAATGTACAGCAGCGTTGCTAAAACATTTATTATAACTAACTTGCTTCTTCACAGATAATAGTAGTCTACCGATGCCGATATTCCAGTTGTTGTTTGCTGGTGGCTCCTGTTGCATACAAAGCAACACTCTCTGATACACATTGCAACAGAATCTAAGCTCACATATGCTAGGAAGTGCTCTAAATCACCCCACTGAGATAACCGCCATGAGGCTTCTACTCTGACTGAATTCAGACAACGCATCCACTCCGGTCTGCACAATTACAAAATATGTCGCATTATAATGTAAATAGTTAACTAGTCTTACTTCTCATTCTCTAGATTGTTGACATACACAAGAGCTGATGAAAGTTGACCCGATGCCATCATACATTTCAAATAGCCCTGAAAAACAATATTTAAAAATAATTATCAAGAGCATTGCAGTAAAGACAACAGCTACAAGCATGAAAAATTCTTATCGTGCTATACAGGTAGGGTAGTTACACATACCACTCGATCAGTTAGTTTGTTTGGATGTTGCTCAATAGCCTTCTGGAAACACACAGCAGCGCCCAGCACATTTCCTGTGAGGACAAGTAATGTTAGTGTACTCTCTGCGTTGTTATCACATCACAACCTGTGCTTTCATGTTGAAGGATCTGCTCATGTAGTGATGGTTCCTCTTTCCTAACAGCAGCTGCTCCTGTTACCCCATCAGGCTCATCCATAGAAGCATACAAGTTCTTGATAAGCAAGAAAATAACTATTATAACACCATAGCTTATAGACCACACACGGGATTGAAAACTCATCACATGATATTACAGAACTCATTTCAAAGTCACCCTCAAAGAAAGCCTTCTTAAAAAAAAGTGCTATCAACTCACTGAACAGGTAACTACTTACACATGTATTATGTACCCAAATCAAAGTGAAATGTTTCTTTACTGGGTTATGATTTACGTATGACTCAAAGCAGCATCCGATATTGAACATGGAGACTATTATGAGGCTGCACATCGAGTAACACAATCCTTTTAGACCACAATTTACTAGAGTCATAATATCATTTCTCCTCCCACTTGTTAGAGGAGAGTTACACGGGCATAAACATTAATCTTTCGGTGAGGAGTTCCCGTGTGCACGTTACAGTTTCCAATCTCTCTATCATACACACATACGTGTGTGTGTACGCTTGGCCAGATGAAAACAATTACAGAAAATAGCTGAGACAACACAGCAAGATCAGCATTAAGCAATACGCATCTATATTATCTTCTTCATGCCTTTGGAAGACATATGTAATGTTAGTACCTGCAAAAAAGCAATGTTCTTCTGCAAAGAGTCAGGATTTTCTCTAATGTTCTCCTCCAGCCACAGCAAAGACCGAGCATGAGCTCTACAGTGAAACGCTGCTAGAGACAACTGGTCCTATCAAATTAACAACACAAAATTAGTAAATATTTATAACGCAACCCACTACAGAGTATAAGGTACGTATTCATTAGTACATATGACATTGTCCATACCTTTGGTAGTGAACAGATGAATTGCTTTACACGAGGTAACTGTCGACTCAGATTAGCATCAACTAGAAAAGAACAGTTTCATACAGAGATATATCAGAAGGATATTACACACAATAATGCCAGATATATCAGAGGATTGATGGCTATTTCAATGTACAAATATTACACAAAATATGCAATGAATGCATGCATACTACACGTAAGAGAATAACTCTAATGCATGTATGTTTATGCTCACTTCCTTTTCTCTTCTCAGCAATAGCCATGTCTTTAGTCCTCATCCAGTGCATCACATGATCAAGAGTTGAGAAGATGGTTTGACAAAACATTACTCGCTGATCTACATCAGGACATAAATCTTTCACTCTATACAAGTACCATCACTACCATTATTAGCTGGACTGGTACAGTGATTAATGACTGCCATCATTTCTTCCTTAGCCTAAACACCAAGCAGTTACACTATTCGGTATTACACACACATAGTCAGTACCTCTTCAACAGCAGTATCTGATCCTTCTTTCAGTACAAAAGTTAATATGTATGGTAGCAAATACAGTGCTATCTGCATATCATGCTACAGTGTGTACAAGTAAAACAACTGAAACACAGTCCTTGTAACGGTAATGTTTTTAATGCTATTCTCAATAATTATGCCAATTATTTACTACACAGAATTACAGAGTGAAATTTTGGTGGTGGTGGCAGTGTATGAGGGGAGGGGAGTTTGGCAAATCACCTATTAAAATAGTCTTTGGCAAAATAAAAAAAATTGGTAAATAGCAGTTTGGAAGGCATCCCACATCTATAATTAGGTCCACATGACTAGGTATTCAAGCTTGCTCAATCAAAGTTAGTGGGCTTTCAACAAGCTATATTCACTAGCCAGTTAGCTTGGCTATAACAATGTTTACCAGTTATGTGGTGCTTCACCTGGTTTGCCAACTTGTTCTAGCTTAGCACAGCAGGTTACTGTCAGTGCCTGCTATGTTGTACAAGTTTCAAGTCTATAGTATGTATGTGTTGAGCTGGATCCTCAAAAAACTTAAAAACTCATGGATACAGTTACACATGATCTTGAAATTTGACTCATTTGTAGCACTGTTTGACCCACCAGAAATGTTTCAAAGTCTAATTCCCAACACAACATTTACGGTCAATCAAAATTCCCAACATACATTTCCTGTATGGAAGCCATAAAAGTGGACTATCCATTACAACCCTTTCCTGAACTTGTGATGGAGCCAAACCACACGTGTCTGTTGTTGACACTTTTACTGTCACCACTAGTCATCTGGCTAGCTGAAATGTTAATTTACTTGAGAAAAAAAATCACTTCATTTTCAACTGTTTTTCAGAATCCAGCTCAAAGTGTACATACTATAGCTAATTTAAAGACAGGCTTCAAGATTGACTTGACAATAGATCCTTTACAGTTTGACTGAACCTCACTTGGCTAGCTGTATGTGAGATGATTTAAAGGAAAAACCTTAGCAATTTTTTTTTGTCACTTGCTAAATTTGGCAGTTTTATTGTGCCAAAGTTTTTACCACGTGGTAGTACTAGTGTCGCCTGTATTGCACTTACTTTGAAAATCAAACTACAAGAATCAAATACTTTCTTTGCCTTGGAATCCACAACCTGAAAAATATAAACAACTAACAAATAAGGTACACCTACAGAATAAGTGTACTGACGCTGTTTAATAGATGTAGGCTCCACAGATTGACCCATTCTGAGAGGGACAGCTGTCGTTTAGGCCGAAAAATTGGAGTAGTACGATCATTGTTTAGTGGCTTCTGTGTAATGTACCTAAAAGTAAAATATATAACAACCAAGATTGTAGTAGGTGTGTGGTATAGTCCACTGTACTAACCTAGAGTTAAAGTGTGGCTTGAGAACTTCTTGCAATTCACTAGGTATCTCATTCCAAATCTTATAACCAGTACTGTAAGAACACAATATCATATAGACGAATACATTAGGGTACCAATTGCACCTTGTTACATCTATGGTAGCACAGTTGTACACTTGCAATATTTCTTGGATAGCATAAGAACATGAATCCTGCAAGGAACACCATGAATAGATACTACAACATATTATACTGTAAATAAGTGTACACATGTTAGTGATTCAGTAATACTTTCAATTGAAACAGACTACACACAATATAAGTCCAACAGAGACATTAACACTCAACACACTTGTGCTCTGGTATTGTCTGATGATGTTGCTGTAAGGTAAGCTCTAGCTAACCCTTTGAGTAGACCAACAGCAAATTCTCCACTACCATCATCCAACTGTGAAATTAAAAATGCAGAATGTGACTAGTACCATACATAATAGAGTACCAGGAAGGGATAGGAATGTGACCAGTACCATACATAATAGAGTACCAGGAAGGGATATGAATGTGACTAGTACCATACATAATAGAGTACCAGGAAGGGATAGGAATGTGACCAGTACCATACATAATAGAGTACCAGGAAGGGATAGGAATGTGACTAGTATCATACATAATAGAGTACCAGGAAGGATAGGAATGTGACTAGTACCATACATAATAGAGTACCAGGAAGGATAGGAATGTGACTAGTACCATACATAATAGAGTACCAGGAAGGGATAGGAATGTGACATTACAAAACACGTACATTTCTCTGTGTATTGCCTTGTTACAATTGTGTGTTTGTATCAAACAGAAATAAAATGTTGTAGCAACAAAATTTCATGACCAGTGATTGCGAAACTTCGCTACAGTAGTTGAGGCAACTAGGATGGTCCCAGCACTCAAGGAAGATACAAACGAGATTGAAAGTGTAAAAAAAAAATGGAACAAAATTTTAAAGCCCTACAATCCATGCTTTTAACTGTGATAATGACAAAGAGTGCCAGAGGGAATATCACAGCAAGACAGTAGCAGATGCTTGAAAGTATCTTCCATTTTTAGCTAAAGTTCCTTAACAGTACAATGTCAGGGTAAAAGGCTATGTTGGTGACACCCCTATTTTACCACATGTCTCAGCAGTGGAACTGGCCATACAAGAAGCAGTATGGATGAGGCTTGAAGGTACTATATGAGTGAAAGCACAACAGAGTGAAGTTAATGCAATACCCTTTGTTACAAAATCTACTGGCCAATATCTCTCACAAAGGCCTAAACACTTGCTGTAGTCTGTTGAAGATACTAATTTTCAATATTTGAGCACATGCTACTATCTTGTCCTTTCAAGTCATGCGTGTGAATTGTGAATCAATTGTTTATGTTCCTTATCCCTTTTATGTATGCTATTATCTACACGTACATAAGTGTACACAATCAACTAAACCGTTTTCCTATAGTAACACTATTACGGGTCCTTAGTGACAAAGCAAAAATTTACTAAGGCTTAGATATGTCATACAACGGGTCATCAATAGTGATCATGACCTCATGCATCACAAACGGCTTGTTCTCTATCACTGTAGAAATCTGGATCCTACAATAAGAGATATATGTTATAAGAATCATATGGAAGAATTGTTAGTGATACCTTCTAGGATCAATGGCTCCAAGTTCTCCTAAACATTCACCAAGTAACTTCCTTATGTGTAAGTCTTGGTCACAACAAGCTGATAACAACTGTAAATAACACAATAATACATTTAACACTACAGACAGGCAATGTCTATGCATGCATACACACACAACATACACATCATGGAAGCTTGCGTGCACATAGTATGCATGTATACGTATGTATATCCACAATACACTACAAACATGTATTACCATTTTAATGACAGTGACAACAAGTGGGTCAACCAGTTCATTCCCCAATATCAGCTTGTGTAATTGAACCTGAGTGTGATACACACAATAAAGCAAATGCACTATTCACTCTTTCAGAATTTTATTACCTTGTCTTCTGTTAGTAATTTCTTCAGGGTGCAGAGTGCATTAGACCTCACATCAGCATTCTCATGGCTGACTCCTTTGAGTACATTCCGTAGTAACTTCACCGGATTTCTAGACAAATAAAACAGTAATACATACGCTCAAGCAGCGATTACATTACATACTTTTCACCAGATGACTGTTTCAATACAGTGTTCACATCCACCAACATGGGGTGATCTGACAGATCAAACACCTCCATAAAGTGTGGCTTGGTTATGGCCCTGTGGACATATAGAGACATTTGAGATTCTTGTGGCACCTTTAGTGAGTATATAACTGATTCTGTTTTCACATATACCATACGTATGTAACAAAGTGTCTACACATCTGTCTCACAAAATGACCACCGCTCTTTTATTCCAACCCAGCAACCTTCTATAAGTATGATTAGAAGCATAGGCAGTGGAAATAAGGGGACTATGCCCCAACCCCCACCCACTTGGACAATGCTTGCAAGAAAAGATCGAGATACTCTAATAGAACAGTCAGATACTCTAATAAAACAGTCACCTCTACATTTAAAAACTGTAAGTAGTAACTAAAAACACAGTAAAATGATCTAAAATAGGCTCTCTGGGCTTCTACACTATGAAATGTTGTATGTTTCAAATAGCATTGGGTAACAAAGTTGGCCCTGGCCCCTCACTCTTTGGCCGGCTCCAAAGCCCCTGATTAGATCATGTATATTGCACATCTACCAATATACCTGTGTTCAATGATGAGGTAGTTTAAAGCTTCAGCAACAATCTTTGGATAACTGTTCATCAGTGATGATAGCGTCACAACTAACTGAGACAACAACACCCCAAGACATTCTGGTTCAAGACTGCAATAAAATAAGTACAGAGATGATAAAAATGATACCACAGTCATCCAACAACAAAGGACATAGTGAATATATACAATACAGTACACCAACTTTTTCACAAAGCATAACCAAGCTTGGCAGCATAACTCCAAACATTTTTCATCTTTAAACTGCAGTCCCACCCTAACAGATGTAATAATGAAGTTGTGTATTGATGGTCTAGTCTACATACCTCAAAATTCCCATTAGTTTAACACGGACTGGAGTAATGTAAAATGGTCCCATTAACTTGATCAATCCAATAAGACTATGTAGAACCTGTGTAAGCAAACGTTAGAATAACAGATACCAGTGTATGTAAATCATTTGGGAATACATAGAATACACTAGAATACACTACTTATTCACGTGTGTGTGTGTGTGTGTGTGTGTGTGTGTGTGTGTGTGTGTGTGTGTGTGTGTGTGTGTGTGTGTGTGTGTGTGTGTGTGTGTGTGTGTGTGTGTGTGTGCTTATGTAAAAATCATTTTGAGTGTGTGTATGTGTGTGTGCAAGCTTCCAGCCTCCACATGGCGGACACAGTAACTAAGATGGCAACCCTTACTCTACAATGTACTGTAGTGAATACCAGGCAGGATCCTTGTGTTAGCCTTGTAAGCCAACATCCATATATACTTACCAATTGCCCACGACTTGTATCATCCTTTACACAGCTATCAAGTTGTGTCTGGAAGAAAGCCAGTATACCAAGTAGTCGGGGACTCAGCAACTTTGCCTGCAACCAGCATGACAACTACGTAAGCACACTTAAACAGCCTTACAATGTCTCCATCTTTAAGGTTGGACCTGTCGTGTTGAATATCTGAAGTAACACTAGCAAGTAACTTTAACCCTTCCATCACCTGTGGCAAAATTAATTGAGGGAACACAGTAGAAGACCAAACTGCATACACATAACAGGGGCGGATCCAGAAGCTGGCAAGGGGAGGCTAAAAAGTATTCATTTCTTGAGTAATAAACTAATATTGGCCTAACTGGCATTATCAAAGTGATAGCTATAGCTAGCTATTCTTCCTAAAAGGAAAGGGCAGTGGAGGAAGAGGGGGGCATTTGCCCCAAATGCCTCATCTTGGATCCGCCATTGCATAATGTTTCCATACACCTTCAATATATCATAAAACCTGATCATATTGTCTAATCCTACAAAAGGACACAGCCACCACATTCAATAACCTGGTCAGGTGCTGCTGAGTAGTGTAGGATGAGCTGATTGTGCAGAGCTTGTGCCTCACTACGAAACAAACTCTCCATCTCAACGTTCTCTGTCTTCAACTGTATGTATGCAACACAATCAGTAAACAATCCCATCTAGTTTACCTTACCCTGATGATGTTGAGGACCATGGGCAGTTCACCAGGATCACAATGACACACAAGATATGGAAATATGAATTTGAAGTTCTCGACCAACAGCTCTCGTTTGTCCTATGATAAGAGAATAACATATACTACACACACACACACACACACACACACACACACACACACACACACACACACACACACACACACACACACACACATGCATGCACACACACGCACCACACATACACACACCACACACACACGCACCACACACACGCACCACACATACACACACCACACACGCACCACACACACACACACACACACACACACACACACACACACACACACACACACACACACACACACACACACACACACACACACACACACACACACACATGCACCACACATACACACACAGATGATAAATGCACTGGCTGTAGCAGTACTCACTCTTTCCAAAATCTCTGCTAAATTCTCCAAGATATTGCTTGTTTCCTGAGAAAGCTTCATTATTACTCTTGGCAGTAGCTCTTTGAGACACGACTATAAACACGTACAGACACTACTACAGTTCAAGACAACAGATATCTTACTAGAAGGAGACTTTTAATAGTCTGATAGTCAAACACTGCAGCTATCTACATACACAAACAAGTATACCCCAATTTTATAATGGATGCAATATTATGTACTTTGGACAGAACTTCTTCACTCTTGTCGTGTAGGAAAGTCACAATAAACTGCAAAAGTAAAGCATTCATGCACTTGCTAAGCATATACCAGTACCACTCACAGGCACACACACATACTCATGTAGCCACATATCAACACTCCACTATGCACACACTCCACTATGCACACACTACACTACACAACACACACACACACCTCTGCTACTGGTGCTTTCATTTTTGCTAACAGTCTGCCATTGTTGACTTTATTCTGCTTACAAATCTTCTTGATCTGTATGTCAGTTTGTAACACCATTGTGTGACCTCTTCCTTTATACCACTCACCACTGTGAAGGCAACTGATTCCACCAGACTTGAGGAGTCCAACAGACAACCCAACAAACAGATCACAGCCTTGTTGAATGTTTCACCATTACAATGCCTAGCACATAAAATGTACTGTATACAAGTATTAGGAAAAATTAGGAATTTCAAGTTCAATTAGGGATCATAGAAAAAAAGTAAGGAAACAAGGGAGGTTGCCTACACCTGCAGATACTGTATACTAGTGAACATTTAATCCCTACTTCAGTCTAAAGCTACCCATGACTGAAATAGGGATTAAATTTTCACTAGGTGTAAGCGGTTCCCTACTTTTTATTTCTACGAACCCTAATCAAACTTAAAATTCCTAATTTTCCAATTACTGGCTTGAAAGTGAAGTGGTCATTACACTTCACTTTCAGCTATGTTCAGCCAGTTACACAGTGCTACAAACGAAGAACAGTAGCAGAACTGCCACTGTAATTAATCCAGTCACCACGGAAAATATGGACGATTTTCATTTACAAACGGAAAGCCATGCATTGCGCTACCGTGAATCGACACCTTGGGCTGTCAGCAGAAAGAAATGGGTCTCAAAGGAGGACAACGGTAAATCTATGATGTGTGCATTGTACATACCGCGGTACGTCAAAAGGCACGTCTTGGAACAAATCGACATCAAACAGTGAAAAAATCAAGCCCGTAGCCTTAGCCGTTATCAAGTTACATTTGCCTGAAGGCATCAGGCAGTTAGTCAGTGGAAAATTCCATTTTCGTAACAATGTATTTAGGGTCATACTAAAGGCACTTTGGGGCTTGGTTATACCTAACCAATACTGCCAAGGCGCTAGTGTGAAGCTGGTTTTTTGGTGACTTTTTGGGCCAGAAAGATCCAAACCTCTAATACACAGTACTACCCGTACTGCATGATTGTACTGCTTAGATGCCCTATCAATATGACTTCAATACATACATACATACATGTATATTGTAGAGTACAATTACACACAGCTGAGTCTTGAACTGCAATGCTTTAGGAGAAGCGCCTCTGCAGCCACCATGGGAAATATGGATGATTACAGTTTACAAACATAGGGAAACCATCTCACTAGCTATCACGAATTAACACCTTTGGCTGTCAGCAAAAGAAATGGAGGACAAAGGCATTAAGTCCATGATGTATGCATTGTACGTACTACAGTATACCAAAAGGCACATCTTGGGATGCAATGACATCGAACAGTGAAAAAATCAAGCCTGTAGCCTTAGTCATTATTGAGTTATGCTTGTCTGAAGGAATTAGTCAGTCAGTCAGCAGAAAATTCCACAAAATTTTTTTAAAAACTTTTTGGAAGCATTTCAGATTGTACCGGCACTTTTGGGCTTGGTTATACCTAACTAATACTGCCAAGGCGCCATGAAAGTATTGTGAGGCTGGTTTTAGGGTGATATTTTTTGGCCAGAAAAGCCCAAACCTTCATGATCCCTAATATACAGTACTACTGTACTACATGATATAGATAAGTTTGGATGAAATTATTTACGCATGACATAGGTATCAAAGGTGTCTATACAGAACAACTATCGCATTGGTAAACACTCAACAAACTCACTTCGCTATTTTTCCAAATGTGTACGCGACTGTTTCTCTCAACCTTGATAATAAGATAGATAGCAATATAAACAGGTACATACAATATCTATTAACCTCAATTATTTGACTGGGTTCAATGATGTGTACACTGTCTACCATTCATGTGTACTACAGTTAATACAAGCCTATACTAAGCTTGGAGAGCATTTGGATAGTTTCACATAATGATAAACTTGATGTGAAAATTGTGTATCACTTGAAGTAGCTACTGCAATTGTGCTGTTTGTTAACAAAATTAGAGTCTTGGATATTAGAAATTTGTTGGCCTGTTGTTTTTTGTAACCAGAAAGTTACTGTTATGTGCACACAATGTCTGTATTTAGTGGGTGGTAGTGACCACAACAGGTACTCGTGGTATATTGGTTAGCTTTGATGGTGTCGTGTATATCAAAGTTCGGTGCCATAAAATTAATGATTTACAACATGTGTACGTACCTACAAAATAAGTTTTTTCGTCAAAATCTACTAGAGTTAGCAAATTCATAACATTAACCCTGTAAATCAGCTAACACATACGTATAATGAATTAGTCGACAGAGACCTGTAGTAACAGCCTTTGTACTTTTATGCCTATTCCAACAGGGACAGTTGCTAAACATGCAGTGAGGTAAATAGAGGTAGCTTCATGACTGGGGTATGTAACTTCATGAACTTGATTTGGTTAGAAAAACAAAGCAGTAAAAGCTACAGAGTTACAAAGCAAAAAAACCAAACAACTGTAAATCATGGGGTCTTCAAAAATCATCATTATGCAGATAAGAAATGTGGGTGAAACAAATGACTTTGGGGCCACATTGAGTACTAAGAAATGGCTGCAATAATGTTATGATGTACTGGCAATTATTAGCATTAAAATCATTGCAGCCATTTCTTGGTTTGCCAACTTTAACTTTTTTTCACCCAGGATATTAAAGGCCTTGCCCTTTTTTCACAGCTTTGCCTTTTTTGTGTGTATTATATAATTTTGCAACTTCAATCAACAGGAGGAGCTCCAAAATATTTACAAGCAGGAGCCATTAAAACTTAATTAACATCAGTGAATTGTTCTTTTTCATTTCTGTGCACAATCCCAATTGCCATCAAACAATTTGGGCACCCATCATTACCACACAAAGAACAAACGTGACAGTATCCTCTAGCCACAGGCACATCTTCCCATGCAAAGTAAAATTTAAATACCTACTTGATACTGTGGTTGACCTGTTTGTACCAAAGTAGAATGAAATCAGACAAGGAAAGGAAATGGAAAGAAAATATTTAGATAGAATGTCTGCATAAATGTGTGGAGCTGAAATAACATAAAAGTAAACACTTGAAAGCCAATGGGTATGAATATTATTGCTCTGAAATTGCTCATATTCAATTGTAGTGAAATCTCTAGATTGCAACCAAGTCACATTGGTAATCCAACATCCTTACCTGACAACACAACTTTCAGTATTTTGGTACCAAAAAGCATCAAGTTTCAGAGTAAGTACACAGCCAGGATTGTAGTCAAGATTTCCTGAATTGGACTTCAGCCCCTAACTTTAAACAAAACCGATGCATACCTAAAATGTGCTCTTAGGCAGTAGCTGTAACAGTGTTGTCCGTGCATCAAACTAGCTGAGACCTACATGCATTATTACTTCCACTGTTCATGCAACTTGTAGATACTACGTAGTATACAGATTGAACTTTCTAGATCATCAGCCTTTCTCACGCCTGAGTCCTTGTTGGCAAAGCTTTTTTTCCATGTTTGAAAATATATTCTTGGTTCTCCTCGTGAGGGGTCAATAATCTATTAGTAACAATGAACACTTTGTACTCCAATATGTTCAAGACATCATGTGCCAGTCTTACATACGTTGTCAAAAAAATATCAGCTATTCAGCAGATCATCCTAACCTGGCACATGTATTTTAGGGTAAAATTAGTTTCTATTTTCTTTGCTGCGGTTTCTGCCACACCCCACTTAAACATTTCTCTTTAGACATTATCTAACTCCTGCAGAGTGGGAGAGATATTTTGCGGTTGATATGGTCATCCTGTTCTACTACTATAAAAGACCCTACAACATTTACACAGCATTGTCATGAACATGAATATGAAATACTGCAACAACTACTGATCCCGCTGGTCTGCAGTTACACTTGCTACTCAAAAGAGTGCTATACCAAAGATGCCTACACTGAATCAGAGAGGCCTTCATCTTGTAAGGATATACTGGATAAGTACCCTGCTACTCCTTCAGGATATTACTGGATACAAGCATCTGGTCAACCCACTAAAGTCTATTGTGATATGACAATTGAACATTGTGGCAGTAAGGGTGGTTGATGTTGATATGTCCAAAAGACATCATTCCTGTCCTGGTAACTTTAACCTCATCTCAACTCCTATACGTACCTGTGGAGGTCTGACCACCCCCGGATGTGCTAGTGCCAAGTTCCCTACTCATGGAATAAGCTACAATAGAGTTTGTGGCAGGTTGAGAGGATATCAAGTTGGATCGATTGATGGGTTTGGCCCTTATGTAAATGACCAAACAAATGCTGACTTGATAATGGATGGGATATTAATATCTCATGGTGATGGGCTTAAACATGTCTGGGCTTATGCTACTGGTAATGTTTTCTGTCCATGTGCCGATTACAGGTTTAATGGAACTATACCAGCAATTATAGGAAATGATTACTATTGCGACAGTGGAGTTGTTAGTAATTCAAGAAAAGATGTGTTCTATCCCACACCATTGTGGACTGGCCAGGGATGCACTTCACCAAGCCTCTGTTGCTCATAATATAGTGGCATGCTGTGGTTCTGCAAGACAGTGCCTGTGGAAACCACTGACTACCTTGAGGTACGTACTTGCCATAATGAAAATGACAAAAACACCACAGTAGAACTGATAGAACTTCTTGTATGCTAAAACAAAACTGTTATTAGCTGTACAACGCACAGTTTTTTCAACTATTTTTCTTGGAATTATATACTTTTATTGAATTACACAATATGTGGACTATCTGTTGTATATATTAACCATTAGTATAATATAGAAATGTAACTAACTGTGGGCAGTTGTTTGAATATATGTTAATCCATGTACAAAAATTAACAGTGTGTTTGGCTACCACACAAACGCCTAACCATTAGATAAGCTGCAGCTAAAATGTACATCTTACTAACACCACGTAACAATATCCTTTAGTTTTATGATCGTAGCCATTGGTACTGCCAAGCTTAATAGAACATGTACTGGTTTATGCTATTCATTTTACACATGTAGAAGGTAAAATTAGGAATTTTATTAAAATTTGAGTATGGATCATAAGATATAAATAGTGAAACAAGAGAGCTTGCCTACACATACAGATATACTAATTTATCGGAGGCATTTTTGGCTGCTCTGAAGACACTTTTGGACTTGATTCTACCTCACCAATACTGTCAAGGCACCATGAAGGTATTGTGAGGCTGGTTTATAGTCAATATTTTTTTTGTAGACCTCCATGATATGGTACCACCATACAGTATGATTAAGGTCACCAACCTGGGATTATCGTCATTAGTAGCTACGACAAAGGCATCATTTAGTTGTTGGACCAGTACATGATTCTCAACAGATGACAACTCATCATCAGAAAACACATTCAGAACATGTGAACTACAAAGAATCATATACAAACCTCCTCGTCATTTATACAAATGTTACCTGAATGCTTTTCTGGTAGTGTAACTACTACTGGTAATAAAAGCGAGAAACGCTTCGTTGAATGGATGAATGTCAACTAAATGTCATCAGAAAGATTTTTTGAGTTACAAATTACACACAAGTTCTATACTTACTTATGAATGGACTAAGCTGATTCCAGTACAGCAGAAACACTACACCAATCACACAATATAACATGTAGAAAAGTAATCACAATGACCTACTCTGCCTGGCTGACTGGTTAGAATCTGATTGCAACATTTGCAGGTAACCAAGTGAGGGAGAAATCTTATCGGCATCTGTTGCCACCACTGAAAATAAAACTCAATAAACTAATGAACACTCCTATGAGTCCTATCGCTCATAGCTAACCTTTAATACTGCTTGTATAATGCAATGGCACCAACAGCTTGTTAGTATCAAATACACTGCAACAATAAACACATATGTAGCAACACATACGGGGTACCATAATATCATACTATTTCACTGGTTCATTGGAGCAATATACAGTTAAGAGGGATGGTAGTACTGTAATGAGACCTTCAGTGATGTCATCATGTGATGTGCTCCTGTGGGGATCAGGTGATCTGATGTTTACAATGATGTAATGTGGCTCACATGATCAAGTGTTTTAGTAATTGGTTGTCTTCTATTTGAGAACAGTAGGCACCCAAATTAGGTAATATCTTGAGCTCTTTGTTCCCCTAATGATGGATAAATTCAGCAAGTCCAAATCATAAACTACATAAAAGATGTGCAGTACATAACATGGTACATAACACGGTACATAACACGGTACATAACACAGTACAAAACACAGTACACACACACACACACGCACAGAGAGAGTATAATTGTGACTGACCATGGCTAACTGTAAGATTTGTTTACGAAGAATTGAGTACTTATCAACTGGCATCACTGCAAAACTTCTAAAACTACAAACCAGCAGTTCACCAGCTACAGAACAAAACACACACACACACAATAAACTCAAAATACTCTAATAGAACACACACTTAACTTACAAGCAATTTCCAGTAATCTTATTTTGATCTCTTTACGTTGTTGTGCTATCAGTGATCCACCCCCCACCACACTGGACCAGTTGGTGGTCACATCAGACTAAGTGACACATCACAACCATTAGCACACTGTAATAAACTAACACCCTGGAGCACTAGGCTCAGGGACTCAGACATGTTATGCTCAATACTTTCTACAAATTCTCTTGTAACTATTGGTGTTCTCAGACCTAGTTACGTCAACAGTGACAATACTAATATGATTGCTGGTATACTAGCTCCATTAGGATGGAGATGACTGTTTTATTAGGATAGAGAATGCAAATTTTTAGGTGAATGTTCTTTACATTAACTGTTAATCAAAGAAACTGGCTACTCTTTCCTATCAATTGTTTTCCAAGTTTTGCAACAGTGATGCTTGAGATTACTGTGGAGCCTGAACACTTTTGTTCCTAGAGTTATACAAAGTTTTCAGATAAGTGAAGTTACTTGAATAACTGAAGCCCATTGACTTAGTTCAGTTACTCTAAAGATATGACACACTAGCAACAAAATACTCTAATTGAACAGTCGCTTTGGAACTCAGATAATCAAGGTGTTTAGGTAACTGAGATTTGGAGAACCAGATACACTGTATTTAGTATTTCTGCTGACATAGTTTAGTTGTGCTTACCTCTTCCCATGGCAGGGAAATTATCCAGCAGAGACAATCCATTGTTGACACCGATATTTTGTAATCCGCTAAAACAGATGCACAACAGAAACATACACAAAGTACAGACTCCATCTTAACTGACCACACAGTGACGCTGCAAACACTGCACCAATTGCATCACACATGATGTAATAGATCTAAGGAATAATATGTTAGGGAGTAGTATTCTGTACTGGTGTACCTTTTCTAATGACTTCACATCAATTGTGGAATGTTTGTTGAACACTGTTGCTAGGATGGTTTCAAAGCTGTGTACTACTTGTGACAGGTCCCAAGTGTTAAACCAACAGTTTAGCTGTCTCTTTCTGACAATAGCTCTAAAGTGGATCTCCATAACTGCCCGTATTCCTTCTAATGCCAAGATCAGCTAAGTGGTACAACACATCATAGGAGTGATATAGTAGTATACAGATAGTACTTACTGCTTCTGTGTTGTCTCCTAATTGTCTGGCAACGTTGAGCATTTGTGTCAAACGTTGTATCAGCCGGTTTGTAAAGGTGGACACAGCCTCCCTACATAATACAGAGGGTAACTCATACATACAGCGTAGGCAATACAGAAACACATCAAGAGAAATCTTGTTTACTGAAACCTAAGACACCACCCAAACTCCATCTTTTGGGAGTCACCATGAACAACATTTGTAACAAAAAATTAAATGTACGTGTCATTGGTATACAAGTGGCCTGCCTAATTTGGTCCTAAGATAACCAGAATAGACAGGGTTCACAATTATTTGACAACTACATATACTTAAAATATCAATCCTCATACACACTACTTCAATAACAAATTGTTCAGATAAGCAGCTCCATTCAACTATTCTAATAGAACATACACCTGTTGAGAAGAGTCTAGTATTCAGTGTTGGGGGTAACGCGTTACATAAGTAACACGATATGTAGTAATTATTACTTTTGTGGTAACGAAGTAATATAACGAAATATGCTGATAATATAACTCAAGTTATTTACTTGCAAATGTAACGCGTTACCTAAGTAATGAAGTTACTGTAACGAATCTAATATTACATAATATTATTACTTTAAGTAACGAAGTTACTAATCTCATTAGTAATCAACTGAGTAATGCCTATCCACTACGAAGTAACGAAGCCTACTGAATGAAGCTTATTCACCAGCTTCTTGCTTATAACCAAGATTTGCACATTGTCCAACAACGCAATCGTGTCACGTAATAAAGTGGTAGTTTCAGACGTGACAGCTTAAGCTGTGGACACAAAGTAATAAGTAATATTATTATAGTTACTTTATTATATGGGTAATATGTAACTATAACTAAATAGTTCAGTTGTAAATAATATGTAATATGTAACGAGTTACATATAAAAAGTAACTGTCCCAACACTGCTAGTATTGTACTGCTGAATAATCAAATGTTTGGGATTCAGAGCACTACTGCAAAATACTTTAAACTGTTGGTAAGTGCCTTCAGTACACCCTGAAATACTTTCAATAAGTTGCTACGAAATTATAATTCTTCATTTTAGTGGATTTTTTTGACTGACTGACTAACTTACTAATGCTTTTAGACAAGCGTAACTCAATAACGGCTACGGTTATCGGCTTGCTTTTTCGTCATTTCAGCCCAAGAGGTACTTATTGGCATACCACACTACAGATGTTATAATATGTAAATTATAAGATGCTGCAGTAATCTATATCTATTGCAATTTGTATATGCAAAGTGTACATGATTCTTATGTAATCAAGATGTGTGTTCCCTAACTTTAGCTAGGCACTCACTTGTTTTGTGGAGCAGGTGACTGCGTGAAGATCACACTGCTACAGCGTCGCAGTCGCTTGTCAGAACCTGCAGTCTTCTTCAGCATCAGGTGTGGCAACTTTACCACACTAAATATGTGAATATCAGATGTGAAACTTTATAGTGTGTTTTTGTGTATGTTTGCAAGAGTGTAAATGCTGTAAGGAAATGAATGGGTTTTATTCTAAGGAACAGTTTGATCTCCTTATTATAAATACTTTTGTACTTGTCCCCAATGACTGTTGACAAAGTAAACATATTTAATTCTAAAACACACACACACACACACACACACACTTACTTCTTCTTAGGAGTTACTGTAACAGGTGCCTGAGTGTTAGTCGCATTATCCTGTTGGCTCTCTTTGTAAACTGCCCAACTGAAGGCACCAACAAATGGCTACACACAAAAAAAAACTAGTATAGTCTCATACAACTATACACTACACTCACCTGACAGTTAGCCACATGACCTATGACATCACAAGCAGTCCAAGTCAGCTTGACAGTAGAAGACGGTCTCAACTCAGTCATACAATACAGCAGGTCCCCTATCACCTCCTATTAATACAAGTAAGTTAGAAATGGCAAATGAACCAAATAATCGATTACTGTTTAACACAGAAATGTTATTAGGCTATTCTCTATTAGGAATACTGTTAGAAAATTACTATTCCTAGCACTGTATATCAATAAGTGTCATTATACTATACCTGCAGATCAGGTGATAATCCCTTCACTCCCATGACTAGTACACGATGTAACGTATTGGCTAGCTCATCCCAGTGAGCCAGTGTGATAAAGTTCCTCTTCTTAATGTAAACTTGTCTTAGTATGTTGACCAGGGGTAAAGTCAGTTTAGCAAATTGACTGTACAAGAAAAAAAAACTATGATAACAACCCACATATTTAAAGTCACAAATCTATAAGATCTGAACTAAAAGAAATGATTGTTCTATTAGAATAAAGTGCATCTGCACTTCAGTTAGTAACTGAGAATTTTTTATAAGTTTTTTTCAGGGACAGCTAGCTGAGGATGTACTGCACTTATTATCCTGCAGCAACATATGAATACAGGGTGGTCCCCCAGTAGTTCAGATAACTAAGGTTCTATTGTTACTGACTTACATGGAGTGGTTGTGATGTGCTTGGATGACCTTCACCAGTAAGGCCATTACACAGTGGATCACATGATCTCTGATGTTGACAAGGATATTGGTCCCATGTTCCAATAAAGCTGCAACAGTCCAAAGTGTGTGCTGAAATAGAACATATTATAATAACTATTAGCCATTTAATGTATATTTTTATAAACATGGCCACCAATTAAGGTACAGTCACTAAGTAATCATGGGCTATTCTCAGAATTCTGCGATTTGACCTTCGCCATCATATTCTAAAACAGAGCAACCTGTGTAGATTGTTCTCCAAAATTGTATAAACACACCATGTTTACATAAAACTCTATACAGTGGCTATCACACTAAAGTACACTGCATCAGGAAAATTAAAGCCATTAATACTCAATCTTTTTGATACTTATTCACTTTTTATTAACAAGAACGATCTGACAATGTTCCTTTACATACATATACACAAAAGCCTTGAGCTCTGTGTGCAAAGTCAGAAGAACAGATATACCTAAAGCAAATCCCAACCTTCACAAATAAATAACTCACCTCTTTGACTAGTGTTCCACTAACTCTCAACTGTTCAGCCAGTGTAACCCACAAAGAATTCAACATCTCCGAACCAAACAAAACTATTTCTTGTGATAATTCAGTCACAGCATCACTATACAAATGATTAAATAATACACGCACAACACTACACACACAAACACAGGCATGCTTGCATGCACGCAAAAATTCTATCTTTTTATGCACTTGAACCACAGACAGGGTAAACTATCTTACACACATTTCAACAACATACAGTACACCCACCACAGTGACGCTTGTAGTAGAGCACAGTCTCTTGCACTGTTTAACTCAATTAATTTCTTAGAGAGAACAAGCTCTGGATCTTCCTGTGACAACAATAAATCCTTAATAGCTTCTTGTGATGATAGAGAATACCTTAATATTCTTCTCTTTAATCAAGTGCTGAAAATGAGCACAATATATTGGGAGTTTTACAGGACATCCTTCATGAAATACTCTCATGGAGACGATAAATAAGTCTGCAGTGAAGAAGGTACAATAACCACATTGAAAACTCAGTATGTTACTTACCTGACAAAAGTTGACATAATTCTTTAACAAGTAGTGAAAAGATTGCGATATCCTTCCTTCTCCACAACTGTGTGTACCATACAAGAAATTAATTATATGAGAAAATAAAAGGTAAAAAATAGCTTAGCACATAAACAAAGACAGAATAATTTATGGCTTTAAATGAACTTATTAGAATAGAAATCGTACTACATGATGACAAGTTGTCATAAAACTGTGCTCTACATGTATACACTATAAGCATGCTGTTTAGGCTTAACACAACTGTACACAATTCCTTACATGTAATATGCTACTGAAACATTCCAATGCTTTGGGGTGGAGTGGGTGACAAAGTTCTGAAGCTAACAGTCGTAATATCCGAGTAATCACCCAGGCAACAAACGCTGCAGAAATGAGACACAACATGTAGTGCATGTGCATATCATGCATGCTTGTATGCACACACGAACACAGACACTACAGCAACAACTCACAGTGGTTTAGATCAGGGGCTGAAGACACCAGGAAACAAGAAATAATATCATTAGCAATACAATTCAGTGTCATTTCACATGACGACTCATGGGGGGCTGCATTCTTCAGCTGCAGAGACACTGTACAACACCACAATTACTATACAACTACAATCAACATTGATGAAGTGATTAAAATATACATAAGGCCATCATTATTATATTGCTCGTTTCCAGTCACCCAATGAAACAAAAAGTGATGCGGGTGGGAGGTGATTATTGATTAATTATACACTTGACTTGTTATTTCAGTCTCTGACTGCTCTATTAGAGTATTTCAATCTTGAAGGCTGCCAGGTCTGTACACCCATGCACCCTGTTGAACAAGAGTGGAGGAACTTCCAACTTTCTGCTATGTAGGTTAATGTGTTTACCTTAACACTTAGTCACTCTGTACCTCCTTCTATTATGAAATAGTGCATTCACGTGAACTAAATAATCAAATAATTAAAATTGGTGTGGCTACCTAAAAAATTAATGCGGGCAGTGACGGGAAACAAGGAATATAATGATGGCCTAACCTCGGTCACATGCAACTACATAAAGTAAAAGCCAATGAAGGAAAAATACAAATAAATTGCAAAAAAAAGCTAATTAGATAAGCATGTTTTTTGATTTAGGAAATTACTTGGATTTTACGTTGTGCTGGCAAAACTGAATTTGGGTAATGCTAGCAAAAAGCCAACAGTTCTATATGGCTTGATATGAGTATTACAAGGCTGACTTTGAATCACACGTAAGCAACACGTGCAACAGATTTATGGCCTTTAACACGTACACGGAGTAATATCCGATAGATACTAATTTCGTACCTTCATTCAAGTCGCTAGCATGTTTGTTAATAAACATCCATAATAACTTGATCGCTTCTAAAGATTGATCTTCCGCTCTGCAATCATTTCCTGTGTCCATTACACGTTCTTGTTCGTAACAAACTTTCGTGGGAATTTTGCTCTACCCACAATCGAATTTTCGTAAAGCGCGTGGCGGGAGTGCAGGGAGTGGCTCAGACTAGAGAGGACGACCCATGGCATCTAATTGTCGAGATTGATGACTGAATAACTCTATTTGTAGCTAGTGTACATTCATTTATTTATTGTATTAGGTTAGGTCATAAACTTAGGTATTTCCCCTTGTGTGCTTGTACACGTGAGCTATTGTGTGTGCGTTAGATAGAGTTCTCCCCGCCTCGTGTTGCAAGGTTACAAGAGTCGAGTGGCTTTCATCGGGCGTTCCGACCTGCAGAACCTGGTAGCTGTTACGACCGGTATAGAAGATTATCGTACATCCGTAACATTGGTGCTGTGACGCAGTTGAATCGCGAGCCTTACACTTCTAACCCGCCATTGAAAAGTCGTGGTACCGTGGCATAAAGGATAACGGTACCCAGTAAGGCAAGCGATTTCGTTAGTGACACTGTTGTTCTTGCTTGTTATTTCAGTTGGCGATCGGAATTTGTTCGATGGAAGTTTCACACCTCCGAGCATCAAGAAGGGCTCACCGCGCTCACCTGACACGTGTATTTGGAAAGATTGCTTCCATCCTGGAGAGTGATGAGGCTCCCAACGAGAGAGATGCTGCCACCCTTCAAACATCATTAGAACAAATTGAGGCTAAGAAAGCCACACTAACAGAGTTGGATGCTAAAATCCTAGCCACCATCAGTGATGCAACAGAATTAGAGACAGAAATACTGGACTCAGAGGAGATAATTTTCACATTGGCAGAGAAGATTTCCTTCATTAAGGCAGTGCAGTCAAGACCGAAACCACTCAATGTTCAAGCTCCACCTTTTCAACCACTGAGTGTCCAAAGCCCACCACCAACACCAGCAAGTGATTCAGTTAGTGATCAACAAGGAAGTGATTCAGTTAGTGATCAACAAGGAAGTGATTCAGTCAGTGATCAACCAGGTAGCCATCCGGCTAGTGATCAACAGTCTAGTGAGGCCACGCTGGTAACTAATACCACTCAACAACAACCAAGAGAAACCAATGAAGGATCACAACCTAATCAGGCTCAGGGGTATGTTAATACATTTGCTGGTGTCCCCCAGAATGTTAGCCGCCTCCCTAAGCTAACATTACCAACATTTGGAGGTGACCCATTGAAGTGGCAAACATTCTGGGACTCCTTTGACTCTGCTGTGCACTCCAATAATGTGTTAACAAATGTTCAGAAGCTTAATTATCTAAGGGCACACCTTGAGGGTGAAGCTGCAAGAACCATTGCTGGGTTTCCTTTAACTAGTGTCAATTACCAACAGTCAGTAGACCTTTTAAAGGGTAGATTTGGTGATCAACAAAGGATTGTCAATGCCCACATGCATGCTTTGATGAACTTGCCACTAGCTAAGAACAACATCACAAGTTTAAGGGGTTTTCATGATGCAATTGAGAGCCACGTGAGGGGACTGTCAGCATTAGGGCAAGCAACAACATCGTACGGAGCCCTACTAGTTCCCATGATACTAGGGAAACTTCCAGTGGACATTAGAAAGAACTTGGCCAGAGAACACAGCAGTCTTGAGTGGACACTTGACAAACTTAGAGAGGCAATCACAAAGGAAATACGAGTCCTTGAAGCTGGTGCCTTTGTTCCTCCATCTCAGTTTGAAGATCATCACTCTACCGCATCATTTCACACAGGAGCCTTAAGTAGACATGAACCCAGGAAGCTGCCGAAGTGTGTGTTTTGTAAGGGATCACATCCAGCCACACAGTGTGACTCCGTCTCAGACCAATCCAAACGTATTGACATTGTCAAAAGGGATAAGTTGTGTTTTAATTGTCTTGGACACCACAGAGTCAGTCAGTGCCAGTCTAAGGGTCGCTGCAAACATTGTAAGGAACGGCATCATACCAGTTTGTGCCGAGGAACACACAATCCCCAGACTCCCAGTAACACACAGAAACCAGCTTCCGAACAGCCATCTGTCCCTCCTACGCAAGCTTCACAGAATCTGATCAACTCTGCAATGTCACAACCCCAGCTAGCTAAGGTGTGCTTCCTGAAGACAGCCGTTGCCACAGTTAGAGCTAACAACTATTCTGCACAAGCAAACATTCTTCTGGATGAGGGAGCACAACGCTCATTTATCACACAAACTCTTGCAAATTCTCTACATCTTAACACTCAAAGAACAGAACGTATTGCTATTGCTGCATTTGGAACATCAGAAGCCTCCAACCAAACCCTTCCAATTGCCACAATCCAATTACAGACTACTGAGGGCACAGAGATTCCAATATCAGTCCTTGTCACTCCAAGAATTGCTCAGCCACTCCGTAACCTTCCATTTTCCTATGTTAAGCAATTGTCATATTTGAAAGGGTTACAGCTCAATCATGCAGTGTCAGATAGTGGTGACATTAACATATCCATGCTTATTGGAGCTGACGCCTACTGGTCAATTGTGAAAGAAGCTGTAATTAGAGGACCAGGTCCCACTGCTGTGGAAAGCAAGCTTGGATTCTTACTTTCAGGACCACTGTACAACTACACCCCTGCTCTAACATCTGGCATGTTCCACCTCAGTTCTGTATCACTGTATGACTCAACTGATTTTACCAACAGTGGCAACGTGTGGGAAACTGATTCTGAGCAAATTAGCCACTTGTCCACATTCTTACAGGAGTACCTACGTGACTCAGTAACTCGTCAGAGTGATGGTACCTATCTTGTGAACTTTCCGTGGAAATCTAACCACCCCGTATTGCCTACCAACAAGTCTACTTGTGAACGACGAGTGCAGTCACTCACCCGTAAACTGAGTAAAACACCTGAGCTGCTCAAAGTTTACAACGGAATAATTGAAGAACAATTGAGACGTGATTTCATTGAGAAGGTGCCAGACTCTGATTTATCGAAGCCGTGCCACTACATACCACACCATGGGGTACACAAGGACTCGACCACAACCCCCTTGAGGATAGTCTATGACTGCAGCAGCCATGAAGCTAAGCACTTGGCCAGTCTCAATGATTGTCTAGAAACAGGGCCTCCATTTTTACAAGAGCTACCAGCTATCCTCCTCCGTTTCCGTTCCCGCAAGTTTGGTGTCAGTGCTGACATTGAGAAGGCGTTTCTGCATGTGCAGTTACACCCCAAGGACCGTGATTTCACCCGTTTCCTGTGGCCATGCAACCCTGATGATCCTGAGAGCCCACTTCAGACCTACCGCTTCAAAGTTGTTTTGTTTGGGTCAGCCAGCTCTCCGTTTATGTTGTATGCTGCTCTTCACTGCCATCTAACACAATGCAATTCAACCACAGCAAAGGATCTTCTTCACAATTTGTATGTGGACAACATTTTGTCAGGGTGCTCAACTGAAGAAGAAGCCATTCTATACTACACTGAAGCCCGAACAACACTTTCTGAAGCCAATTTCAATTTACGGAGCTGGGCATCTAACAGCAAGCAAGTTTGTGCAGCAGCAGAGAGGGATCATGTCGCAGACAATAGTGAACAAGTCAACACTCTTGGACTAGTGTGGAACACAAGTAATGATAGTTTGTCACTTACTCAGAAGGCCTTTCCATCATGTGATTCTCCAGTTACGAAACGTGAGGTGTTGCAACAATCATCAAAGATCTTTGATCCACTGGGTTTTACCTCCCCAGTTACAATTAGTACTAAGTTACTACTACAACAGCTATGGCAGAAGAAGTTATCATGGGATGACCCACTCCCACCAGAGCATCAACAACAATGGCAGACACTACTTCAAGATCTTGAACAATTGCACATTATCTCTATTCCTCGATGTTATTTAAAGAATGGATTGAGTACAGCTGCACCAATTGAATTACACATATTTTGTGACGCAAGCACTAAGGCTTATGGCGCAGTGGCATACTTCCATCAACACTGTGAATCATCATTTGTCATTTCCAAAACTAGAGTAGCTCCACTGAAGCAGCATACACTCCCCAGACTGGAATTGATGGGTGCCACCGTTGCTGCACAGATGTACACTTGGATCAATTCCTCAATCAATTACAAGATTGACGTAGTTCACATGTGGTGTGATAGCCAAATCGTACTCCATTGGCTCAACAGTGACAAGAGACTGAAACAGTTTGTTTCAAACCGTGTGTCATCAATTACCGAGGCCTGCCCTGCTCAATGGTGGGGTTACTGTCCATCTGCAGACAATCCTGCAGACTTGTTAACCAGAGGCATTTCACTTTCAGCACTACGAACTTCCAGTATGTGGACACATGGTCCAGAGTGGATTGTCCGTGAAGAGTTACGGCCACAGTGGAGTACGACTGACATACAGCATGTTCAACTCACTGTTGCAGAGACTGAAGTGCTATCCCCCAACCCAGTTGAGGAAACAAGTGAAGACAATCAATTATCCTCTGTAGCAACCATCATTGACATAGAAAGGTACAGTACACTGTCTAAACTGTTATATGTCACTGCATATGTGCTACGATTCATTGAGTGTATTAAATCACACGGGTCCAAGCCTACAGGACCAATTACAGCTGGTGAACTAAGCAAAGCTCAGAACATGTGGATACAAAGCTGCCAACACTCAACATACTTGAAGGAAATCAACTCCTTACACAGAAGCCAGACATCTACTAGACGTTTGCCACTAGTCAGACAGCTTCGATTGTTTTTAGACTCCTCCAATTTTCTCCGCTGTGGCGGGAGGATACATAATGCTCCTGTTGACCACAACACCAAGTTTCCTTACCTCCTCCCTGAGAATCACAGACTGACCACATTGATTGTGTACGCCACTCATGCCACTCAATTACATGGAGGCACTCATGCTACTGTCACAGCCCTAAGACAATGCTTCTGGATTCCAGCAGCACGAAGAGTGGTAGCCAAGTTACTAAGGAAGTGTGTGATCTGTCGCAGAGTCGCTGGTAAACCATTCCCTACCCCTGATCCCCCACCACTGCCGCTGGCCAGAGTCCAAGATGGGCCTCCCTTCAGTGTAACTGGAGTTGACTTCACAGGAGCCATGTATGTGAAGAGTGAAGGAGCAACTGGTGAGTACAAGGTATATGTCTGCCTGTTCACCTGCGCCAGTACCAGGGCAGTGCACCTTGAAGTGGTGACTAATCTTACTGAGGAAACCTTCCTACAAGCCTTCCGTAGATTTACAGCACGCAGGTCATTACCTCGGTTAATTATATCTGACAATGCTTCGACCTACGCATCAGCAGCAAAGGAATTAAATGAGCTTTTCCAGTCACGAACACTGCAGTCTGCTCTCACATGCAGGGGCACAACATGGAAGTTCATTCCCAAGAGAGCCCCTTGGTATGGGGGCTTTTGGGAAAGGTTAGTCGGGATGGTGAAGATGTCTTTGAAGAAGACTTTGGGCCGAGCCTTCATCACTCTGAACACCTTACAGACTACTATTGTGGAAGTAGAGGCAGTACTTAATGATCGACCACTGACCTACCTTCCATCCTCCACAGGAGACCTGGTGCCATTAACACCATCTCACTTACTGTATGGTCGCCGAATCATTGCCCTACCACACCCTGATGTACAGGAAGAAGAGATTGCAGACCCAGATTATCCTTCAGCTGAACAACTGCGAAGTAAGGTGGACCGGCAGGGGCTGCTGTTACAACACTTTGTATCTCGTTGGAAAAAGGAGTACTTGACCTCCCTACGAGAAAGACACCGTACAGCGGGCTCTATGGAACAGACAGTGAAGACAGGTGATGTGGTACAAATTCATGATGACATACCCAGAAGCCGTTGGAAACTTGGAGTAATTGAGGAACTTGTGAAGGGGAATGATGGGTATATCCGATCAGTGACGGTACGCACAGCAAGTGGACGTACCAACCGTCCCATTGCCCGTCTATACCCCCTGGAAGTGGAAGATCCCTCGACAGATGTTGAGCCAGTTCAACAGGAAACTGAGTCAACTGTCCAACAGAATACTGATCAAGTTTCACCCAGACACCCTAGAGCCGCTGCTGTAAGAGCAAGGAAACAGTTGAGTGAATGGACTGAAACTCTACGCCGCCCCCCGGAGGATGTCGAGATTGATGACTGAATAACTCTATTTGTAGCTAGTGTACATTCATTTATTTATTGTATTAGGTTAGGTCATAAACTTAGGTATTTCCCCTTGTGTGCTTGTACACGTGAGCTATTGTGTGTGCGTTAGATAGAGTTCTCCCCGCCTCGTGTTGCAAGGTTACAAGAGTCGAGTGGCTTTCATCGGGCGTTCCGACCTGCAGAACCTGGTAGCTGTTACGACCGGTATAGAAGATTATCGTACATCCGTAACACTAATATCTCGTCGAGTGTCTGAAGTACGGTAAGCTAGTAACCTTGATAGCTCTTTGCGGGTAGGGTTAAAATTATATATTCCCTACCCTATATGGTTAAAATAAATTTTGTGATAGCTACCAAGTAAATTAACAATTAAATTAATTTTGTAATTTTTTTTTCTGCTCTAGTAACCGTTAAACAAACAAGTAGGCGGTTCTCTGGTTCTCCGTGCAGACGCCTTTATTGAGCACCACTGGTACAGGGGATTTATTACTTCTTGCAACACAGAAGGCAAAATTCAAAAAGCGTTAACTTGAGCGTCACTGATATGGCTTCTTTAATTGACCAAAGAATGTTGTTCTATAGTCTATATTAGGAATGATAACTGTAAACAACCATTATAATGGGAATAAATATAGTAGTGTCTAATCACTGGACTGGAATACTGGACTGACATTTTTTTGGGTTTACACTGGCATTTTTAAGGGTAGGGTTACCCAGTGTACATTTGGGTGACTTGTGACAACATTTCAGCCTGAGTGGTGAATATTTTCCTAAAAAGTAGCTGTGATAAGCCAATTGGGTTCAGTTAAATGTGTTCTATTCACTGCTTGAAAGTATCTACTCTCTGACTGTATAGACTGACGTGTGTATGCCCATTCTCTCACTGTTAGGCATACGTGATTATTGTGTGATCGTAGTACACCTTTATATGGCATGTATGAACACACAAACTAGATCCCATCGTATAACTGGTTATATTTCATTACTGGAATGAAATATCTGCATTCTGTTAATTGTATTACAATGCCATTTAGCTTTAGTAGGAGTAGAAAATTGCATGGTCATAGCACAATGGCATACACTAGTGTGTACAAATTTAAAAGTAGGTTAATTTAATGTGCCCCCATTACACAGTTACATATCATGGACTCCAGTGACTAGTCACCAGTTCATATGAAGTTGTATCACAATAATCATGTGTGCCTAAGAGTGAGAGAAACATTTTTGGGTATACCTACATGTCAGTATATGCTATATATAGTAGAGTAGCTACTGTCAAGCCGCAGTGAATAGAGTACATTTAATTGAACGCATTTGGCTTATCACAGTAGGATCATATTCACCACTTAGTGCTGAAATGTTGTCACAAGTCACCCAAATGTACAGTGACCCCTCCCTTAAATGTCAGTCCAGTAGTCCATTCCAGTATTCCAGTCCATAGTCCAGTCCAGTCCAGTGATTAGGCACTACCAATGAACTATACATGTTTGTGGCTAGTTAACATGTAATAAGAAGCCATATCACACTACGCTTTTCACTCTCCAATGTTGCAAGAAGTAATAAATCCCCTGTAGCCATGGCACAAAACAAAAACAAGTCATTTTGGTGTGTTAATTTTCATAAACAAACACTACTAATACATTCATATGTCATATTGTGATGGTGCAATTTGTGTTTACTTTGTGTGGGGTATGTGTAAATGTGCTAAGCCAGTTTCCAGGCAGTATATATATAGTTACCATATCTGTTGGGCACTGGAGTGTGCTATACCATCTTTGGTACATTTGCTGGATATAAAGAAATAGAACTGAACAACTGCATGATTATTTTGTGCATATCTCTGTGATAGTGTTTGCTGTTGATGTTAGGCATGCACAGTCTAAATGTATCATATGTGTATTTATATTTAGTGTCAACTAATGTATTTTCCAAAGCCCAAATGTGAGCCTAACCATTGTAAATATGACTAAAAATTTGCTTTAGAACATGAGTTACAGTTTTTCCCTTTATACTAGAACTAGTCCTACAGTTTACACACAAGAGCCTTGATACTTTTATGATACACTATGCTAAAAAGCAGAAACCATTGTGCGTTTTTATTTTTGTCTTTTAGCTTCTCAATCATCACATATTTATCTTTCGGGTTGACACTCCCAGGAATCCTTTTCTTTACTTCCACGTTATTCATCATCTGAACTTGCTATTTGAAAATGGAAAACGCTCTTCTTTGATAAAATTACTAAAGTAGCTTGTGTGAAAATTTCATATCTATTGAATTTAAAATGACGGATTAGTTCTAATTTAAGTGAGAGAGTGTAGAATAGCAAGATGCGTGTGTTTGTTGCTATGGGATACCTAATTTACAGGTACTAAAATGCGTCAACACGTCACAGACTAATTAAGTGACCATAATATTTATTTTAGTGCAAAACAGACTATGTCTTGGGAAGCCTTGTACGAACTGTACAGAGCACCCTTAAAGACCACGAAGATACAACAAAAAAAACCAATAGTGTGTAACAATTATGCAATCGAGATCAGCTAACAAAAAAACGATCACTTGCTTCGCCTACTAGAAAAACCGTTCAAGGGAACCAATTGAAATTTGGTGCACAGATGGAATAATCATCTTAGAAAGGACCTTCAACTGTGTAGAAGAATCAGACTTCAAGCAACAGAGTTATAACACGAAATCCAACTCGGTGTAGCAAGTGTGAGATCGAGATACTCTAATAGAGCACTCACCCTAATAAAGCAGTCAGCTATGAAATAAAAATTACTATATTTAAGCATTCAACTATGTCCTGTAGAGAATCTAACTCAGTTATAAGCCACTTTGTATACAACTCAACTGCAATAAAATAATCATGTGGAAAGATCAGGTCACCCTGCAAAGTGTTAAACTACTGATACATTGAGTCACCCTGTAGAGTATTCAGCTAGAGTCACCCTGTAGAAAAATCGGCTAGAAACAAGTTACCCTGTGAAGAGATCAGCTAGAAACCAGTCACCCTAAAGAGAATTCAACTATATTTCAAGTCACCCTGTATAGAGTTCAGCTGGAAACAAGTTACCTTGTAGAGAGATCAGCTAGAAACAAGTCTCCCAGTAGAGAGATCAGCTATGTAATCATCCTGTAGAGAGATCAGCTGGACACAAATCACCTTGTAGAGATAGAAACAAGTCACCCTGTGGAAAGAACAGCTAGATGCAAAGAGAGATTAGGTAGAAACAAGACACCCTATAGAAAGATCAACTAGAAACAAGTCACCCTGCAGAGAGTTCAGTAGAAACAAGCTGCCCTGTAGAGAGACTAGCTATAAACAAGTCATACAGACAGTAGAGATATCAGCTAGAAGCAGATCTCTCAGTAGAGAGGTCAGCTAGAAACAAGTCACACAGTAGAGATATCAGCTAGAAGCAGATCAAGGAACAAATCACGCTGTACAGAGATCAGCTAGAAACAAGTCACCCTGCAAAGAGTTCATGCAGCTACTTTTCAAGTCACTCCTAGAGAGATTAGCTAGAAACAAATCACCCTGAAGAGGGATCAGCTAGAAACAAGTCACCCTGCAGAAAGTTCAACTATGTTTCAAGAGCGAGTTCAGTAGAAACAAGCTGCCGTACAGAGAGATCAGATAGAAACAAGTCACTGTGTATACAGAGTTAATGCAGTTATAAGCAAGTTGCCATGAAGAGAGGTCAGCTAGAAACAAATTGCCCTGTATAGAGATCAGCTTGATCTAGTCACCCAGTGGAGAGTTCAACTATACTTCCAGTCACCCAGTAGAGAGTTTAAAGGTGGACAGATACTGATTTTTTCCAATAATTTCGATACCGAGTACTATGACTATTATTTATGCCAATTCCGATACCGATATTTTTGTATATTTATGTCATTCATTTGTAATTTTGACAACTTGTACATGTAATGAAAGTTATGAAATATTTTTGTACTTTTTTGTAGTGTATACAATTTTATTACAATGATTAAAAAGTTAAAAACCTGTTGTTTGATTGCTTTCTTGATCAAATGCTTCCTAGTCATTCTTTAAAAACATGTTCTTGTTTAAAAACAGTAACATTTCCACTTTTTCTGCATCTAGCCTTGTTCTTTTATCGGTAACAATATTGCCAGCTGTACTAACAGCCTCTCCGATGGTACAGTTGTACATGGTGGTGCCAAATCTAAGGTAGCAAGTAAAGGCCATGATGCCTGTTTCTCATTCCAATATAGTAGTGGACTACTGTGCCGAGGAGCACTGGCTTCACTGAGGTAAGCATTCACCATCTTTTGGCTAATTGTGTAATCATTATCAGGCTCAGAATCATGCACCTTCACCATTTCATCAACCTGCACTCACAAAACACTTGTAGAATCATCCTGTCGACATCGCTTGGCTGCTGACTCTAATGAGTTTGGGTTAGCCTCAGACTGGTTGGACTCCAGATAATCTTCATATGTAGATATCAGCATTTCTTTAGAAGAAACCATTCTGGACTGGCTAGAAAATACCCTATCCTTAAATCTCGGGTCCGGCAATGTGGAAAAGCAGTAAAGATCTTCAGTTTCACAACTTGCAAAACGGCTTTGCATGGATAGCAACATCTTCTGCTTCATAGCCATAATTCCGTGGTCTCCTGGAGCAGTTTATTAAGTGAGTTTACAATAAGTATAAACAGAGCAATGGAGGAAGAGTTAATGCTTATGTCTTCAGTAGCCTCCTCAAATGGCTGCAGCAACTTAATCACCTTTTTTGCCAATTTCCACTGAGCTGCACTGAGATCGAATGACGCACCAGCCTCAGCATTAGCAGCACTGATAGCTTTCCTCTGCTCAACCAGCCTCTTCAACATGTAGTAGCTGCTGTTCCATCTGGTTGGCTCATCTTGGTATAATGCACACACGTTTAGCTCCAATTGGGCCTGTATTCTCTGAAGCAAACGGAAAGCAACATTAGAGTGCTTGTAGTGCCCAACTATCCTCCTTCCAGCAGCTAGAAGTTCTTGAACATCCCGCTGTGCTAACATGCCATCATGTATTACATGCTGAAGACTGTGAGCTAGGCAGGTAATGCTAGGGACACCAGAGCTATTAAACCCTGCAACAAAATTGGATCCACCATCTCGCAAAGCACAAACAATTTTTGATTCAATTTTCCACTCACACACACAATCAGAATATACTGTGGCAATGTTGTCTCCAGTGTGACGTTCATTGAGCTTGCTTGCAGCAAGCATTGATCTCTGGTGAACTTATCTGTAACAAAGTGGGTTGTAAAGCTGATTACAGAACCGTGCCCATGAGAGGACCAAATATCACTGGTAAGTGCAATGAAACTCTGTGCATCCATGATTTTCTATACAGTTTCTTTACAACTACTATACAGCTGAGGAATCATGGTTGACAAAAATACTTTTGGCCAGGAACCTGGTAATGGGGCTGTAGATAGTTCAATAGACATACAAACCCCTGGTCTTCAACTACACTAAACGGCTGGCAATCCAGAGCCATCATTTCAGCAATTAAACGAGTAATCCTTTGTGCTACTGGATGGTCGAATGGGTAAGGACGCGACCATTCTAAACAATCTTCGAGCATTGCTTGCGAGAAACTTGCTTGTTCTTGGGCACTGGCTTTTTTTCTTGCTGGCCGCCTTTTCACTTTCCTCGAGTTCCCTTAACTTATCTGGGTGACGATTTTTTAAATGCTTCCGTAAATTGGAAGTGTTAAATGAATTTGTCTTGTCTTCTCCACGAGCTACATTCTCCTTGCATTCATGACAAACAGCCTTGTTGTTGTCAGAGACAGAAATTGAGAAATAATCCCATACTTCGCTTTTTTTTGTCCTACGTTTGACATTTCTAATCAGTGCGGTCTAATAGGAAACTCTATTAGTATTGAACCTTTAGTTATTTCGATACTGATCTTAGCCGATACCATGAGTATCGGTTCCGATACCGGTATCGGTATCGGTCCACCTTTAATAGAGTTCAACAAGTCACTCAGTAGAGAGATCAGCTACATAATAACCCTGTAGAGAGATCAGCTAGAAGCAAGTCATCCTGTAGAGAGATCAGCTGGAAACAAATCACCTTGTAGATCTAGAAACAAGTCACTCTGTGGAAAGATCAGCTGGAAAAAAAGATTAGCTAAATCACTATGTAGAAAGATCAGCTAGAAACAAGTCACCCTGCAGAGAGTTCAGTAGAAACAAGCTTCCCTGTAGAAAGATCAGCTATAAACAAGTCACACAGTAGAGATACCAAATCTCTTAGTGGAGAGATCAGCTAGAAACAAATCACCCTGTAGAGAGATCAGGTCATCCTGTAGAAAGTTCAATAGAAACAAGTTTCCCTGTAGAGAGATCAACTACGTATAAACAAGTCACACAGTAGAGATATCAGCTAGAACCAAATCTATTAGAATAGAGATCAGCTAGAAAACATTACCCTGTAGAGAGATCAGCCAGAAACAAATCAAAATCAACTAGAAACAAATTGTCCTGTAGAGAAATCAGCTAGAAACAAGTCACCCTGCAAGGATTTCAGCTACGTTTCAAGTCACGCTGTAGAGAGCTCAACTGAAACAAACTACCCTGTTAAGAGATCAGCTAGAAACAAGTCACCATGCATAAAGAGTTCATGCAGCTACGTATAAGCAAGTCACTATGAAGAGAGATCAGTAGAAACAAATCGCCTTGTAGAGAGATAAGCCAGAAATAAATCACCCTGTAGAGAGATCGGCTTGATTAAGCCACCAAGTAGAGAGTTCAAGTACATTTCAAGTCGCCCTGTAGAGAGTTCAGCTAGAAACAAATCACCCTGTAGAGAGATCAGGTTACACTGTGGAGAGTTAGCTAGATACAAGTCACCTTGTAGAGAAATCAGCTAGAAATAAGTCACCCTATAGAAAGTTCAGGTACATTTTGTAGAATGTTTCAGCTAGAAATAAGCCACAGTGAAACAAGTAACCTCGTAAAGATATCAGTTACATTCACCTTGTCTTGAAACAAATCACTCTGGAGAGGTCTGGTAAGAACAAGTCAACCTGTACAGAGAGTACAGCCAGAAAGAAGTCACCCTGTAGAAAAATCAACTAAAAACAAGTCACCCTGTAGAGAGAATAGCTAGCTAGAAACAAGTCACCCTGTAGCGAGGTCAGCTATATTTCAAATCACCCTGTAGAAATGTTAACTTGAAACAAATCATCCCATAGAAGGATCAGTTAGAAACAAGTCACCCTGTAGAAAGACCAGCTAGAAACAAATCACCCTGTACAGAGATCAGCTAGAAATAAATTGCCCTGTAAAGAGTTTAAAAAATTTTCAAGTCACCCTGTAGAAAGATCAGCTTGAAACAAATCACCCCCGTAGAGAGAACAATTAGAAGCAAGTCACCCAGTTAGAGAGATCAGTTACCCTGTCTAGTGATCAACTAGAAACAAGTCACTGTGTACAGTGGTCAACTAGAAACATGTCATCCTGTAGAGAGGTTAGCTGCATTTCAAATCACCCTATAGAAAACTCAGCTTGAAACAAATCACCCTGTACAGCGATCAGTCAGAAACAAGTTACCCAGTAGAGAGATCATTTACCCTGTAGAGAGATCAGCTAGAAACAAGTCACTGTGTAGAAAAATCAGATACATTTCAATATCACCCTGTAGAAAGGTCAGCTGGAATCATATCACCCTGTGGAAGGATCAGTTAGAAACAATTCACCCTGTAGAGAGATCAGATAGAACCAAGTTATCCTGTAGAGAATTCAGCTAGAAGCATGTCACCCTGTAGAAAGATCAGCTACATTTCAAATCACCCTGTAGAAAGATCAGCCTGAAACAAATCACTCCATAGAGAGATCAGTTAGAAACAAGTCACCCAGTAGAGATATCGGCTTGAAACAGTTACCCTGTAGAAAGAGCTAGAAATAAATCACCCTGTAGAGAGATCAGTTAAAAACAAGTCACCCTGTAGAGATATCGGCTTAAAACAGTTAAAGAGCTAGAAATAAATCATCCTGTAGAGAGATCAGCTAGATACAAGTTACCCTGTAAAGAGTTTAGCTAAAAACAAGTCATCATGTAGAAAAATCAGCTGCAATTCAAATCACCCTGTAGAAAGGTCAGCTTGAAACATATCACCCTGTAGAAGGATAAGTTAGAAGCAATTCACCCTGTAGAGAGATCAGATAGAACCAGGTTATATACCCTGTAGAGAGTTCAGCTAGAACATGTCACCCTGTAGAGGGTTCACCTACAATAAAACTACCCTGTATAAAGTTTGGCTATCTTGCAATTCTTTCTGTAGAGTTTAGTTATGTTACAAGTCACTCCGTGGCGACTTCAACTATATACAAACTGTTCACCATGTAGTCTAAGTGTACAGCCACATTATGATACTCCCTGTAAAACTTTCAGCTACATACACATTTCCCTATAGAGTATTCGCATTGAGTTAATAATTAATCAACACAAATATTGTTAAATGTGCATGTATAGCTAAACAATATAATTAATAATCATTCCTATAGAAAAGAAACAGACAAGTTAAAAGAAATACCCAAAGCTAGCCATAGGCTGGCTTTAGGTATGAAATTACAAAAAGAAGTGATATCTAATCAAAAACAGCCAAGCTGTAAAAAAAGGGTGTGGCCTCCAAAAAATCCAGGGTGAAAAAATTCAGTTCACCTGAATTGTTGTTATTAAAATTTTTGCCATTAACCTACCACCACAGCCATTTCTTGGCTGCCACCTTGGATTTCACATCTTTTTTCACCCTGGCTTTTTTGGAGGCCACACCATTTTTTTACAGCTTAGCTGTTTTTTGATTAGATAGCTATATACTGGAAGTACTATATACTGGAAGTATGCCCTAACACACCGTGTATGCTATAACCATATAGTCTCAGTTACTCTTAGCAGGAGAGTATTTTCACTTCACAAGTGCTTTCATTTCCATAGTGACTGGATTGATTGTAAAGGCGCTTTTCTTGTAATGTTGTGTAATGGGCTGAATGTAGCTGAAAACAAAGTGGTATCGCTAGTTGGCTACTTCACTTGTTTAGTAATTGGGCACGTGTTTCAAGCAAAAACATTAGTATGGTACCATTCTTTCCTTGGATAGATGCAGTACATGCTATTTCACCATAATTATGTTACAAAAAAAAGAAAACAAACTAGTACTCTGTAATAGTTAGAGACCCACCATGAGGATCTTCATGATTTAAAAAACCTGGGCAAAGGTGAGGTTTTTTAAAGCCACGAGGATATGAGTAGATGGTCTTTAACTGACTTAGAAAATGGTATGGGTGTATTTATACGTACTAGTAGATGGGTTGATTGTGGGTTGAGTAACACATCATCATGTCATCATATCTTGCACAAAATGTAAACCCACAACTACTTTCTACATTGTTATCTATAAACGAGAGCTCACTGATCTGCTCTGCCTCTTGCAGGAGACATAACAAATCAGTGATCAACTGTGAGATCTGCAATGCCACTCAGCACTTCAGTGATCAATAGTGAAGTGTGCTGTGGATTGACTCCCTCAACTGGGGATATGCAAGTACCCGGGTCTTTATAATCATTTTAGAGAACCTCTCCAGAGATTTTTAAAAACACGGTTATCTTCATGGTAGGTCTCTAACTATTAGTGGACATTTAATCCCTAATTGAGTCATGGGTATAGACTGAAGTGCAGATTAAATGTCCACTAGTATATCTTCAGATGTAGGAGACCTCCATTGTTTCACTACTTTTTATCTCTTTGATCCCTAATCAAACTTAAAATTCCTTGTATTTGTAAACTTCATACTAAGTTTGCAATGAACTATTACATATGCTTAAATCCATGTAGGTGAATCAAATGGATCCTGCTCGTGCTTATGAATATGCTTATTATGCTACTACTACTCCTGCTTTAGCTGCTTTTGTTCCTGCTTTTGTTCCTGCTTTTGTTCCTGCTGTGGTTACTGTTTTTGCTGGTGTTGTTCTAATAAAGTATATATCATCACCGTCACAACCAGTAGAAGAGTTTACACCAATTACAGAGCTAAAAGAAGGAAAGTTTACACCAAATACAGAGCCAAAATCGAAGCCAGAAGAAGAAAAATTTACACCAAATACAGAGCCAAAATCGAAGCCAGAAGAAGAAAAGTTTACACCAAATACAGAGCCAAAACCGAAGCCAGAAGAAGAAAAGTTTACACCAAATACAGAGCCAAAATCGAAGTCACAAGAGAATAGAGAGCCAAAATTGACATTAGAGAGACAACTACAACCAACAAGGTAAGGTTAATAAGAATACAAGTGTACTGATTTCCTGGATTTGTATCAAATTGGTGCCAATCTTGACAAATTGAGCAAAAATCAGTTATGTAATAGTGTGTAGCTAGAAAAGGCCAGTTGAATGTTTCTATTAATTTCAAGTATACTAGACTCACTTTATTTCTCTTCTCCATTTGAATACATGTATATTTAATGAAACAGCTTACTCTTGACCTTCTTGTGAACCGCAGCTATTAACACACTATAGTGCTGCAGTACATGCAATAAATTAAAGCATTTGGATACTGCACTAGCTACAGCAACTTACAAAGTGGATGTGTAATTGAGGTCATACTGTCTGAAAATGGTATCTGAAATTTTCATAAATGTTGAATCAGTACATCTCTAATGTTTAGTGTGACAAATGTCAAGCGTACACTGTACTCTGTTTTTTATGACCTTTCAGGCACCCAAGACTGCTATTAAAGCCACATTTGCAGTCAAAATTAGATTTTAATTTGTCTGATGTGTGTCTAACAATATGTATCGAAGAATCAAGGAGATTTATTCACATTAAACTAAAAGAAGGTAGGTTATGTGTCATTTTCATATTTTTATGTTATGTTTTTAATAATATTTCTTTATAATTGTCAGTGTCTAGCATCAACCATTCAGTATCAAAAGCTTTACTTGTTTTAGTAGTCATGTTACATTATCTATTTAGAACTGTGAAACAAGGGAGGTCATCCACACCTGAAGATATATGTACTAATGGACATTTAATCTCTACTTCAGTCTATAGCCATAACTGAAGTAGGGATTAAATGTCCACAAGTATATATCTGCATGTGTAGGCAACCTTCTATAATCCCTATTTGAACGTAAAACTCCTAATTGTGTTCCTTGTACTTGTTTGTTTACTCTATTTGTAGCTTATATAACTTTACGTGGGTGAGATCAAAGGAAAGTGTACTTTATATTTCATATAGTACACTTTAGGACAAACAATGCTTTATTGCCCAAAGAGTGCTTTATTGCAGAATTAAAGCACTCTTTGTGGGCAATAAAGTACAGTTGTCCACATGCTCTAGTGCAGGCTAATAGCCTACGGCACTCTCGCCAGTATGACTAATCACCCTAGCCGGTGTAGGCTGATAGCCCGCACTGTGCTAAGTGGTCAATCATCCCAGTCAACGCAAATTCTACCACTGGATTGCTTTTATAGACATACTTCAATGATGGGTGGGAGAAGGTAATGTTACTGTTACGCTTGTTAATGTAAATGGACAAGTCCTAGAGATATCATGAAAATGCATCACCATATGTCACAATAGAATCGATCGTGGGTTGTGACCAAAACCTGCCAAAATATGCGATGAACGTCTACCATGCCAAACTATGGTGAACTACGCTCACCATAGTTTGGCATGGTCATGCAAAATGTACATTGGCTGCTATAACTCTGGGATGAAGCTTTCTTACATGCTGATGTTTATGATAAGACCCATTATAGTTCATAAATTAATGCCCCAGCCTTCATCTGGGGCCATGTGGCGTTTACTTGAAAAAGCTTTGCACATCACTGTGGTGGTTGGTCTGTAAGCTACACTGCCAGTTGATTGTAGTATGTATGTAATGAACAGTGTATACTGTTGGTTCAGCAGTTTGATGTCACGTGATGCTCGGCTACGGCAATAATTGGTGGATGCCTGCCCTACAAGTTTAATGGAATAGCTTATAGCTAGTAAATGTTTCCATGCATGTAAGCAGCATTTGTTTACACTATAGCACAGGTAGCTGTAGGCTTTGTGTCCATACACTTTTCATATTATTCTTTGATAATGTCTCACATGAAAATGAGCATGTTTCTTGTGTGTGTAGTTAAGTTGATGTTATGCCCAACCATCAAATATTGGCTGGTTACGTCACTGGTCAGTGTAGCATTACCCATTATGTGACCGGATCTTGGAAAACCGACCTTTTGGGCACAAGTAAAACTTTTGGAAAATCTCAAATGAAAATGTCAATAATTTAAAAAAATTTTTTTTTTTTTGCACATTTGGATAAAGCAACTATTAAACCTTCTTGCTGTGAAGTTTTTCACCCACAGTTTCTTTTTCTAGGAGATGTGGATGATTATATCAGACCATGTAGTGATTTCACATTAGGACACTGAAAACTTACAAACTGAGTGATTAGTTCAGGTGCTGGAATGGAAAGTCTCAGACAATGGTACATGCCTGCAAAAATTACCAAGAATACTTCACATTAAACTATCACTAATCTCTTTTAAAGTATTTTAGATGGTAGGAATGAAATTATTTGTAAACAAAATGATTGTAATGTACAGGACAAAAAATCAGCCATATCTCAGGAATGCTTAAAGATAGCAAGCTAAAATCTTAACACAAGATAGATAAACACCCAGTACCTCATTTAAGCTATAAAACAGAAAATTGACCAATGTGCCAGAAGGGTAGGTTTTCCAAGATTAGGTTACATTATTGAGTTATTCTTGTCTGAAAGCAAGCTAGTCAGTATAAAATTCCACTTAATATTTTAAATATCATTGTAACCAATTGGAAGAAGGCATTTTTGGGCTTAACCAATGCTGCCAAGGTGCCATGAACATATAGTAAGACTGGTTTCTGGTTAACCCATTAATGGCCACTGTTGCCATATGACGGAATGGCATCATAGCTCACTCATATAATAAACTTTAGCTATAATTTGTAAAACGTGTTTCATAGCAAGATGTGCTAGTACTGAAGTGGGCACACCCATAGAAGTTTCATTTCTGGGATAGCCAGATCTTTCCCTGACTAGTGCACGTTTATTATGTAATAGCTCAAAACGTAACCTTTCATAATAGGCGAGTTAAATTGTTCTTCCAGCTGAAAAGTATTATTTGATAATAAAGGAAGTGTTATACATTAATGGAGACAAGTAAAGTTGACAGTTGGTTGCTTTATCCCGGACATGGCATGGTGAACATGAGTACATATACGCATGCGCAACTGCAAAAATGGGACAAATCACAAAGAAATCAGTAATGTGAAATGGATTGCACTGTAAGTAAACTGTATAGAATAGTTCTTTGGAGTGCAATACACCTTTGTAAATAGGTGATTGGGATTCCGTTGTTTGTTCCAGCTGGCTTTTGCTGAAGTTTAGACTTTGTTGCTTCATTGTGGTTATTACTATATGTAAAAAAAAAACAATATAGTACACCTTTTTAGTTTTTAGTGAGTATTTAGATACATGGTTACTAAGTAGTTCTATGTATTGGATGGTTAGTATGACATGATTCAGCAATTTGACCAGTGGTCCCTGAGAATTTGGCATTTTAAGACCTGCTAGCAAGTTTCTTAGAGGATTTTAAAGGCCTCAAAGATCAAAGCATATTGTGCATACCATTATCCAAATAATATATGCAGCTACATAGTATTTTTGTTTTTATACAGTTACAGTAAATGTGCAGCCTATCCCCCGGATTATCCTAGTGGTCTTATCACGAGTTTGCATAATCCCACTTCATGTCTTTCATACAAAGTACCGACTACAACTAACTGTATCACATTTATATGAAATAACTATTGAAGAGGTTTTAATCACTGCAATAGATATAGCAGGAGATTGTGGAGGTTGCTTTGGTGGAAAATTAACTAAATGGCGTTTTCCTGGCTGTAAACTAGCAATTAATATAGGATATTCTGCTGGAAAATTTTTTCTTGAATCCTTGTCACATGCTATTTTGCACAGTAGAGCTATCAACTTTGAATGTATTGCTAAAGAAATTGTCAAAGATGTTCTTGTGAAAATACTGGATAATGCTGCAAAATTTTGTGGAGGAAAAGTTGCTGATTACATTTTTCCAAATTTTCAGATTGCAAAAGACATTGCAGAAAAAATTGTAACTTCGATATTGAAAATATGTATACGACTCTTACCACTACTCGTTAATACTCAGGATGTAGATGTTAAAGATATCTTTAAAGCTGTTGCTGAAGTTTGGCTTCCTGAAGCTGCAATAAAAGTGCTGGACATACTATGGCTTCAGTTGTAATTTAACAGACTTTTGTTACAGCATTAAGTAAGTATATATTATTTTCTACATTTTTTTTACATTAGCTACATAGCTGCTATTTTTGTGTATAGTTTCTTATGTCTGTTAAATGACCTTAGATTTAATATTAGTTTTCCTCTGAAATATATTATTGCTAGATTGTATAAGCTGTGTAAGTACACTATAATTATAACATACGAGTTAATCTATATCAAAACCATATATCTTTGCAAAGTTATATAGCTTTCATAATGTCTGTGCATGTGATTCATGAACACTCCTGTGGCAGTGCCTCTATATTTACAGGAACAATTATGATTTTCATGCATAGATAAATTGACCCACTGAGCGAAAACCTGACTGGTTTGCATAATTCTGTTTTTGAGAAAGACCGCATTGAAATACATTGGGTAAAAATTGTGTACTACAGAAATAATTTTATGCACGTTTTAATCACTTCAGTAAACAATGAAACAAGGCTCAAATCGAGATAACTAAGTGACCAACAGATTTTGCCTGTTAATGGTGAGTAAGAATATCTTTGTTTTGTTTCAATGCCATGAAGCAAATGTCAGTTATGGGTGCATATAAAAACTTGCTAAATAGATTAGTGGTTAAGTTGAATAATGAAGGTGATAAGGCAAGGGCAGATTTAGGGGGTGCTTGAGTTGCTGAAACACCCAAAATTTTACCATGTGCAAGCTAGGAAGCTTCTAGATGTTGCAGCATCTTATACATATGCATGGGCAATGAAAAGATGGAAAGAGAAGGGAGAATGGCTAATCTTTACTAAGAGGGGTTCAAATTATACGTTTGGTGTGAGACTAAACCTAAAAGCTGTTAAAAATCGACATACTCTAATAGAATAGTCAACTACTCTAATAGAACATCCATCATAATGTTGTTGTTATTTCAAGAAGTTGCCAGTGTGTTTTCTTGACTTGTGCACTGCTATCTTACCATTGCTCCAAACATCTGCCATATAATAATCACTTTCTGAGAACAACTTTTGTCAAATGGTTTAATATTATAGTGGATATTCTCGGTTGTTGCTACAAACTTGATGCTTGGGTTGACATGCTTAATTACAGTCAATTTCTTAGCATGTATACAGTTAATAAGGCTGTAGTATCTGAGAACTGTTTGTTTTTGCTTTACCACCAAAGTTCCATGCTGCATTTATCTGATCTGAATCTAGCATCAATTGAAGCTAATAAAATTTAATGTCATACAGGTTTGCACTCCCAAACCCCTTGAAGCTCAACTTTATAAGCTCAAATGATACCACAGCATTTGCGCTGTCACGTTATAAGGGGGTTAGTTGTGGCCAAAATCTAGTTGTATATGTAAGTGACTTTGGACTCTGGCTGTAAAAAATTAATGTGGTGATGGGGCCATATAGTTGTAAAAAGTCAGATTGAAATAGCAACAGAACTGTCTGTGACTATATATACTACAAAGTTGAAGTTATTTTTGTGTACATTTTAAATCTCTACAATGACCTTAAGATCCAATTCTGTGTATTGTCTTTGACAATCCACTATTATGTATTGCCTTATAATCCAATAGCATTTAAAAGTGTAGTTCTGTTTTTCTAGAATTGCTTACGATTGAACTCATCCATCTTGTACCCACAATCTTTCAGTGCAATATAAAAATAGCTTCCAGATTCAATCTTGTGATAGCCATATTCCAAAATTTCAAGAGGAAGCATCGCCCCAGAGTCCAGACCCTCTAGCTGGAAAATTCTACGTATGCGTACTCTATACACTGCATGGTGAGTGTATACTTGCCCTCTCAAGCCCTCTCTTCATTGTTACTGTTTGGATATTATAGTTTGAGCCATGAGACTGTAAAGCACACTAGCTATACCTTAAGCCAAGCAATACACAATCTTGTATATTGATGAATTTACCCACCATTTAAATTTTATTAATTCGTGAATTGATGTAATCAATTAGCAAAAAACCAAAACTCTAAAATTGCTAAATTTAATGTACTGCTAAATTAAGATACTTCAAACACAAAATTAATGGCAAGTATTGATCATGTATAGCTGATATTCATATCCTTCCCCTTCCTATTCTTTATGTAAAGAATATCTTTTTAGTTACTGGCTGCTGTGCCCTTATATGACAGCTAGTATTATAACTGTTCTAGAATAATGGTGTCATTTCATCATTATTACACTGAGGTGACTCAATGCTTTACAAGCATTGTAAATCACTTAAACAAAGTGGCATCATTTTTCAGTCAAAAATATTACCAAATTGTAATACTGAATAGGCTAAATTTGCAAAATTTTCTGTGGGGGGTGTCCCCAGACCCCCTAGATAGAGCATGCTCCGCATTCTGAGTGTGCTTTGCACACTATAGCTAGTTATTAACCAGTCATCACTTTTCTTAGCCAACCAACCATTATGTTAGCACCCCCCCTTCTGAATCCTAGATCTGCCCCTGGATAAAGTATCAACCTGGAAAACTCTTCGGTGTATAGAAAATGCTGTAGTGTTCCATGTCTTTGTGGCCGGACACATATGCTGACAATTTTGAATAACAGCTGGTAATGTATGAGATAACAGGAGAAGGTAACTTGATGTACTGCAAAATATCAAAGGGGGTATTGATGACAGACTGACTCAAAAGCATTCTTCAGGTCAAGAAACAACATAACATTGGGATTTTCTTAGTAATTCTGGCATTATCTAATAGCTAATCAGTACTGAATATATGCTCCATTGTACCATTCACTCTGTAGAGAAAACCCTTCTGAAGTGAGGGGTTTAACAATTTGTTGTTCAAAGCAAACTTCTCTAAATGAATAGACAGAATTCGATGAAAGAGTTTCCCAAAGACCAAGGTCAGTGTAATGGGATGGAAGTTTTAGGGAGAGGTTGGGTCCCCTTTCTTATAAAGTAATATATTTTTCTCTTGGCACCAACACTGGGGATCAAGCAGAGTGGGAGTGCAACAGTATCTTGGAGTATAAGGTGGCCAAGAATAAATGACAACTGGGTAGTTTCTTCAGATGGAAGTCAAAGTCATGATTAGAAATTGACCGCACATCTTGAATCCAGTCAGGGAAGCCATCATATCTAGTTGGTGTAGAAGTTGTAGATTTGAAGTATTGGAAACTCTGATCTGAGAAAGCAAGATCTACCTTTTGAGGTGGTCTACAAATGGACTGAGAAAATTTCCAAGGGTTCTTACAAAATGACTGTTCTTGGCTCTTTGCAGAATATTGATAAGCGCCTGGCGTGTATTGGTCTGGCAATGCGAGATTAGGCTTGCCACCCAGCATAGCCATAAGTAGTCTAACTATTTCGAGGGAGCAACTTTTGCTGATTTCGAAGTTTTGGGAGTTAGTTAACAACGAAAATATTCTTGAAATGTTACCTCAATATATTTGGAATTGTTTGCAAATCTGCAAAAACTTTTAAATTTGATAACTAGCTGGCATTGCTCAACTTCAAAAATACTTTACCACTCTTCAGTGACCCAAAGAAATCTGTGGGAGCTGACTATATTGGACCTATGATCACCTATCATACTACAATCTTGTTCCACCGTTCTGTCTATACCTCTTTACCATCTCTGCTCAATGTCTTTCAAAATATGGTAGCTACAATTCCTGACTCCTGGAAAATTCACAAGATACTGTAGTACCCATCTTTAAATCTGGAAACTGGAACTCTATCAAATATTACCATATCATCTTCTTTATCAGTACTAAGCAATGCATCAGAGGTCTTGCAACCAAATCTGCAACAAAATTGTTTCACTGACAAAACCTAGCAATGCTCAATTTGGCTTTCTCTTCAAGACTGCTCTACTTTACCCAAGCAACTTTTACTTTTTACCAACAACGTTAACCTTTTCTCTAGTACCACTCAAATTGACACCATCTATTTTGATATAGCTATAATATGCAAAGCCTTTGACTCAGTATCCCCACAACTAACATCTAGTCAAATTATGGCCTTGTGGTATCACTGGAAAACTCTGGTCCTGGGTTTTGTATTTGTCAAGTTGGCATCAATTTGTAACTATAAGCAATCACTTTTCAGAGCTGTTACCTGTTGTATTCGGTGTCCCTCAGAGCAACATTCTTGGTCCTCCATTATTTTTACCTACATCAATGACATTTTCCATTTCAATATTCTGAGTAAATTATTCATATTTGCCAACGACACCAAAAAATGCTTTATGAAAGTAATGAGTCATTTAGACCAACTGGCACCACAGAGAGACATCAATCAGCTAGCTTTTTGGTTGGATTTTTTACATATTGTTTATCCTTTAGTCCTACTAAACTGTGATGTGTACACTTATCTTTCAAGTGCACAATGAACACCGCCGGTAACCTAAGGTAGACAGTCACAGGACCTTGGAATCACCATTTCTAATAATAATCTCTCGTGCATGGAGAAATCATTACATTTGCATCTCATCCAAAGTGCATAAAACTTTAGGTATCATCCATCGTATTTTTAAATCATCACATGCATTAGTAATCAATGACAAGTTCTACCTATCATTAGTTTGACCTGTTTTAAATTACTGTTCTCCTATTTGTGGCGGCCTTATCTCATTACTGATATCAATAGTCTTGAGAGAATTCAGCGATGTGCAACCAAATAATTTGTATTCTGAATGACTTTACCAGTGAGTATCGACAGGGACTAATCAAACTCACTGAAACTTTTACCACTTATGCATCAATATGAGATTTCTGATAAACTATTCTTCATCAAATCCTTGAATACTCCAACTGTCAATTTCAACATTAACAATTACATTGTCTTTTCCTCTGGAACAACTCTACTTTGCTAAAGCTCGGAAATTGAAACACAAGACCAGGATCAGCATCTTGAACATAGACATAGAAAATGTAGACTGCATGAATTATTAGGATCAAAATTGATCAGAAAGTGATTGAGCATGAAATATTTCAGCTGTCTTTTGATGGTGTCCATTGACTGATCAAGATTAATAATTGGCAGGGCATTGCATAGGTGAGGAATTCTAAATAAGAATGTCTTGTGACATTGTTCAAAGATAGTGCAACTTTGATAACTTAAGTAGAAACTTTAAGTTATAAAAAGTGGCAAGCTGTTCCACAGAATTAAAGTCAACTACATGTGTGCACAAGTTGTTAAACGGAAAATTTTAGAATTTTCGGATTCAATTAAGTAAAAATCGAATCCAAAATGCAGAATTGTCATTGTATGACAGAGCAATTATAAATAAATTAATAATAATAAGTGAAACAAGGGAAGTAGCTTACACCTGCAAATATACTTGCTAGTGGACATGTTATCTCTAATTCAGTCATGGGCATTTGCATAAATGCATTTCTCATCAAGTCAAACTTCTTAATGTGTTCCTTAAAATCCTTCATTGTGTTGTCAAACCGGAAACTGCATTGTGTGCAGATGTATTTGGATAATCACTGGAACAGCTATCATTACAATGCACATACTCAGCATATTAGAGTGTTGAGAGATTTTTACAGACACTCCCATTTTTACTTCAGGTTGAGCAGTTTTACAACCAGTCACAGGATAAAAGTTGAGCCATAGCATATATATATATTCGTATGTAGCTAGTCTTGCAAAATCCAACACAGAAATCACATATATAATGTAAATACAAAAACTGCACATTAATTTTAAAAGGCAATGATAATTATTACTATTAGTGGTCTCATTAAAACCCTGGAAGGAGATCTTCTACCACATAATCTAAATAAGTGCCTTCTATCACTCCAGTCCCCTGTTTATCAGTGGATACTCCATACCAACACTGGTCATCAGTTCCTAAGAAGTGCCACGCTGGACCCTTCACTACTGCTATTGGCTTGTGATTTGCTATCTTCATTATTTTGTAGTTTTCATCAATTTCAATTATTTTCTTCATAAATTGTCCTATTTATGAACAAGTGTAATACTCAATTTGTATGAATACATGTACATACACTTACCTATCAACCCATCTGCTTCACTAGTTAATCCATCACATTTGGTAATCATCATGTCTAAATGTTTCTTATAGAATCTTACTTTCATTCCAAATCCAATGACTGAGTTGATGTAAAGCCAAGCAGATTCATCCTTCAATTTGTCTTGCACATCAGCATACACAGTAGCAGTAACAGATGTGTTAGAAATTGTTACTGTAACTGGTTTGTTCCCAACAACAACATGTTCGTTTTCCACTTTGATACTGTGATCTCTTGCAGACACTTGGATAGCTGTAGTAATACCAGTATCTGGACATCTTAATAATAGCCCAAGATCACCGAGAAATGTAGAGACATTGGCAATTGTGTGGCTCTCATCACTGGCAGGCAGCACAAACTGAGCATTCAACTGTACATACTTGTCTTTGATCAAACTGAACATAAAGTCGGGTTGTCCTTGCACACTATAGCACAAGTTTTCTCCATTAGGTAGTGGTATGAAGAAATGAGGATCATTTTTAATGGTTTGGCCACCTAAAAAAGACATGCATTTGATGTGTTTCTGCCAAGCTTAACTTACCACTGGTATGTTGCTACATAAATGGATAGCTATTACAAACATTTTTAGAAGGTATACTATTGTTTTTCTGTGTAGCTACCAGCAATGCATGCAGAATTATAACAGTAATTTAATGGTCTTATATAATATACAAATTCTACTAATCATTCATGTATAGGTATATTTTTATCTGCTGTATTGTAGTTTGTATACCTTATACTGTAACTGTACAAACCATTTATAGCCTGAATGTGATTTTGGTGACTTGAAATGGCATGCATATACAAAAAGTATGACAAATCTAATTTGCTCACCGTCATCATCCAATATTTCTACAATAGCTTGTGAAGGGTCACCAATCAGTACACCACTAGGTGCAAATGCGGGATGTGTGTCAATGGAAACAGTAAATTCTTCAGTAGATTCAAAGTCATCATCATTTGTTATGCTAATTTCTACCGAAGCAGTGTTTACTCCAGGTAGAAAGGTGGCACTGTATGTTCCAACAATAAAATCATCTAGAAAGGCAATAATCCGGTATGTAAAGAAATTTTAGATTTTTACGGATGCACACCAATTTTTTTCCTACTTTACAAGTACAAAAGAAAAATAGGAATTTGAGTATCATACAGTATGATAGTACTGTATAGTAGGGACCACAAAGGAGTAGGTGTGGCCCACAAAATAACATCATCCAAAAACCAACCTCAATTTTCCCTGACAATGATGAGGCAGTATTGGTTAGGTAAAACTAAGCCCAAACAAGCCTGAAATGCTTTTAACAAGGTGCTACGGAATTTAAAAAAAAGTTATTTAGCGGAATTTTCTACTGACTGAGTAACTGACTGACTGATGCTTCAGACAAGCATAACTTGATAACAGCTAAGGCTACGGGCTTGATTTTTTCACTGTTCGACGTCACTTCAGTCCGAGAGGTGCCTTTTTGGTATACCGTAGTACGTACAATACATTCTTCATGGGTCCTCCTTTGTGTCCCATTCATCTTTGCTGACAGCAGAAGTGTCAATTTGGCAGTAACACGTGATGGCTTCCCTTCGTAATGGAAATCGTCTGTATTTTCATAGCGGCTATTTTGATTGCAGAGATGCTTTTTGAACAGTTCTTGAGTCATACTGCTGTGTAACGGGTTGAACATAGCCAACAACGAAGCGTAATGGATACTTCACTTTTCAGACGATAATTGATATAACTGGGGCACGGCACCATTTCTTTCTTTCAGTATGCATGGATTACAGAGGTGCTTTTCAAACAGTTCTTGATCCGAAATGCTGTGTAACGGGTTGAACATGGCTGACAACAAAGCATAATGGATACTTCACTTTTCAGAAGATAATTGATATAGCTGAGGCGTGCAGCGCCATTTCAGATGCGGTATGCATGAATTCACCAGTCATAATAATTGTTTACAAAAAAAGTTAACAAACAAGCACACAAAACAATTTGGAACTTTCAACTAGAGTAGGGACCATAGCACATCGATAAAAAGTACTGAAACAAGTTGGAGTAGTGCACAATATTAAATCACGGTAAAACAATAAGAAGTGTAATATCCCTACTGTGCTCAAGATACCATAATGGAAATGCACAGTAGGGATATAACACTTCTTATTGTTTTACTGTGATTTAATATCGTGCACTACTCCAGCTTGTTTCAGCACTATTTATTGATGTGCTATGGTCCCTACTCTAGTTGAAAATTTAAATTTTTTGTGTACTTGTGTATATAAGGATTATGTGTAAATATAAAAGTAATGAAACAAGCAAGATGAAATAACCTGTTGAAAAAGTGTCACCCTCACTTTTACTTCAAGACAGCTTGTCATACCATGCATGTAGTACAGATCTGGTCAAGTGCATCCATTAAATTAAAAGTGTAATTTTTATAAGTTTTATAAACTAAGTCTCCTATATAACTTTTACATTTTTATGCACAATTGTTTACCATTGGCATAAGCAGTATTTGCACTAGCAATGACATTTATCACAACTTCATTGGAAAATGGTTCATCTGAGACTAATGTAGCTTGTGCTGGTCCTCTGTTTTCAGTGACACTAAATCTTGTCTGACTGAACCTCACAGTCGTAGCTACATGATAAACAAATACGTTACTAATTAATACCATGTATACCTATAGCTAATATTTGTAGGTCTGATACATTAATGAATGAATCAATCTGTAACTCAACTAAGAGAAAGAATGTATATACAGGAGGATGTGAACAGGTGCAGTTCCAGGGAAAGGTTTAAAGGGTTCCATGATTTTCATAAAGTAATATTAAGGCTCTTCCAAAAGGGGATGGGGGAATTCCTGGGGTGAACCCCCTTTTAGGAAGAGTCTCAATATTACTTTATGAGCTGCTAACAAGTTTTCTTTAAAAAGTAAACCAATTCAGCTTATCAGTCAAGAAAACACTTATAGTAGCAAACAACTCATATTACTTCTCTTTACTGTAAATCACATGAAATTACTACCCAACATCTAATAAGATTTCACAGTGAAACATTGCTGGAAAGTGATTATTTATTACTACTCAGTAACTACGTACACTTAAGCTATACAACTATTTGCAATGCATGTTCCAGAATGGAGCCCCTTTTTAAAAGTCTGGATCCAAAGCAGATATGAAGTAAAAAATTTTATAAACAATGTAGCATAGAACTATACATATATATACACTATTATTAGAGAGGACATGGTCACATGGAAAAATGGATGCCCAAGTTTTTCTCAACTAACATTCATAACTTCATTTTACTAATGCCTTGCAAAGTGATTTGTTCCCAGCGCACAGATTCTAGGGCAATGTTTCTGTCAACTTGTTTATGTACGTATGTTGGTATACATACTTATACACATGTGCATGCATATAACAACTGATTGCCAAAATATGTTGTAAATGTTTGATTACACCTACAATTAAGTACTTACATTCATCATCCAAGATTGTTATATTGGTTGTGGCAAAGTTGCCAGTGGTAGCGCCATTTGGCAAAGAAGAAGAGTCAATCGAAAAACTAAAAACTTCATCGGACTCCAATATATTGTCTTCTTCTATGTTAAACAACAGTGACTGTCTGGTTTGCCCTGGTGTAAATGTGATGCTATATGGTCCAGGAACATAATCATCTAGAAACATCATACACATGCATAAGTCTTGCAATGAATTGTGTGTGTTTGTACAACCATAATTGAAGTATATTTTTTTTACTTGCTAAATTCATTTAAAACTAAAGGCTATGAAAAGTATTTCTCCTTCCATGTTACTGAATCATAACCTTTTTTGGTGCAATTATTTGGTCAAGTTGCTCACCAGCCAAATGCATCTCTTTACTGCAATAAACAACTATAGTTCAGAAACACTTATGCACAAAACTTAACATCAGTTTGGTAGAAGGTATTGTTTATTAGGCAACCAAACTAACTAAAGTGAGCATATTTATATTGGCAAAGGATAATTGTAACAGCCCATCTATATACCAACACAATTTTTTTATTTATTTTTTTTGCAAATCCTGATGGCAAACATGATTTTACAAAATATAGTGGCCTAATGTGTATGCACAATATATAGTTTTATCATATTTTTTTCTTTTTATCAGCATTTATTACGTACCATTAGCAGTAGCAGTGATATCTGAACTGATGACAGTCACTGTGAGCTCAGTAGACAGTGGTTCACTTAGATCTAATGAAATACCAAAACGAGCTCCAGCTTCAGTCAAAGAGTATGAGGACTGCTGGAAACTAACTGTAGCAGCTACATAGTCAAGAGGAGAAAAACAAATAGTATAACTTGTATAATCATTAAGTAAGTACACACTTGTGCAATAATAGGGATCACCAAAGGTTTCTGTTTCCCACTGACAAAAAAAACTTCAAATTTTCATTCAACACTGGGATTGGGCAGGTGAAATCATGCCACAATGTAGGTAAGACCTTTGAGACCAAGGTTGTTATTGGGCCAGATAAGATGACAGTCATGCAGCCAGCCGTCAATCTGATATTCTGGTTTCCCAAACTCTGTGGGGTTTACCTACTCTAGAGCCAGAGTTGGGGAAGTTACTTCATGAAAGTATTACATCGCTATTACATATTACTTTTATATCAGTATAATATATTACAGTTACATATTACTTAGAATAAAGAGTAACTTAATAATATTACATATTAAGTTACTAACTTAATAATATTAGCTACAAATATTAAGTTACTAATGCTAAGTTACAAGACAGCTAAGTTAAAGTTAACATATAAACCACGTGCAGTCACGTGATGCACATCAGTCACGTGTACGTGCAACACCTGAGCACCATTATAAAAGAAAGGTTAATGGATTATGGTGATTAATTAATAGTGGAATGGATAATTGGCAGTAAAATCCATTTATAATGCGTTACTTGTTCATCTTTACTCGTAGTATCACTCGTTACATCGCTGTAGAGTTACTCGTTACATCGCTGTAGAGTTACTCGTTACATCGCTGTAGAGTTACTCGTTACTTTTCGCTTCCAGCTACTCGTTACGTAATAATATAACTTCTTTCGTTACTAGTAACGAATTATAGTTTCCAAAAGTAACTTAAAGTTATATTACTGCATTTCCAAAAGTAACGCGTTATTACTCAGAATCGTGAATTGTAATATATATTACGTAACGCGTTACCCCATCTCTGTCTAGAGCTCATCCTGAATAAGAGAAAGAACTAAACATCTTATTTAACTAGACTATAACTATGCACATAATTAACTACACCATTACCATCTGTATTAGAAGTCTGACATAAAATGATAGCAACAGCACACAGAGTTATGATAAACTTCATTCTCAACACAACCTAATGAAGTTACACAGTGTTCTGTGCTCAGCAAAGTGCACCTGCAGTGTCTGCTAACCTCTTTTATTGTGACAGTCAACAGGAAGTAGTATAGCTTAGAAGCCATACAAAACGAAGACATACAAAACGAAGCCATACAAAACATTTTTCTCAATGGTTTTTAAAATATTATTTTTAGCTTGTTCATCCAGTAAATGTATATGTATACAAGTTTACATTTCAATTAGTAGAACCATTAGCAGGCCATGGATAGAAGCCATTTTACATGCACACAAGATTGGTAACCTAATCACATTATAGTGTGTCTACCAAACTTGGTGCTAATGTGCATGTAAAGAGCTGCACATGTACTACATGAATCTGATATACATTATATGCATACACACATGACATTGAAATATCACCATAAGGGTGATCAAAACAATGCCCTACATTATACACTTCAGCATATAAAGGACAAACCTCAAACTAACTTCAATCCATTTGTTCCTTGCAAATACAATGTGGATGATTTAATCAGTGGAATGATCTTACATTCTTACTGAAACCATAGAACTAGCATTCTTTTACAAAGAGTGGGCATGTGTACTCTAAAATTTTACAAAATACATGTGCCTTAAAAGTCTAGCTATGTGTTTAAGCAAGTGTACTCTAAACTCTAGTAAGAGCAGAGTACATGTATACCTTTACAAAGGTTTGAGATCTGTTCAGCCACTGCTCTAAATCTCTGTAGTAAATTGTAAAAAAGTTAAGATGTACAACACATAAGTATCATACAGTACGATAGTACTGCATAAAGCAGCTCAGATACAAACTTGTTTAATTAGCTACGTACATTTAATTTATTTCTCTCATCAAATTAAACTTCTTAATGTGTTCCTCAAATCTTCCTCCATTGTTGTATTGTTGACAACTACATTGTCTGCATGCATTATCTGGAATAGCTTCATTGCAACTGCATGCCAACTAGTTAACTAAGTGTTTAGAGATTTTATGGACGTATGCATTTCCCATTTAAAACCAGCCAACCACCTGCAGTTTTAAAACTGGCCACAGCTTTAAAGTCAAGTAATAAAATACATACAATGCAAAATCCAAAGTAGAATCCAATGCAAAATCCACTGTAGAAAACTGCTGTACTAACATTGTACATTATGAATATGGAGATGCAAAAATTATACAATTAAGAAAGGCAATGCAATACTTTCAGTCATGTCAAAACCCTGGAAGGAGATCTTCTACCACATAATCTAAATAAGTGCCTTCTATCACTCCAGTCCCCTGGTTATCAGTGGATACTCCATACCAACACTGGTCATCAGTTCCTAAGAAGTGCCACGCTGGACCCTTCACTACTGCTATTGGCTTGTGATTTGCTATCTTCATTATTTTGTAGTTTTCATCAATTTCAATTATTTTCTTCATAAATTGTCCTGTTGATGGACAAGTACAATACCCCATTTGTATGAATACATGACCACATACACTTACCTATCAATCCATCTGCTTCACCAGTTAATCCATCACTTTTGGTAATCATCATGTCTAAATGTTTCTTATAGAATCTTACTTTCATTCCAAATCCAATGACTGAGTTGATGTAAAGCCAAGCAGATTCATCTTTCAATTTGTCTTGCACATCAGCATACACAGTAGCAGTAACAGATGTGTTAGAAATTGTTACTGTAACTGGTTTGTTCCCAACAACAACATGTTCATTTTCCACTTTGATACTGTGATCTCTTGCAGACACTTGGATAGCTGTAGTAATACCAGTATCTGGACATCTTAATAATAGCCCAAGATCACCAAGAAATGTAGAGACATTGGCAATTGTGTGGCTCTCATCACTGGCAGGCAGCACAAACTGAGCATTCAACTGTACATACTTGTCTTTGATCAAACTGAACATAAAGTCGGGTTGTCCTTGCACACTATAGCACAAGTTTTCTCCATTAGGTAGTGGTATGAAGAAATGAGGATCATTTTTAATGGTTTGGCCACCTAAAAAAGACATTTGCGTGTTTCTGCTTTAAGTTTAACTTGCCACTAGTATGTTGTTACATGGTATAAAGCTAGCCAAGGTATAATATTGTTTTTCTGTGTAGCTACCAGCAATGCATGCAGAATTATAACAGTAATTTAATGGTCTTATAACATAATAATACAAATTCTACTTAGGCCACTTCAACTAAATTTCTTGTTCCTCGGACCCGACTGACCCATAAAATTTGTAAATGAAATATTTTTGTTCATTTTTAAAGATCACGTGTTTAATCACATGAGCTTGTGGTGTAGATGTATTATTGGCCATCCATATCTGCTATGCTTGGGGTGAGCTTGGTTATTACAAGAAGAGTTGTAAAAGCAGACTATGGATGGACGCTTGGTCATTTAAATGTACTAGTCATTATCAAACATCGTAGTTATACGTGTTGCCATAACTTCAGTTTTAAAAATTATTACCCTGCACCTATTATTATTTTATTTATACCTACCTACCGACCCACTTTTCAACTAGTTTCAGTCTGAGAAACAAAAGATTTAGTTGCTTATCATTCATGTATAGGCATGTTTGGTTGCTGTATTGTAGTTTGTATACCTTATACTACTGTAACTGTACAAACCATTTATAGCCTGAATGTGACTTTGGTGACTTGGAGTGGCATGCATATACAAAAGTATGACAAATCTAAATTTGCTCACCATCATCATCCAATATTTCTACAATAGCTTGTGATGGGTCACCAATCAGTACACCACTAGGTATAAATGCGGGATGTGTGTCAATGGAAACAGTGAATTCTTCAGTAGATTCAAAGTCATCATCATTTGTTATGCTAATTTCAAATAAAGCAGTGTTTACTCCAGGCAGAAAGGTGGCACTGTATGTTCCAGCTATAAAATCATCTAGAAATAAGACAATAATCCGGCATGTAAAGAAATTTTAAGATGTACGCCAATTTTTTTCTACTTTACAAGTACAAAGAAAAATAGGAATTTGAGTATATATATAAGGATTATGTGTAAAACTAAGAAACAAGCGAGATGAAACAACCCATTTAAAAAGCATCATCCTCACTTTCCTTCACAACAGCTTGTCATACAATGTAATACAGATCTGGTCAAGTGCATCCATTAAATTGTCTAAATTAAAAGTGTAATTTTAAGTTTTATAAACTAAGTCTCCTATACAACTTTTACATTTTTAGGCACATTGTTTACCATTGGCATGAGCAGTATTTGCACTAGCAATGACATTTATCACAACTTCATTGGAATATGGTTCATCTGAGACTAACATAGCTTGCGCTGGTCCTCTGTTTTCAGTGACATTAAACCTTGACTGACTGAACCTCACAGTCGTAGCTACATGATAAACAAATACAGCACTACTATATAGTTAATACAATGTATTATACCTATAGCTAATATTTGTAGGTTTGATACATTTAATGAATCAATCTGAGGTTAAAGTTCAAAAATTGGTAACTAAACTAAGAGAAAGAATGTGTATATACAGGGAGATGTGAACAGAGGCAGATCCAGTACCTGGGGTGAACCCTGTTTTGGAAGAGCTTTAATTTTACTTTATTAGCTGCTGACAAGCTTTCTTTAAATTTCAGCTTATCATGCAGTCTATATAGGAAACACTTATAGTAGCAAACCACTCATATTATTTCTCTTTACTGTAAATCACATGAAATTACTACCCAGCATCTTATAGTAAGATTTCACAGTGAAACACTGCAGGAGGATGATTATTCATTACTACTCAGCACCTATACTGAAGCTATACAACTAATTACCATGTTCCAAAATGGAGCCTCTTTTTTTATAAAGTATGGATCCGCCCCTGGTGAAGCAGATATGAAGTTAACAAAGTAGCATAGAACTATACGTATACACTATTGTTAGAGTGGACATAGAAAAAATGATACAATACTAACAAGTTTCTCTCAACTAATATTCATAACTTTGTTTCACTAAAGTAATTTGTGCCCCCTGTACAGATTCTAGGGCAATTTTTCTGTCAACCTGTTTATGTTGCAGTGTACATACTTTATACATTCATACACACCTGCATGCATACAACAACTGAATCGATTGTTAAAATAATTGTAGATTATAGCCTACAATTACTTACATTCATCATCCAAGATTGTTATATTGATCGTGGCAAAGTTGCCAGTGGTAACACCATTTGGGAAAGAAGAAGAGTCAATCGAATAACTGAAAACTTCATCGGACTCCAATATAATGTCGTCTTCTATGAAAGTAAACAATGACTGTCTGGTTTGCCCTGGTGAAAATGTGATCCCAAATGGTCCAGGAAAATAATCATCTAGAAACATCATACACATACATGAGTACTGTTTTACTTGAGTCTTGCAATGAATTGTGTGTGTTTGTAAACCATAACTGCAGTGTTGTTTACTTGCTAAATTCATTTAAATCTATAAACTATAAAAGTATTTCTCGTTCCATGTTACTGAGTCACAATTGTATTTTTGCTATTACTACCTTATTTGGCACAATTTTGTCATGTTGCTCACCAGCCAAATGTATCTCTTTACTGCAGTAGTTCAGAATCACTTATGTACAAGACTTAACATCAGTATGGCAGAGGGTATTGTTTATTAGGAAACCAAACTAACTAAAGTGAGTATATTCATATTGGCAAAGGATAATTGTAATAACCTATCTATATATCAACACTTTTTTTGTAACATCCTGAGGGCAAACATGATTTAACAAAATATAGTGACCTAATGTGTATGCACAGTATGTAGTTTTATCATATTTTTTTGCTTTTTATCAGTAGTTATATTACGTACCATTAGCAGTAGCAGTGATATCTGAACTGATGACAGTCACAGTGAAGTCATTAGACAGTGGTACACTTAGATCTAACAAAATACTAAAACTAACTGCATCTTCAACCAAAGAGTATGAGGACTGCTGGAAACTAACTGTAATAGCTATATAGTTGAGAGGAGGAAACAAATAATAACTTGTACAATTAGTATCATCAAGTGCACACTTGTACAATAATAGGGATCATTAAAGGTTTTTCTTTCCCACTGACAAAAAAAAAACAGCTTGAAATTTTCATTCATTTGGTCAGTTGCAATCAAGTCCATACATACCACAATGTAGGTTTGACCATTGAGACCAAACTTAATTGTTATTGGGTCAAAGCCACTCAGATTAGACAACAGTCATGCAGCCTTTGTTTCTACTTTCCCAAACTCTGTGGGGTTTAGCACTGTAGAACTCATCATGAATAAAAGACACCTTAATACAATTAAGCATACGCAACTAGTAGAACTATGTAGCTACGTAGCGACACCATTACCATCAGTATTAGAAGTCTGACATAAAATGATAGCAACAGCACACACAGCTATGATAAACTTCATTCTCAACACAAACTAATGAAGTTACACATTCACACGATGTTCTATTCAGCAAAGTACACAACTGCAGTGTCTGCTAGCCTCTTTTATTGTCGCAGTCAACAGGAAGTAGTGTAGTTTAGAAGCCATATAATATAATTTTTCCAAATGGTATTATTTTTAGCTTGCTCAAACTCAGTAAATATATATGCATGCAATACACAGTGCATTTGATCACATGCCATTTCCCAGTCATTTACTACAAGCATATAAAAGATGCAGTGTATACATTTCAATTGATAGAACCATTAGCAGCTTCCCATGACCATGGGTAGAAGCCACTTTACATGCACACAAGGTTGGTAACCTAATCACACATAGTGTGTGTCTACCAAACTTGGCATGTAAGAGTTAATGTGCATGTAAGAGCTGCACATGTACTAAATCTGATATATATGCATACACAGTTACACACTACATTGAAATTATACCATAAGGGGACAAAACAATGCCCTACATATACACTTTAGTGCAGACTGTACATATAAAGGACAAAACTCAAACTAACTTTAGAAATCTATGATATTATCTTTTGGATATTGCCTTGTAAATGTAATGTGAATGATCTAATCAGTGGAATGACTATACTTGAAGTCATGGAACTAGCATTGGTTTTGCAAAGAGTGGGCATGTGTACTCTTAAACTTTTACTTGAAGTACAAAATACATATGTGCCTTAAAAGTCTATATGTTTAAGCCAAGTGTACTCTAGACCCTAGTAAGGGCAGAGTACATCACAAAGGTTTAAGGTCACCCTTTAAGAATGCAAGTTACATGGTTTCAATAATAAGTTAAACCGGGATATACACAGTAAAAACAAACTAGTGAACGTCACTACTAAATGTAGTGAACGTCACTACTAATGTCTGCCACAATACTCACTATTTTTGTGTAGTGACGTTCACTACTAATTTTGTAGTGAACGTCACTACATTGACCACCAAGTAGTGATGTTCACTACAAAAACTAGTGAACGTCACTACTTAAAAGTAGTGAGTATTGTGGCAGAGCAATTCACTACTAAATTTTTACAGTGTAATGTTACTATTTATAGCAATGTGGGGCTAATTAGACTTTTTGTGTCCTAGCTACTGTGCTTTACATAAATGTTGATGCACACTGACAAATGAATTAAAAGCAAGTGACTATAGCTATGTGGAGATTAAGATGAGGCTGACCCATCACCAAATAAGGGAGATGGTAATACACATCACAATAATAATTATTAATTAAGGTCCACACTTTCTTCTAGGCATAAGCCACATAGTTTAGAATGTAATCAGGATGTATTGTACATGTATATGACACATAATCTAACTAGTTATGGTAAAAAGTGATTGTTAAACAGGTGGAGGAGGATGGTCATGTGATTGGCCTAATAAAACGTGTGAACTAAAATTTAAAACATTTAGACTCATTAACTGATGCACTAAATATGAACTCATGAGCGTTGCACAATAGGCTAGTTTAAGATGAAGGATACATGAAATTTCAACATTAAATGTACAGTCAGTTACATTACTCTGCTGCATTATACACTGTATTACGTAGCTATGTAAAATAAAATCTCATTCAAGCCTGCACTACAAAACTATTATTATATGCTAATTAGCTAACTGTACATTATTATTTTACGAAGTTTTCACATTATTGAATAAAATTTGTCCCACACATTAATTAGCACCAACAATTGGTATTAACTCAGAAAATGTACCTCACTATCCAATGTAAGACATTTTTTATTAGTGCAAAAGTTCACACACACACGCATGCGCAGGCACACAGAAAATTTTCCTGAACAGTTTTCATGCCTACAAGCATAATGCTTTTAATTATATTGTGTGCAACAGGTTACAATATGTAGCTATCTTGGGCAGCAATGAAAATTAATGTTTTGTTTGAACTTTATTGACTTCAGTGACAGATTAGAGATTGACAGACAAATGCACATACTAAAGAATTGATGAGTTCACTTCCATTGTTGCTGTCTCTAGAATTTGTGTTCATAATTATCCATAATCTTTAACATAACTAAGGCTAAATATGTAGCTATACATGAAAATTAAGTACTGGGTCACTATTTTTCAATTAATGGCAAACTGCAGTTCATAATTACTTAATTAAGGTAGCTAGCTGACTAGTACTTAATTCACTTTATGACTTCATTGAAGTGCATTATGCAAAATGTATTATATACGTAATGATATAAACATCAGAAACTGATGGAACTATGCACAACTACAGATGCATTTCTAGGGGGGGAGGTCGTCACTGGTTTCTAGAAAAGAACTATTGTAATTTTAAGTCTGAAACTAGGTTTATTAAAAAGTATTTCAACCTTTAGAAATTACTCCTCTCTGCCACACAATGATCCAAAATTGCTCCTCCTGTGCCTTAAAAATGTGCTAATTGAGAACAAATAATTATTATTTTGAATGCTATAACTTCTGCAACTGCTTGATATGACATCAAATCTTTTTGTATAGGTCCAGAATGGTAAGATACAACTGTGAAACCATTTGTTAGGGTGATTTTATTCATTATAGTTAGCCAATAGTTAGCCAATAGTTAGCCTTCATTATAGTTAGCCTTAAATTAACAGTTAGTCAACATACAAAATCAGCACAAATAGCACAATGTCTGCCCATAATGAGTATAGGCAGACACAAATGTCCTTGCAAAACCAATAGTGGTACCATAAAGGTCAATGTGTGCATGTTTGTTTGTAGCGCTAACAATAACTGTCATTTGGTTGCTAGGAGATACTACATTTTCCCAACCAATGCCACCTCACCTTAGTGTATATACTGCTGTAATGACCACAGCCTGTTGATATGTTGCAGATATGTAGTTAACCTTAAAACTTTTAATCCAGGGGCGGATCTGCAAACAGGGTAAGAGGGGAGTGTCATATTCTCTAGTTCAGTGATGCATTTTTGAGGCAGCAAATAATCTTAGTGGTGTATTTTTGCTATTTTGACCTTTTTCAGATGGTTGTGAAGTCTTGAAAGCTGTTTAAAAGGCTCTGAATGTCTCAAATAACAACACGATAATTATTTTAGAGGCGCTTAGTATGCACGAAGGTGCTGGGTGACTATTTTACAGCTATAGGTTTGCTTTGGTTTCAGGTGAATTTGTAATAAATGCTAGTAAAATGTGCGTATTTTCATGAGTTTATAAACTGATCTGTCCTGACATAAAGTTTAGTAGCTATTTTAATCAGGAGCATGGCTGGCTCCTAGCTCCACAATTAAGGTGGGGGGGGGGGGGGGGATTTGCCCCAAATGCCCCATCCTGGATCTGCCATTGTAATCATAGTAATGAAAGCAGTACAATTCCAGCAGTGTAAAGTATCTATGTCCTTTTTTAATCAGCAAACCTCTTATGTAGTGGCCATATAAGTGCCTTATTTTTCCTTTTCTTTTTCCAGCTATTTTCTCTGGCTTTGTTTTCCATGTAGTGCTTTTGGTTGTAGCTTTTTCCTTTGTTCACATGATTACCTCGCCCAAAACTAAAACTGGTAAGACTATAAAGCAATTAGAGATAGCGACTCCTTGACTACTACGCCCATTCATACTTATCTTATGAGGGCACACTGTTAAAACAGAGGTGTTCAGTTACACCCTGACAAAGGTGTTTATGGAACACCTACACCTTTAAAAGTGTACATATACACCCAGGGGTGTTATATTACGCCTATAATGTTATTGGATTGTAATAGGTGTAGTGAAGCACCTTTGGGTGTATTAAAGGTGTTATTGTACACTCTATACTGATACATTTGAAATGAATTTCTTTTAATGTAGGAATGAGTCTACACACCATACAGTGATGCTATAGGATTATAAGCTCATGCAGTGTTGCTGATTTAGTTAAGTGCAACAGTGAAGCCCAAACAATGTTACACTGAGCTCAGCATGCAGACGAACAGATCAGCAATACTATATCCACACTCAATCCATCAACGTACTGTAGCTTGCTAGATTGTACATGTCAATAACTGCTTTTACAAGTACTAATAGTGTTTGTACATTCTGTATATTTGATTTTTGTATGCATTAATAATAATTCAATTCCGTACAATTATAGACATCTAAAATATAAATTGTACACTGTGCAAAAGGCAGAGGTCACAGATATGAGCATGAATGCACGTGCAGTTGATAAAGTAAATAATTCTGTGTGCCATACTACTTTGTCAGCCATAGGATTGCAATCCATTATATAAGCATGGTAATGTCAGCGTTGATACAAGGCTACACATTAAATGCTACTTCATAATCCAACATCTTTTCAATCACTCCAGTCGTCAGCTGGTCATGTAATAATATCATTAAGAGACTCCATATCATGTTCAAAATGGAAGGCAATTTTCCTTTGTGATGCCGGCGGGTAGCCTTATGGTCATCATCATACACTGTGACGTGATTCAAAACGCCAGTTTGTGAGTCCGATTTATACATCAAGCTTAGCTATCAAGATTTTTCATACACTTGATCCGACCTTTAAAATTCCAAGAACTAATAGATGTCAACACATGTTCACTAATGAAAGTTGATTGTGACAAGGCCAATGAACAATTCAAGCGGATACTGAGCTATACTCCCTGCAGTCCTAGGCCCGTGTGTTGGCATTTATATACACGCATACCTTCCAGAACGTCAAAATATACCAAGAAATAAGTGATGACTTGACGATCCAATTGTATTCCATTGAATGCCCAGCTTTTGAACAGCAGTGCGCACTATATAGCGTGTACCAGGTGCGAGACCAGGTGCACAATATCAGTAATATGGCCACCGAAAGAAGCAGTTGAGACGATAACGTGCGAGCAGTTTTCGATAGTAAAGAAATGTACCAAAATTTAACAGCATCGACGGCTGGAATGTGGAAGACGATTTGTACCCGGCTGCAGCGGCTGTCAGTGCTTGGGCGCCCAGAGTGGGAAAAGGTGAGTAACGGCCTGGCAACTTTGACGTGAATAATACATGATCTATTGCTGTGAAGAAAGAACTGGCGACGATTAGAAGTGTTCACTTCTGAACAGCGTAATGAGACTGGTATCTTCAGTAGAACTTTATACATTCTCGTGACAATATTAGAGGCCATTTCCACTGGTTTGACAACTGGCAGGGCAGACAGGAGATAGCTCAGATGCCAAGAACATGCATCATTGCACATCCAAAGTCAGAGGCTTACAATGTGGTGTGCCAGAAGCTGGTTCAAAAGCGGCACCCAGCTAGGTCCTGGATGACAATGGACAGTGGACTTGTGTCAGTATGTTGTTAAGTGTAAAACCTTGATATACTGGTTTATTTTAGAAATTAAGAATTCAGAGGAGGTGTAGCAAACAAATTGATCAAAGTATCAGTAATGAACCAACTAATAAACTTGAGAATGGAATCCAACAACAATGGATTGGAAATTTCTGATGGCTGAGTATGATGACACTATTCAGTCCATGAAGGGTGACTATTAAAAGAGGGTGGCAAAAGAACTGTACAATTCGAAGATAAGTGGATTTAACCCTACTGAACACCTGGCTTTAATAGTGACTGAATGTCCACTTTTGTCAGAGGTCGTTGATCAAAATTCCCCTCTTTGCACTCAAGTACTTGGGTAAGTGTACCATAATAGTTTGTTATAGTTTGAAAATTATGTTTTCTTTTGGTATATAGATACAAAACAAGGTTAAAGCAACTGTTCCAATTGACGACAGTATAAAGGACTTCATTTTTATCAACTGGCCTATGTGGAGAACAAAATTGATGTCAACATTTTAGTGTAAGACCAGGCCATAATTTAAGAAGCTATTGGGACTTCTTAGTGAATGTAGCTAATGATTTTTGTCCACCCAGATGGTAAGTAACAATTAAGAATACTGAATGTATGTAACAAGGTCTTATTTTTCTCAGATGTTACTGATTGTGTACTTGGAAGCTGATTTGTCATCTGTTACATCCAAGATGGTTTGCAAGGATAGTGTTTTACTTAAGAATTTTGAGGTATGTTTACCTGTAGTATACATTCACAAAGTTATGTTTGGTTGACATATAAAACCTCTAATAGTTTCACTGCATGAAGCATTAATTACGTATTAGCATATAAATTCACAACTCTAGATAGGCTGTAGTGCTTCTTGGCATCCAAAATCAATAATAGTCCAGTACTACTTACTGTACGGTGGGAGAAAATTTTGGCTAATTTGGCAAAATGATTTTTGATTCGCCAAAAATGCAATATGACACAACTATTCGCCAATATATTATCCACCAAATTCCTTCTCGAGTAAAATCACCAAAATTTTGTATTGTGCAGTATACTGCCAAGACTATAGTTCCTTGAAATATGTACCTATTGTCATGCTTGTTATATGTTATATATTTTTATTCTTTCATTTGCAGTGACATGATGTCGATGTAGACTCTGTGCAGTTTCGAATTGTCAGTCAGAACCATTTCTGGTTATTACTGGATACGATCCTGAAGATGAGGGTAGCTGAGTCTTCCGTCACTAGTTCCATTCCAGTACTAAATGTTTAATCTCAAAGATGAGTAGCTGTTGCAACTGGAGACTGTTATTCCAATCTGGAGAAAATGTGTATAGAACAATAAACTCTTATGAAATTAATTTTATACATTATGTATAGCAGTTTTCAATGCTTGTACTTTTAATATCACCCTAATAAAATTGTAAGACTACTGAACACTGCTAAAGACGTTATTGAAACACCTAGGGGTGTTATGTATACCACCTTAAAATTTATTGGAACACCGTTGGTGAGTGTTACTGAAACTCCTTTAAGGGTGTACTGGGACACCCTAAGGGGGAGCCTGACAACAATTGTAGATAAAACACCCCAAGGGGTGTTTAATAAAGAACCCTTTTTTAACAGTGCACTTCATTAAAATCACGTGTTAAGGCAGTAACGTATGATTATTGCACGTGATTTGTGAATAATGCACGTGATTTGCGATTCACAATTCTGTTACACGAAACAACAGATTTGTGTATATGCCATCATAAACTTGGCTGTCTGAAATTTCTGGAGCCGTACACCTAGTACTATCGGATCTTATGGCAGGCAGGCAGGTATAGAGGAAATGCAGGTGAATTTAGAAATTTTTAAAATTTACTGTATATCAAAACAGTCAGCTTTTCACTTCGGTACAGCATCATTATAGCTGTACTAATGCATTCCAGGTGTTTTTTCTGGAAAAATGTATTGCAAGGCTATTTTATAAAGTGCGAAAATTTACAAAGCTGAATGATTTCTTACCAATCCCTACTTACTGGGTATTACCATACTTCATGATAAGTACTACCGTACTTAATGATAATTTTTAATACAATTTTGAAAATTTACACAAACATTTCACTCCTTATGACATTTTTTTGATGTAGTGCCATTGCAGATTTGACCTTTATATATTAATAACTTAGCTAGTAGTTTTGTTTTTTATCTTCCTGAGGCATTATTTTACACTGTTAAAATGGTTTCAAATTAAAGGTCTTGCTGAACGAAACAACTTGGTTTTTATTTGAAGTCAGTAGGTGATTTCATTCCAAAGTTATGATTAATCAAGACACACGGTAGTGTGTCGTGCGGCCAAGAAACCCGGCGACCACTATTTACAGGAAGAAAGAAAACAGCTTTTTCATGCGTGCATACCTCCATGGCCCCTTCTCCAAAGCACACTATTTTTGCATTATAGCTGTCCCCCAAGTAGGGTACGCCACACAGAAAATTAAATTAAATTTGCAACAGCCATTTGCGAGGTATGGGTGTTCAAAATTTTGTTTTAATTTCTTCGTTTTTTTCTTCTTATGCCGTACGGGGGGAGCTATGGGGGACTTCAATTTCTTTTCGCACACTTAGCAAAAATTGCTATAAAATGCAAACGTGTAACTCGATTGCCATGATCTTTGGAACAAATAAAGAGCGTGTAACGGTGGATTCACGTACTAAGTTTGTTGTGAATCTGAGTAATATTCAAGGAGTTATGAGCGTTTATTCACGTAAAAAAAGATCAAACTTCTGTCACGGCTACAGGGTAAACCAAGTATAGAAATAACTTGAAAATTGATGTATGGATAGGCTGATCATCGTAGCAGTGCCTATTGATAGTTTGAATAGGAATAGAGTTACAGCGACAAAATTATAAAGCAAAAACTAAGCATGTGTAACATCACGGATCGAGATACTCTAGTAGAACAGTCACCGCGGGGTAAAAAAAGTGTGCAAAAAATGTCGAAAAAAAGACTTACCAGAGTTCAAACCAGGGACCTCCATACCCAACACCTACATCCTTAACCACTGAATCACTACTACCTTGGCTGATCACCTCACTTAATTTCTGCTTTATAAATGAAATTTCTAGTTGAAATCTGCCCATAATCAAACGTTTGTAATTTCATAGATCTACCAATAGAAGTACTAGATTGTTCTAGAGCATTCTATATATGTTCTATTAGAAGCCCTCAAAAAATGTACACTCTATTAGAGTATTACAATAATATTATCAAATATTGAATTAAATCATGCAATGAAATACATTTATAAGTCTGTCTTCAACAATCATCATTGTATCTACATAGAAAAGAAGAAATGTGAGTAAAAACAAACCTCAAAGTCAGCCATAGGCTGGTTTTGGGGCCTTATAAAGTACAAAAAGGAGTGAAATCCACACAAAAACAGCCAAGCTGTGAAAAAATGGTGCGGCCTTAAAAAGCCTGGGTGAAAAAAGTTGTGAAATCAAGGATGGCAGCCAAGAAATGGCTGCAATGATGTTAATGCTAAAAAAAATTAATAATGGCTGTGTGGATTCTATTAGCCATGAAATTCTATAAAGTTATCTGCCCATTGGTATTTACACCTCAAGGGCAGATAAACCCAAAGAAATTTGTTAATATACTGAAAAATAGATGTCAAAAGTAATGCAACGTGTGCAAGAGGTATACTATGATTAGACTTTCATGGTTATGTGGTTAAATGACGGCTGGCAGCTTTGGCTCAACTTTGTACACAACTGGATCTACAATAGATGCAGTTTTAACACTAGTAATACTAGGTGTCATGTGGTTTAGACCTTGCTCTCTATACCTCCTGATGTGGCCATCATGGTGCAAAATGTAGGCACCTATAGAATTATTTAGGGATTACATTTGGTAATCAATCAGATGGACCGGTCTGCACAGTTTGTAAGATATCATTTTATATATTTTGGATTAACAGTCATTAAAGAAATCTACCTTCAGAAGTCATCAAAATGTTGATTGATTCCAAAGATTTATTATGCTGCTTTATGATAGTGGAACGAATTGCCGTGATATTCTTAACTACCAAACTGTTTGATACACTTTCAAAGTTTGTAAAGAATTCTTAATACATGCATGAATTTATTAGGGTAATGGATATTATCAATCTAGAGGATGGTAACAGGTGTGGAAGAGGCAACTGACTTTGTGTACCAGGTTGGTTGGTTAGCATGAAAGTTTTAAAGTAAAGGTGGTCAAAAGGAGGGTTCATTGGTCATGCTAGATAGTACACAATATAGCTAGCTACTCTAATACAGCAGTTGTTAAAGAATTTCACATGAGTTGCTACTTAATAAAATAGTTACCCAACCTACAATAATTGTCTAGATCTTTTTTTGACATCTATCATCAGAGTTGGTCTGCTCTACTATGTACTGTATTTTTCTGGTATACATGTATGAAGCGCCATGTGCTTGCTAATAATGCACAAGAAGCGAATTACAAAATATTATTTAAGTTAAGCTACCTTATCTAAATTCTATATTGTAATTAGCTGTTAGTCTTCTACTGTTCATTAATCAATTGTGAACATCAGTACTGACCCATTTTGCCAGATGCACTGTTAGTGCATGGCACTTTGTATGCCACAAGATTTTGGAAAATACAGAAACTTTCACTACCCCCCCTCCACCTTTTACCCACTTTTTCCCTTGCTCCACTAATTCTGTTTCAGAGGCTCCAACTTTGGGAGAGGGATTTATTTATCTTTAGAAGGCCTACTGATTTTGTCCTTCAGCCATTTAATCTAACAGATCAATGCATATATATCTGGAGGATAAAGGAGTTATGAAACTCCACACATACCAATGCTGTCATCCAAGCTTGTATGCTGAATTTCACATCCAGGCTGTTCTCAAGCAGTTATATAATAGTATTCATGCAAGATATACTTCCACTACTTAAAAAGTACTGTACTATAACTGTAAGCAAGACCATGGAAGAAACTCTTCTCTGTGTACATTACTGTAAGCAGGACACGTTGTATTTGCATAACATACTGCTTATGTTTTGTTCAGTTTACCGTCTGGATTCAATACAACTATGCCACATAGGAAGAAACACCAATCTGCCAGCTTTTCCTAGATATAAGACCTGCAACACAGATTGTATCTTGAAGCAATAATATCTGTACCACATACCCACAATACAATTATATAATGTAATAATATTTAATTGACAGAGAAATCCTCCATGCAAAAGCAGCTTGGATGTAAAAAAGGCATGTCCAAGAAAGTAAAGGTAACTGGCGATAGAAAGAGCTGATATCTGGAGTGGCCAAGAATAAATGTTAATGCAAAAAACAAAGTTGTAACATTGGGGCTTTATCATTGGGTTGTGTTCTATATCCATACCCAGCCTTGCTGCATTCCTAATTAATTCCTCTGAACTCTAATTGGCTAGTAATTTAGGTGTCATTTTCAATAATCAGATTAGAGGAAGAAAAGGCGGCCAAAATACACTGTACTGTACTAGCTAATCAGAGGCAAAGTTATTAATTAGGAAATGCATTAAGACTGAACGTAGAGCATGACTCAATGATATGTTACAACTTTATTGTAAATTTTATTTACTGTTAGCTATATTTTCTTGGACACACCTGTTTTTACAGCCAAGCTGCTATCGCATGGAGAATTTCAGTTACACAAAACAATACTACAAAGTTATACTAACAGTCCTGATTTTTATTCACAACAGGGTGTGCTGTATAAAAACAATGTAATACAGTTTCGCGCACATCTATAGTTTGCCAACTTGGAAGAAGACACAGTTATCTTTGAGATACTGTCGTGTACAAGTGACTTTAAAGAAGTCTTCATTGGAAAAGAACTTTCTTCTTCCCCACCCTTTGGTAGACCTCTCACCAAAAGTAACTCTACTGGTTGGGGTATGATCACCAAACTTCACCGTCTCTGAGAAATGTTGATGGTCACCAATTTGGTTCAACAATTTTATTTCAAATATTCCCTTAATTGGCCAAGTTAATTGTTTATCATGTGGACCCTTCGTAATATACAGGAACACTGACAAGTGAGTACCTTGACCATCACCGTTACCAGCAGGATCAACTCTTAGGCACATCTTATATCCCTTATCATGAGTATAGAAAGACTCACTGTACCATTCAAGATTGTCTCTCTTAACTTTTGTAAAGTCTGACATATTCACAATTACTGGGCATACCTGATCACCTGATCTGTTGATTGCTGCCATAGCAGCTAGTTTAGCCCACCATTTTGTCCTTGAGGCAATCGATGCTAAATTACCACTAGTGTGCCCGTGGGGAATAGCTGCTTGATGTACCAAAATCATTAGTGAGTTGATCTGTTCCAATGCACTATTAAGCTGTGACTTTGTGTCAGCCAATTCAGATGATAGCTCCTGATAAGTCAGTGACAGTTCTTGTTGAGTTTCATTCAAGCGCTGTGTAGTGGAAGCTAATGAAGACTTAGTCAATGAAAGGTGTTCTTTCATTTTCTCACTGCCGTGTTTCTTTAGGTCCTTACGCATCATCCTCTCCCCACACCCCACATTGTGATACTCACACTGGACTATCTCAAGAGGACACTCCTTCTTGTGTGCTTCCATGTCTTCAAATGGTATGCTCTCTACCTCACATTTGTTAGGACAGGGTAAAGGAAGTTTTGGACACTGCTCCTTGTGTTCTCCCTCAATAATCTGATGTTCTCCTGTACTGTGGCAGTACTGACAGTTGACCTTACGACAAGGACACTCATTCTCAATATGACTAGTCAAATCTTGTCGTCGTAGTATCTTTCCACATTTTACAAAACATTCAACTTCCTCAAAAGGACATTCATTCTTATGTGTTTCCATGTCTTCACGAAGGATAATCCCTACTTCACATTTGTTGGGACAGGAAAGGGGAAACTTGGGACACCGTTTCTTGTGTTCTCCGTCAATAAACTGATGTTCTCCTATAATATCGCAGTACTGGCAGTTGATTTTACGACAAGTACACTCAGTCTTAACATGACTGGCCATATGTCGCCTTTGGAGCATCATCCCACAATCATTAATACAATTCACATCTTCAAACTGACAACCATCACTGTTTCCAAGGTGGTTGTCGATGTCACTCAGCGCACCCTGCCACTCACAGCCTCTCTCCACGTTAATGCACATCACATGAAGACCCCTAATCTCTCGGTCAGCTTGTTTGTTAGTGTATGAGATAAATTCTTCATCACGACACACTGGACAACAATTAACAGCAGTGTTTCTCTTAGCATTGTCCAAACAGGACTTACAAAAAATATGTCCACAACAAGTAGTCAGGAATGCTTGTCGACTGGGAAGGTGACATATTTTACAGATGAGACGGTCTGGTGGAGTATTAACAAACTTGTAGTCATATCCACCGGAGTATCCACCAATATTACCCAGCGTACATGAGGCTATCGCCATGATAAGGGCACGTGACTTTGCTACGCTAATGATGCGTGGGTGAGTAGGACTGATCAAAAGCCCGGCAACTCGCTCGAGGTTTTGGCTACTGTAACTGGCTCCTGTTTTTCAGTGGATTGTGGTATGAAACAGGTACCGTCTGCTAATTCAACAGGTAGATATAACTTTGCGTACATTGTTGTGTCAGCCTTCGGATGCCGATGGGTTGTAGGCTAGTGGTAAACGCTTCGTATTTTTATTTTTAATTTTAAATGAAAACAGTAGATAATACATAATAAGCAAATGCAAGTGAACTTAAATACGAGCCTCAGCGACTGCACAGCAATCGGTGCAAACTGGACCTGGCACCGCGAATGAACATAATTGCACAGGCCCGTAGCCAGGGAGTTTGAAAGGGGGGTTCTTTTTGACCAAAAGTGGACCTTTACTTGCATGATGATTAATAAAGGTACTGAGACTGGGTGTGCGAAGCACACCCAATCTAGGGGGGTCTGGGGGCATGCTCCCCCAGAAAATTTTTGAAAATTGGAGTCTGGAGATTGAAACTGGTGGCATTTTCTGACTATTTTCTATATATAACTTATACTGCATATGGCTAACTATATTACAATATATAGTCATAAAGGAGTAGTTATAGCCACAATACGTACTTCAAATTTCATAGAAATAATAAATAGCAGGGCCGTAGCCAGACTTTTATCTGGGTAGGCTCTTTTAGAAGAAAAGTAGACCTTTTTATATGACATGTTTCAGATTATATTATGGTGTGCGCACCCAGCATGCTGAAACTAGGGGGTCTGGGAGCATGCCTCCCCAGGAAATTTTTTGAAAATAGGTACTAAAAGGTTGAATTTAGTGGCATTTCAGTCAATAAATAACAATTTTTTAGGTAAGCTGAAGACCAGCTGTATGGATGATATCTGGAAAAATATCTCTATACTGCTACTGTATACCATCTGCACATGCATGTATCTAAATATAATATATTGGAATGTCACAGTGAATAAGAATGGGAAAGATTGAGCACTCTGCCATGATCAACAGGGGCAGTGGAGCAGAACAAAGGGTGTCTTAAACAATGAAATTTACACATTGCATGGAGTTGAAGTATGGGTGCTATTCGTGGGCTCTGTATGGAGAGGCTTTTCTACCAAAATCTTACATTTTAATGAAAGCTCGGTTTAGACAATCTACATGTAAATTAAGTAGCTTTTAAAAGAAAATGTAATCGTGACTGTTCTATTAGAGTGGTTGTTCTATTAGAGTGGTTGACTGTTCTATTAGAGTATCTCGATCTTGCATTGCATATAATACAAGCACTGAATAAGTTACTTGGAGCACTTAATTTAGCTTCTTATTAGTGCTATCTAGTAAACTGTAGCTAATGGACTTTTGCTCCTGAAAATTGGGACTTGTATACTAAAATTGTGGATCTTTTTGGTTAAATTATGGACCTTTATGCTAAAATTGTGGACCTTTTTACTGAAATTGTGGACCTTTTTTCCAAGAGGGCGGTTCTTCAGAACCCCCCGAACCCCCCCTGGCTACGGGCCTGTTGCAGATCTCACAAGGAGAAGCTTATTTACATCTCAACCATCCTATCACTACATAAGAAAAGGCTGTGCTTAGCACTCAAAAGGTTGGCCAATCTATTATAAAACTGAGTAGCAGCATCACCCATTCACCAGTAGTGGTGAACCTTAAGGCCCCTATTTGGTGATTATTAGTTTCTCATCCACCGCCCGCATCCTTCTTAAGCTACAGAAAATTGCATTGTCTTTGCAACAACCGGCCATGCGCGGTTTGAGCATGCGCGTGTTTTGAATAATAAAATGCGTGCAATACAGGGTTTTGGTATTTGCTAACTAGCTACCATTCCTGGTATACTTGCCGTAAAAGTGTGTATAATTCCGGTTATACAATGATTTAACTGACGCGGAATTGAACGGCTTCGATACCTGCGTACTGTTATACCCGGTACTGCGGTTTTCCAAGTTCTTGCAATGGAAAGCATCATGCGCTAATAATGTGTCAGTATGCGCAGTTCTTTAAAAACTCCTGTAATATTCTGTGGCTGTCAAGTTGTATGCGTAGGCATCCTTGAAGTCCTGTGAGTCAGTAGTTGTCACTGAAAATACACTGTTGAACAGCTGCGCACGTACATGCTTGTATAGCGCATGACGCTTTGCATTGCAAGAACTTGGAAAACCGCAGTATTGCGCGCATTTTATTATTCAAAACACGCGCATGCTCAAACCGCGCATGGCCGGTTGTTGCAAAGACAATGCAATTTTCTGTACCGGGGTTTTCAAGTCCGTTGTCCTATGTATTTTGGCGCATGCGCTTAGCAGTGCGAAAGAAATGGCAGATTCAAGTGAGATCAGGTAACTGTGTGTGCCCTATTATGATGGATGATTGTAAATGTGGTAAACTATTACTCACTGTGTTGTTGTGACTCCTTTATCACCAGTGAATGGCCCTTCGGTTAGTAGGTTTTTAGCGCATGCACAATTATAATAGGACAACAGACTTGAAAACCCCGGTACCGCATGGTAAGCCATTATTTACTCTGCGCATGCTCAGAAGAACACGTGATACCAAACTGTTATAATTTTTGTTGATGAACGCTACAATGCGCTATATATCACCAGGAGAACTGTTGTTTTCCTTAGCAAATTGCTGCAGTGCCAGTTGCAATTGTGCTCTATCGACTTCGTCAAAGCAGGCTTTCAGCTGACTGTCGAAAAACAGTTGGCGATCACGAACAGTAGAATCAGCTGGTGAAGGAAATGTTTGTAGTAAGAAAGAAAGACAATTTGGACAAGGTCTGTACATCAGTGTGTTAATATTATAAAATAATGGCATAATGGTAATACCCTCCCGCCCGCATCATAATAATTAGAAAGGCTGGATGAGAAACTAATAATCACCGAATAGGGGCCTAAAGGAGTAAATAAGGCATTCTCTACTTCATGAACCCGTTGTTGGTATTCATGTCTCCTTTCCTTATCATGACATTGGTATGCAGAATTTAGGGGTTGATTTGAGGGTGCAGTAGGGTTAAAACGCTTTGTATACGCTTTGCCTAGTCTCACGTGGCCAGACTACTTCTAGGCGCGGCGATTAAGCACCTGCTCAATCGACAGTGTACCTGGGGGTTATATATCTATGGACAGTGGATCCAGCATTCAATCTTGCTATAGAAAACACAATTCTGCTAAAAAGAGAACTTTTGAGTCACACATCCGTGAAGTGGAGCACAGTACTTTCACACCTTTCATAGGCGGCTCCAGGATTTTTGGTGACTGGTTTCTGATCAAGAGTATAGCTAGATTTTTGGGTGAAGACCAAAAAAAAAAGGTCACCACCTGCTAAGAATAATTGCCCTCCAAAAATTATATAAAATATCACTCATAAAGTACATAATGATTGCTACCCTGCTGCTCTGAATACTGTAACTGCTTTATTAGAGTGATTGATTGCTCTATTAGAGTATCTTGATCTGAACATGACCAGCTTCTGAAAACCTCAGAAACCCCCCTGGAGCCACCCCTGCCTTTAGTGTTTTCTGCGACCAGAGGAATGGGTCATGAAGCTACCATATTTTACAGGAGACTAGCTAGCCTTTTGTCTGAGAAATGGAAGGAACCTTATACATCAGTATTGGGTTGGGTCAGGTGCCGACTATCTTTTTGCTTATACTCTGATCAGCCATGCAGTGTATCAGAGGAGCCCGGTCTTCACAAGGCCACTACATAAAGTGTGCTCCAGTTGACCTGATCCAAGCAGAGACTCAGTTTTCAATGTAATTGTGTATGTTTGTATTTGTAACCTTTTAAGAAAAGAATTTTCCGAGGGGAAAAAAGCTCAATTGATCAGCACCGTGCTGAGAAAAAGTGGTCTGGCCTCGCAAGACTAGGCTCTGCCTTCTGTGTTCGCTCTCCAGTGCCTAACTGGTAAAGTTGATAATAAAACCGATGCGAGATTCGAGGTTTCATCATAGATTGTATAGCTCTGGAGGTATACAATCTAGGAAGTGGTCACTGAACTGAAAGGTTTTTATTTTTATGTCTAATAGTTGCCCCAAGCATTTGACTTCAGCCTTACTGTTGCTTCAGTAGCCAGTATGGCTTATTGAACCAACTTTCAGTTCAGTATCCACCGCCTACAATCTATGGTTTCATTATATACCTTGTTGCACTTCCAGGATGCCAGCTAGATGTTAAAGCAAGGGGGTGGCACTCCAATATATCCTGTACTCCAATCTTTGTCCTCGGTCAAAGTGGTCAAACTCGAAAAATAAGCCTTCACCTTTGACTTTTACTAAAATTTGCCCTTGACCCTTGACCAATTTCTGTATATTTTAGTAAAATTACGTTCACGTTGCTATTCTAAAAGTAGTATACACTTTACAAATCACACTTGTCCTTTGACCAGCTGCAAAATTCTAGCATGACTTTTGACTTTCACTTTGACTGAGGACGAAGATTGGAGTTCAGGATGTATTGGAGTGCCACCCCCTTGTAAAGTGCTGGACAAATAAAACTGCAATTGCACAGAGACATGTGGTCCCCAGGTATCATGTTTCCTGCACACATATCATATAATATCCCTAGAGGTCTTGAATACATATCACTGGCTTGCTAACGATTTGAAATGTGTGCGTGTGTGTGTGTCCCCCTTTGAAAATGTTTCTGTGCTGTGTTTAAGGGCACATGGACTTTTTCCTAGCTTTGGATATTGCAGCTTGCTGCAATCCTTCTTGCAACTTCTGTTGTTTTTCTACTGTTGTGTATTTGCTGCCACCACCACTACTGCTTCTTAATTGATTGGCCCATATTTTATTGCTTCTACATATATAACACTGGATCACATTGCTGTAAATCCTATTGGTTATCTGACTGTTCTATTAAATCATTCATTTTATTTTTGTGACACAAGCTTCTCAGTAACTATCATGCAGCTACATGGAGAAATGATCTAGAAAAGACGATATGTGCCACATATGATTTCAACAATCAAAGAGAACTAGGATAAACACATTCCTAGTGATATGTATGTGTGTATTTGGAGAAACACGCATCCCTAAGTATTTTTGTGCCGGGAATTGTAATGTGTCTCCATGACACCAGATCTAGGCCAGGGTGCATAGGGTGGTACCCAGCTAATAATGTAGCAAATATGCTCTCTAATTGGTGTAGCTACAAACATTGTAGTTACAGTGCATTTAACACCTAAGAGTACAGAGTAGCAATTTCTTTTATAGCACAGTAGCATGCTCCTATAGAACTGCAAGAATAGCTACCAGTAATCAGGGGCAGTTATAGAAAATTTGCTGACTGGTTCCAACGCAAACACAGAAAAGTCCATTAGGAGTGAGGTCCATTCTGAGATATTTTAATTACAGCTGTTTTAGCTAAATATGAATAAATCACCCTAACAAATCATCTCACAGTTAATAAAAAGATTTAATGCTACAAAAATGCTTCTCCCAAGCCTTAAATGCATTAAGCGCCTCTAAAAATAATTGTCAATTAAGCTTTTGTGATTTCTGAAACTCTTTGATAATGCAGTCTTCCTTGGCAAGCAGGAAAAAAATGGCTGGTCGCACAAAACTAGCAATTTTGTACTGGAGAGAAGTAGTTTGCATAGTTTGACCACTAGAAATTACTATCTTTAGTAATATACCCTAGTTTTAGAGTTAAATTTTGTTCACTGTGTTTTAATTAATTTTTAAGCTAACTGATTTCCGGAACTGGTGAAACTCCCTTAGAACCACATTTGCCAATAGTGTTTTACTGAGGGTTTCCAAATCTTTGCAACATACCTGTAAAGTGTAAAGCGAAAAACATATCTTCTACATCACTTCCCGCCTTTTACAAACATGACTGGTGATTGATACAACCAATGTGATTCAACCATACAAGTTACTTCTTTGAAACTCATGGATCAGTGTTTCATTCAGTCATACATGTCTTATAGCTGTATAACATATTACAGGTATTTGAAATTTCATGTCACATGAATGCATTGTGTTTAGGCGTTGCAAAGATTTCAGTATTGTTTGTAGTTGTATCGTTATGTTCTACATGCCCCCTAGGCAATGAGTGGATTTGTTGTTAAATAGAGTAAAGTAAATGCCTTAAAAACCATATTTTAAACAAATATTTCCATTGCCATCTTTACAACTGGTTTGCAGGTTACTGTACACAAGGAAATTTTGACATCAGAAAAATTTGACAAATCGGTTTAATTCGTCAAATTTAAATTCGTCAATTGTTTATTAGTGCCTTTAAAAGTACAGGTTTTGTCTTGATTTTCGTCAACATTTTATTCGTCAAATCTGCTGAAATGTGAATTCGTCAAATTTTTCTTACGTCTAAATTTCCTTGCGTGCGGTATCACTATCTACTCTTGGTTAGGCAAAGTAGACAAACTGCTCCTGCTTAGCAGTTATACTCCACATAGTATTAATCACTGGTCAAGGTGCTGTTTCAGCCATCCCATCAATCTAATGCTGTGACCCAGGAATGATGTCCCTGCATCAGGTGATCTAGCTGACACAATTAATGATGCATGTACCTTAGGAGTCTTCTTTGTACACATACAGGAACAATGTCAGTCTATAGCAGAGCTTAGCAGAAATCTGTAGGTTACATAAGAACTTTTTATTGTGGAGAATTTTTCAAAATCGAGCACATGCAGCCATGTCTAAAACATTTCTACATGATGGAAACTCCTATTAGCTTTTATAAATGCTTCATGATTAACTAATTGCAGTGCTTGGGTAGCTAGCCACTATGTGCTAAAGAAAACAACAAAAGATCCTATTAACTTTTTCTGATACACATGAGACCCACCAGCACTTCTCCTGGACAATAAATCATCGTAGACCGCAACCATGACTTGTGGTGATGCACTGATACAATATTTTCTAGTAGTTTGTAATTCAACATACTTCATCAGGATGTATAATGCTCAGGCTATGGCATCATTGGGTGTTAGTTGATCTGTTGAACTTTTGATATAATTATTTAGTCTTATAAGTAGCTACAATTTTTTTCTGTTTGTCTTGCCAGGGCTCCAGTTATTAGTACATTTTAAATTAATAACTTAGTAACCCTGAGACTAGACTCCTGACCCCTAGCTTGTAATTATATTGTACATATAATTGTCAAATTATCATTTATTGCAACCACATTATTGTATTTTATATTTTGTGCCAAAAATCTTGTCAGTCATTAAACTTTAATCTACAACCAGAAACCTATTACAACAAATTTTGCCAATACACTGATTTCTGATGGTTCGTGGGTGTGCATACATAATTATTATGTATCTTGCTTATTTTGTTTATTTAGGCTGTGATCCTCCATCTGTACGTGATTTATCTAATCACATAATTCCACAAACTGCAGACAAATGGAAAGATATAGGGACTCAATTGTTGGACCCAAACTCGTTGCGTATTATTGAAAAAGAGCATCCACAGGTATGTGTTTGTGTGTAGTGTCTCCATCTGTTGTCATGAATTGTGTATTGTTTGATCACTATAATCTTTTGATGTCACATGAAAGCAAACGCATGTTGAATTGGAGTCTTTATGACTACAGATATACAATACACAATATTTACCATACAGTATTAAAGTATGCTACATTCTTGAAGGTCAGCAATGTTATTCACTAAAATTACAGCATCGACCAACTACAGTATAATATCATATGGGTGACTCACATTGGAAATACATAGTACTAACATTGATACCTGCCCTACAGTGTATGTACAGGACCACTTCAGATTCCACATTAACCCATTATAGAAACCAAGCATAAAATGGATTTAGAATTGAGCATTAAACTTCAGCACCCTTTATGTCCTAAAGCTGTACACTTGTAACATGCATGATGATGTCAGTTTTAAAGTACATGAGTCTGCAAGTGATGTGAATTTGCCACTTTAAGTAAACATTTAGGAATGTATTTAGCTAAAGCAATCGTCAAGCTAGTAGCAAATGAACTGCCCTATCATTCAGGTAGTAATATAGGTAGGTAAGTGGTTAATTGTTAAATGCCCACTAGTATATTATCTTCACTTGTTTCCTTACATTTTTCTATGACCCCTAATGAAACTTAAAATTCCTAATTTTTCCTTACACTTAATTGTTTTGGTAGGGATTACTGATTTACACAAAAATTCAGCTATACATACCTGCAGCCACAACATTTAGACACATTTAATTCCCATGACAATGTATGTACATATCCAAAAAATGGGATTAAATACACCCTGTATGTACTAGCATTGCCACAATATGTACTAGCATTGCTGCAAGTATAGCTGGGGGGGGGGCAACTGGGGCATTTTGCCCAGGACCCCAGCCTGAAAGGAGCCCCAGGAGGCCCCATGAAGGGCCCCTTGAATACTTGTTTAAAAGATCTATATACTCTAATAGAGCAGTCAGATCTGGATACTCTAATAGAGCAGTCACAGTATTCTTCAGAGGTAGCTATTGTCATTGTCAGCATGTAATGACCTTTTTCCTTTCTTTCTTTTTTTTTTTTGGCCTTTGACTTACAACTTGTGATTCAGAATGGAAACCTCCTTGCCCTTGGGGCCCCACTTTAACTCTTTGCCCTGGACCCCTTAATTTCTCTGGGCAGCCCTGAGTATAGCTGACCATTCTTGTTTCAGTACTTTTTATTGTGATAATTGCTCACTGTGTATTTTGCTTATAGGTGTATAGCACATCAAAGGAAGGACTAAAGTACCATGCATATTCAGACTATTAAAGTCAACCAACATGTATTCCATCTTTGGAAAGTAGCCATGGTTTTCAGCCCATTGCACAGATTATTAACAGAGATGAGTATGAGAAACATGTCTGCAATCAATATGTTTGTTCACTTTGACTGTAAGAGGCATGGTATAGAAGTTATGGCAATTCCTGTTTTATTCTTATGTGATAGCTTGCCAAAACACAAGCCTATTGATATACTACCGACAAATCAGACAACTATTTTGTGGTATTCATGTGATTCATATAAACAGATAACTGGGTGCACATAGTATTTTAATACAGATTTTGCTACATCTCACTACTGAAGTTGCAGTTGTTACTATAAAATTCTTAATATGTACTACTGTACATCAATAAGCTGTATCCACATAAAGTGATTTTTGCCTTGTATTATCATGTATTCTATTGGACAGGATGTTAAGGAGTGCTGCAGAAAAATGTTCGAAATATGGCTCCAGTCAAGAAAAGATGCCAGCTGGGATCTACTGTTGGATGCTCTGAAGAGTCCGAGTGTTAACATGAAGACTTTAGCTAGTAGTATTGAAGATATGTTAGTCAGTAAGTTGTTGTATTATAATGTATACTTGTTGTTTTTGTTTGGTGGTTATCAGTTAGTTGTGCATTCTTGGTTCTGCCTTTTTCATAGGCAAGCTGTTTTTAGGTACAGGTACAGTTTACACACTCCAGATACTTTAAGTAAGAGTGTACTTGTAGCAGAATGTACGTTAAGGTACTCTATATTTTGTGTGCAATTTATCATGCATACACTTACTGATACTTTGATCACCAAAAATTGAAGCAGTTCGGGTACTCAAGATAAGCAAGGTAACCAGGAAGTACAATATATTGTAACACTACCTATGCTTGTGGATACCAAAAATACAGCACTTGGCTTCTCCTGGTGCTGTACTGATCTCTCAACACACTCCCTTGTGCTATATTTTCCATACACACGTGTGGCAGTGCTTTTACTACCAGGCTATTATACGTAGTAAGGACTATGATTCGTTGTATATAGATTAAGTAGCAGCTGTTATTTCTTGTTTGCAAAGTAGTGTGTGTGTGGTGTGTATGTGATTTGTTTTCTAGTTTTGAAAGGAAATTGAGTGTTCATGTGTTTGTGCATCCTATTCACACCCGCATAAGCAAAGAAGTTTTAAGCCAAAAATAAAATGTATGCACACTTTTACACAGCAAGACAAGCAACTTGTTCTAAGGCATTATCACTGTATGTTGGAAGGATGAATCCATACAGCGAAGTTTGATATACATACTGGAAAATCCTAATCCTTGAAGCTGCCTGTTAACCTTGCATTGGTAAATTTATTAAGAGTACAGTAGTACTGTTTAGTAGGTTCCCTCCTTAAATGATGGGCGCCCCCTAAATTCTGCCCCAAAAACCATCACAGAAATATGTGACTGGATCGATCTTTCTTCACTGATTTTGTCTCCATATGTAGTGAAGAAAAGTGATAGAAGGAAAAACTAACCCAGTAATATACTTCCCTATTCATGGCGAACACGATGGTGCAGGTTGCAACTCTGTACTTCAGTACTAGTCTTCATTGTGTTCATAAGATACAGCCATTTTTGTAAGCGCCTGTAATTTATTTTCCCAATACTTCAATCTTTCTGTTGCTGCTATTTTGTAGGGCTGTAACTCCAAAAATTGTTTGCACGCAAGGCTGAAACTTGGACACAGCATACACAAAGCTAAATAGATTCTAATTACAGAATTTGAAAATTGCACCATTGTGCCAGGTTTTTGCAGATCCGTTTACATATTATACGTACATGTTGAAAATCTTAGCAGAATAGTCTTAGTCCATCTTACATCAATTATAGCATTGATTTCTTACTGGCAGCCAGAATATGAAATTTTAAAAAAGCCACCAAAACTCAGATTTTGGTCTGCCAGCCTTCCTGCCTGACCACAGTCACAAGGCTAGAAGCCAAACAAAGCATCACATGGCCACCATTTTATGCCACAATAACAAACATGTGCCTTTTCTGGTTCTGATGAGTATCTGCCTTCTGCACTTTTATCTTCAATGTTCTGTGTACCCTACCTAGAGAATCTGTTAGATCCCTTGTGCATTGAACTGGTAAGTGTTATACAGGACTGCATGCCTAGTATGTATGAAAGACCTTAGTTCTGCTTTCCGTTTTCTGATGTGTTGACTCTCTTCTAACTATTGCATCTTTTTGACAAACCAAATTTCTTGTATAAATAGCACCTCATAGCCACTACTAGGACAGCTAGGGGTATATCTAGAATAATTGTTGTATGAAGTGTTCATAAACTCGCATCACAAATAGCTTTTGACATCCAAAACAGCTTTAATTTGCCTACTGGTAGTCTTAACAAACTTGTTTTACCTTTAATTTCATAACTTTTTGCATGGATTGATGTTACAGTTGCGATACTTTTTATTATATTTAATTCTGGTGAAGTTTAAGACATGAAAACTAGAAGTACTATAGCAACCTTCTGGTATAGAAATTCTGTGCCCTGGTGAGCTACTCCTCACATTTACAACTTTCTCTACTACTGCCATAAGATGCTGTAAACATGTAATTTTCATTTATGTGTATACATGTGCATTTATATAGCATCTGAGCCTCATCACCATATTGATACTAAAAAAGAAAAAAGAGCCAACAGATTTTTTACAACACAGTTTAGCTCATTGTTGGCTAACATTGTGGGCTATCTTGATAAATCATGCAGTGACAAGTTGGACATTTGCAAACAGTTCTGCTGTACTCTGCACATCAGTGACAACTCGAATGAGTTGATGTTTGATGATGAGCAACTAAAATCTATTGATGATTGTAGAAATTTTCACCAACTATTTTTTGCTTCACAACTTCGTCACCATTGGGATTGGACAGAATATTCAATACTGGAACACATCATTGAACTGTCAAAATCAACAGAAGCAGAGGAAGAATTTAAAAAGTTTGGAGAGTTTATGGCTTCAAAAGTTGGAATGGAAATTATTTCTGATACAGTTTCAATTCACAATTTACCTCCAAAGGCCATTAAATTATCGGTTATTCTGAAGAAACCTTATGCAAAACTTACAGTAGAACAGTATTTGGAAATCAAAGAATTTATATTTGCAACTTTAGACATCGAGAAGTACATTTCATATCCCTATATCAGTTTCTTGTTCAGTTCCTTACGTCTTGACTGGTACATTCCTGTCCTAGCAACTGCACACATCATCAAGATGGCTAGACTACGTGAAAGTGATTTGATTAGGAAATCTGTTATATTTTTCAGTGTTGGCAATGAAGTCATAATGAATAAACAAGTAAGGTTATGTTTTAGTAAAGCTATTATATAGCTGCATAGATGTCAGTACATAAGGTGTAATGGATTAATTTGCAGGTTAACTTCACTTACTGTTCTTCATATGTATGGCTGTGTGACATAGAACATTGCTGAAAAGTGAAAGCTAAGAAACAAAGTCTGCTTTGCTTGCCAGTAGTTACTGTAATATTGGGGCATTAATTTGTTGTGCAATTATAGCCACAAATATGTTTGACTTTTTGCTTTGATGCAATGCATGTTCACTAATTAAAGGCTTACAAACAAGTGTAAGGAAAATTATAACATAGAAGGGAATAAACACTGCACAAAAAATTGTGTTTCCTGAGATTTATTTTGTGC